>NC_139350.1:117062036-117515036 GCF_055883805.1 Amblyomma maculatum | reverse complement strand
TAAGTTCTAGGTATCCGTTCTCAATGTATACTGCAACGGACTCCCGATTTCGCTCTGTGTTTTGAGGCCCCATTTTCTCAGCATTTCCAGCTTGGATAACCGGCTTGCCGCATTTGTGGCATTTCTTGTGTGGTCACGATCCGTCGGAGGTGGCTCCCCGGTAATTTTCGGGGCGGTGTCCCGTGCGAGCATAAATAAAACATTTCTTTCATCGCTGCTCTTCGCGTCTGATGATTGAAGCAGCGTTCTCTTTCTCTCGGTAGTCTTGGAGAATTGCGTTTTCTGCCTTGTCTTTCGGTATACTTCGCTTTCCGAAGTTCGACCAGCCATGGGCCTCCTCATATTTTTCTGCCCTTGCTACAGTTTTCGAAGGATGTGTCCTTCTTTTCTTTCGAAAACATTTGTAGCGGAGTGGCGCAGTTAGAGAGAAACTGTTCCCTTAGAATCAGGTGAAAGAGGTCTGCGTACTCTTTCTTCGTATCCGACAGGTCTATTCATCTATTATGAATTTCTGTAGGCGCATCCCGGCCTGCTAACATGTTTCCTTGTTTAGAATTTTTCTCTGAACTCTTTCTCTGTCATATGGAAGCGAATCATGA
The DNA here is from genome assembly GCF_055883805.1 of Amblyomma maculatum. Classification (NCBI taxonomy): domain Eukaryota; kingdom Metazoa; phylum Arthropoda; class Arachnida; order Ixodida; family Ixodidae; genus Amblyomma; species Amblyomma maculatum. The sequence continues at coordinate 117,514,437 of NC_139350.1, read as the reverse complement.
GTGCCTGCCAGAGCTTTTTGTAGTCCAAGCACTAGCACTCGAACGCAGACATGCGATTAAAACGCTGAGCGCTTCACCGCCTAAACACAGACTAAGGGCTGTCATCCTCTGGTCGCGAGGCCAACTCTGACTCTGACCGACGCGCTCGAAACGCATAAGGTAAGCGTCAAGGTCATCCCTGCCCTCGTAAAAGCCGGCATCAGCTTGTGCGGGCTTATGCGTTCTAGCCGAGCAACTTCACCCTCCCCCGTTTCTGACCTTGACTCTCCGGTGCTATCAGCGTCAGTTGCAGGACTATTTAGTAGGTTTCGTCGGAGTACCAGTAACTCATTTTCTTTCCTCCAGCTCCATCATCCGTAACTCGTTTTCTCCCTCGATCTCCGCCATCCTGAGTTGGGCCTTCTATCTCTAGTTCATTATCTTTCTCCATCTCAGCCATCCAGTGTTTATACTCTAGTTCTGTCTCCTCTTCCTCATTCTCCACGCGTTCCTCATTGCGTTCTTCTCTGCGACGAGCTCGCTCCTGGCCTACCAATTCTATGTCGTTCTAACTCCTATTTTATCATCATAGTTGGGAAGCGCTATGCAGTGCTAGGACACAATAATAAAAAAACAATTTCACCTACTCCTCTGTCTCTCAGCAACACTTGGTTGACCAGTCTGTTCGGGACGTCAATTATGTCCAGAAACCTCCGCTTTACGGTCAACAGAGGTGCGATATCCCCTCCACGGTTACCCGTCGTCCCTCTATGAGGTTTGAGAATACAGTTAAAAGTTAGGCGGTCAACCGGTGAAGTACGGCTGTAGATGTCGGAGTGTCGGAGTGAGGAATAGGTTCAAGAAAGTCACTTTTTGTTATATTTACAGTCCAGATTACACTGCATAATATTAGAACAAAAAAAAAAACGCCATGACACGATAGTGATAAAAAAATGACTCGGCAAATAACAAGAGCGAAAGCCGACAACGAACACAACACTGTGATGAAATAAGACTATAAAAGATAACAATGTAAGTAGTTCAGATAGTATAGGTAGGGGAGCGAGTTATGTAGACAACACAGAGTAAAATACTAAGCCGGATCAAAGTTTAAACAAAGGCGACATTAACCACATCTTGCAAAGAATTAACCGACATTCTGTGCCAAAGAAATCGTGCGATGAGGCTTCAAAGTCGTAGAGTTGAACGGTAGCGGCAGCCGTACAAGATGAGAAACAATGAGTTGATCGCGGGCTCTATGAAAAAAAAGACACTTTCCAGATTGAGCGGCCGCGACAGAGGTCCGGAAGACTGAATCTTCCCAGAGCGCACGCCCGCGGGCGTGCTGTGGTCTGCTATTTTATACTCTCGGCTAGTTTCGCTGCGGCCAATCGTCAAGTACGCGCGCTTGCCGGTCGCTGCCCCAGAGATTCATGTCGAAACATGCTAGGAGGACTGGGGAGATACCTGTAAGTTCCGCTCTATATATGAGGCAGGAGATCCCGTAGCCTCCGCTCTATATGTAAGGCAGCTTGTGAAAGACTCACATGAGCTTGGTACTGGACCTCTTGAACAGACTCGAAGAGAGGAATAACCGATTTTAGCTTTATCCTTGTTACAACCAGCATTTTATTTGACGCACGCCAGCGTGGCTCTTCAGTTTTGCATTGGCCGGCAAATAAGTTGAGGAAGGAAATCGTGCAATTGAAGATGTCGCGGAGTTGCAGCCAGGGAACTGCAGCGAGGGAACTCTACAGGATGGGTCTAGTGTCTTGACATTTGCCTGAGTAAGAGATACGCAATGAGATGAATGGAAAAAAAATGTTGCAGCCTTACTGGGTCATGAGTAATGGCAGAGTCATGGGTTATCATTAACATATCTCTACTCTCGCATCACACCATTCGTGTCTTATCGTTCGCCCGACTGCCTTACCTAATCAAACATATTTGTAGAAATCACGATTTAGGGCATTTTGCTACGCATTGTAGTGAACTTTAAAAGACTTTTTATGTGCAACTTGTGCCTTTAATGCATTTAAAATTAATTTGTTTCATTACAGTCTGCGTTGCATCGCGAAGGAACACTATTCGCACGAGCACCTGCAATACCATTGGCTTCACCAAGAAACTTCCCACGCCTCATTCCAATGGGCGTCAGAAATGCGGCTTACAACTTAGTCCTTGCTATCGGGCTCAGTAAAATATTTCGTCAACCTATTCATCTTTCTACGTTACCTGTCAGAAGACGCCACACGCCATTTTAATTGATGATAGATTTGAAGGCTAGCTTTGAGCATTCGGGTACTTACAACGGCGACGAAACGCCTACAGTGGAAGAACGGCTGCTTGGGCGAGTTGGTGAACTATGATGGACAGTAAAATACGTGCGCAAAAAGACGAGACAAAAAGGAGAAGTGGACAACGACGGCGCAGACTGACAACTGATTTAATCGAAGAACGGAATAGCATATATATATATACCGGGTGTCCCAGCTAACTTGAACCAAGGGTTACAAAATAATATATTTGAGGTAGGACAGTGAACCCAATTGCATACAACTGCCAACCTGTTTGCGCACTACAGGCAATTTTTTGTTTTGCAATTACTTAATTAGCTAATTATGTTAATTTCTCTAATTTATTAAATATCGACTTTAGACCAAAAATGTGAATTGGAAAGTTGTAGAGCACCTTCAGAAACCCCCATTCCATTAATTGCGATAAAGAAAGTCTCACGTGTATCTTTTTTTCCGGGCCTAGAAGAAAGCCCGCGAAATACAAATAATACCACGTGACTAGCGCATTTGTGCGCCGCGATTGTGGTGCTCTCAGTCGTGGTTTGAGCGAACGAAATCAGCTGCGGCCGTGACGCGATGGTGCCGTTGCAGCGGCAGGCAGAAATGTTGGCGATGGTTCGAGCGCTCGCCCGTCGCCATCGCGATTTTGACCAGACCTGCGCACCGCAGCACCCTACATCACGACAGGCGGATGGCGATAAAGAACCGGCAAATGAAGGTGCAGCGCTAATTTTAGTCGAGTCACATGATGTCATCTCGCCCCTTTACCCAAGCATGTATGCGCAGATTCAGTGGCTGATACCTTATCGCTCATCCGTTTGTCGTGACGTTCGCTGATGGGAGAGAAGGAGGCCTTGTTAGAATCTCGGTGGTGTCGGCTCGCCGCTCTCGCTGCTACTGCACCGTCACGTGGGCCGGCTGTCTGACGCGGGCGAAAAAGCCATCGCAGGCATATCAGCCTGCCGCTTTAACGGGGCAAAGAAGACACGGCCGCAGCTAATTTCGTTCGCTCAAACCACGACTGAGAGCACCACAATCGCGGCGCACAAATGCTCTAGTCACGTGGTATTATTTGTATTTCGCGGGCTTTCTTCTGAGCCCGGAAAAAAAGATACACGTGAGACTTTCTTTATCGCAATTAATGAAATGGGGGTGTCTCAAGGTGCTCTACAACTTTCCAATTCACATTTTTGGTCTAAAGTCGATATTTAATAAATTAGAAAAATTAACATAATTAGCTAATTGAGTAATTGCAAAACAAAAAATTGCCTGTAGTGCGCAAGAAGGCTGGCAGTTGTATGCAATTGGTTTCACTGACCTACCTCAAATATATTATTTTGTGCCCCTTGGTTCAAGTTAGCTGGGACACCCGGTATATATATATATATATATATACATACTTGTTGTACCCACATGCGCATAGTCAAAATTTTATAAAAATATATATCAACACATGTAAAACTCCCCCCCTCAAACGCACGTGGCGAAAACTGCCGACGCACTATCGATTGTGCAGCATGGTGATCTCTTTTTCTGTCAATGCTACCGGCGTTTTACTGACACAAACATTTTGCTCTTGGTTAATATGGAAAGCCTCGGCGATTTCTCGAGTAGCCTGGTCTTTATGAAGAAACAATATATTAGTATCAACAAAGAAAGGTACACGCTCACACGCGTTACAATGTTTTGCTAAGAATGTTTCATTCTTTTTCAAGGACTCGCATGCTCCATCAGCCTAATGTTGATGCAACGGCCTGTCTGTCTAATATGCGTACGGCCACAGGACAATGCTATTTGATATACTACACCCATCCTACAACTAATAAAGCTCTTGGCGTGATTAACCTGGCATCTGTTCTTACTTCTTGTGCCCCCCAGCTTTCTTTGAACTGCTGCACCTACCTTGCCAATCTTATTAAGGGCTGAAAACAACACCTGTACGTCATATTTCGCGCCTACTTTTTTTAAACCGATGTGACAATGCATGTATATAAGGCCCAACTGCAATTTTATTTCTTTCATTTTTTCTTTCTATCTGTCCGGAACACTTCAGAGAAAGCAGAACCTTATCAGCACTAGCTACAAGCACTGAGTCTGGATAACCAGCGTTCTTACATCTATTAGCTTGGATTTCAAGGCTATTAAACATTTGATTTGCACAAGACTTATTGACAGCCATCCTAAAACAAGCTGTTACTATTACAGATTTAACAAGTTTAGAGTGACATGACTTGTAGTTTAAAAGAGGCTTTACACTCCTAGGAGAGTAGTGCCAACACATATGATTCATATTAAAAGTCAACTTTAAATCTAAAAATTGCAATGCATTTTTCTGAGGAACCTCAAAGGTGAACTTCAGTCCCGTACCATTCCGAGCAAAAATGTCAAGGATCTGAGGCACACTTACAGCATCCAAGGATCTACCTAAAACAAGGAAATCATCTACGTATCGGAATATACGAATGATCTTTCCTGTTAGGTCGCTCTCTATTTTTCAGTCGACATAACTAAGATAAATATTGCTGAGAACGGGGGCTACTTTAGCACCTAACACACGCCAGACTTCTGCGTGAATAATTTATCGTCCCACATTACATAGGTGTTCTGAAGATAAAATGACAAAAGTTCCAGGAAGGATCCAACAGTTATACCGCACTCATTTCGAAACAAACACTCATCATTATCCTTTGTGATGCAATTCTTCACACATTGTAGAAGTTGATTACGGGAAGAGAATAAAACAAGTCAACCACATCTATGCTAAAGCCAGAGCAAGAAGCCATATTCTCGTCCTACAGTGGCGCAGGAGGAGGAAAAATGTGATTCTGCGCAGATCGTTGCGACTTCTTCCATTTTAGCGATATGCGCTCTCAACCTCAATATCTTGTGCTACTGAGTACAATATCTTGTGACATTGAATAAAACAAAGGAAAGCAGGCGATATAGCCCCGTTCACTATGCATGCATTTACTAGTTTCCCTCCATGTGCCATAATACTTTTGCTAGCCTGTGTTCATCCTACTCGCTAGTAAAAGTCGTTTCTCTGCCACTTCAATTGATAGATGGGGGCCTACGAATCGTGCAATTTAAATAGTTATAAGACTACGCCAAGGGAAATGGAAATCCTGAAGAATAAATACAGCCCACGAGACCCCATTTTGTAATGCGAAATTCGCTGTAGCTGGGTTTCGAGAATTTTCAACACTGTGGCATTGAGAAATGTTCAAACATCAAGAAAAACTGTGATACCTGTAATAACAAAGTCATAGGAGCTATACTTGCCCAAACTGAAATCTTCCCAGGAAGAGACAGGCAATGCGCCCGTGTACTGCTTAGCTTTCATCATCATCATCATCATCATCAGCCTGATTATACCCACTGCAGGGCGAAGGCCTCTCCCATATTTCTCCACTTAACCCGGTTCTGTGCTAGCTGCATCCACTTGCAATTTGCATCCACTTGCATCCACTGCTTAGCTTTACTGCACGTTAACAAATTCCAGGTGGTCGAAATTTCTGAAGATTTTCACTATCCGATCTCCCATAGCCTGAGTCACTTTGCAACTTCAAACTTACTTAACCAAGCAAAATCAAATCACCTCAAACTCAGATTCTTGCTCTCTGATAGATGGCTATATTCGTGAAACCTTTGCATGTGGCTCCAATATATTTCATGAAACAACTGCACTGAAAACTTTGCATGTATCTTAATCGCTAAGAGTACCTCTTAAATAAATTCGAGCAAAAAACTTCTAACCATCCGAATATATGTTGATTTTTCACATTCTTTTGACCACATAAACCACAGACTCTTACTTGAGAAACTTGAACGCTATGGCATAAGGCGTCTCTGATATGAAATCATAAAATCTTATCTAGCGGACAGACACCAGTTTGTTTGTAAAAACGGTGTAATTTCCCAAGTAATGAAAAACGGCTTAGGTGGTCCGCAAGAAAGCATTCTTAGCCCGCTTCTCTTCAGTCTATACCTGAATGATATTGCCTTCATTCAGGAACATCTAAAATTCATAATGTATGCCTATGATAAAAGTATATTTATTCCATCTGCTTCTCCAACCGACTTAATTAGTAGAGCGAACGATCTGCTACCCAGATTGAAAAACTGGTCGAAAGAGAACAGGTTAAAAGTGAACGCAAACAAAACAAAAGCGATCATTTTTAGAAGGGAGGTATGCGAATACCTTCAAATATTCTCTTAACCTTTAACTCCACTCATATCGATATCGTAAATAACTTTAGGACCCTGGGAATGTATCTTTCCAACGCACTTCAATGGGTTAATCATGTGAACAAATTAGTGATACAGTGGACTTATCAAGAGAAATTGCTCTAACGTTCCATCGTCAGTGAAAGTATTAATTTAAGAAGCATTGCTCGCTTCCCAAATAAATTACCGTTATTTCGCGTGGGTCACAAAAACTCAGCCCCACCTCAATAAGATATTATTATTACAACGGAAGGCTATGCGTGTTATTGAAAACGCATCATACACAGAACACACCACAGAATTTTTCCAGGAACATAAAATCAAAAGAATTCAACATATGTACAGATATAACTTGCTCCGACAGTTTTATTATGGCAATAGATAAAATACCACAACATCAGCTAGCATTTGCCTTCGCATTCCACACGACACACAGAATTCTTGGAAAATACCTCGAAGCACCACAAACTCTGGGCTCCAAATGCTTCGCCACGGCTTGCCTACACTCCTAAACTCTCTCGATAACCAAGTCATAGGTATTTTTACCTTAACCCCTACAGAATTCAAATCTTTCCTACACTCGGATCTTTTTACTAACCTTCTTGTATAAGAAATGAATGTTCGATACTTTTTCACTCTATTAATTTCATTCTTGTGGAAAGAAATGTTCCTAAATGTTTTAAAACCACTGCTGTTCAAAGATCTTTTTTCGTTTTGGAGCACTTTTCCAATTGTCGCGATTTATGATTGTGTATGAATTTACTGTTTGCCTATGTTCAAATAGCTGTCATCTAAAAAAAATTGCAAACGACTTCGGTATCATGCGTGTATCGGTCCTGCACTGTTGCTTCTAAAGGGGTCAAGGGCCCCTCAAGCTACTTCCGTGCAGCTTTATTCTTTACACTCCTCAGTATTATGTATGAAAAATAAACAACTGCCTTAAATTGAATTGCAAAATACAGGACTTGCACACAAGAACTATAGGAATCTATGCTGCCTGAAACATATGTTACCCACTGTTTCCTTTGGGCTTGTACGCACTTAATTGAGAAGTTTTTCTTTTTCAGTATGAACTCCGGAAAATTATAGGCGGTAATTGTTACACGGTCTCAATTTCGTTTTGTTTCATTATCGCTATAAACATTGTCATTCCGGTCGCGTTTCTCTGCACGCTTCAAACAACCGAAAAAACGAACAGTCGATACCGTACCGCGTCCAGCGCCAGCGCACGGCTGCTCGCTGTGTCTGAGGATTAAGAAGGCAATAGGAACGACACCCTGACTCTCCACTGCTTCAGGATAGCATAGCTTCCGAAATCCTAGAGCGTTGTTGGATCTAACCGCTGCTGGTCTATGGCAAAAAATTAGCTTGAGGGTTTACGCGTGCAAATGAGATAGCCACCACAAAGCCCAAGGTACAGGTGCAACTCCTTGTGCATCTATAGAGCTTCGTGCAGCATCTTTCAGTGCTGGCAATGGGCCTAAGCCTTTTCTTTCTGCAATTCCCTATTAATGTGCTAAGAATCTACGCACTTTTTACGCATTTCGTAGAGTGTTAAGCCTACCCACTACACGGAAGGACACTCATTGTATGCATGGTATAGTCAGAAGATACGTGTTTGCCTTTTCAATGTGTTACGGACTGCAACAAAACACAATGCGAAACGTTCTTTGAGACTAGCCGCAAATAAACTTAATATTTATTTGGAGCTATTATCAAAAAATGTTTATGGAGCACACCAAGCTGCACTGCGATTGCAGTATTTTTCCGGAATAATAATTCGCCGCGTTGTATGTCAAAGTCTATAATCCTGTTGTAGACAGGTGAAATCTAGTCAGTCGCGGTGTCCTATTGGAATAGTCTGGTTCTGCCGGCATTCATCAGGCAACCTCATCGCTGCCACGCATTGGTATCTCACGACGTGTTTGTAGCGATACGTGAGCGAATTTTGCGGACGTTTTAATTCTAATGGTCAAACCCTTATATAGCTTACGAGCTGCTAGATATAAGGCTAGTTTCACGCAGGACCTGTTCGCAGATGCTGTCCACAAAATCCACAAAATCAGTCTACGAAATGAGGTCCCAGTCACGTGATCGCAAGAATCAGAGTGGCGGCTAGAAAAAATGATGTTAATGAGGTGTGCAGTATGTTGTCACGACTAAGTGATGACGTCACCAATTTATATTACAGATTTTCCAATATTGACGTCATTATTACGCCAATAAAGTTATTACAGCCATATCGCAAGGGTGAATCCTGAAAAATAGGGGCATAGTATGCCCTAACTACTAATTGAGGACGTGACCAATTCATATAATTGTGTTATGATAACAATGTCTTGCGAAAGGTGATGTCATCAGTCTAATGACTAATCCATGTGACTCAGGCGAGTTATGCGAAAAGTGGAATGCTATGTCATTAATAAAAGTGCTATAACGGCATCAAGTCATATGTCTAGGCCGACATGCACAAAGAGGTGATAATAATGTTGCGAAGAAGACCGGCAGTGGCGCGAGAGGAGCCCTCGCGCTAGGCCAGACATTAAATCATCATTCATCCGGTCACCATGTTGCGCCGTCTCTTTGCTTGTCACCACGTAAAAATTTGGTGGAGATGCGGGGTACGTCATCCCCATCCTCGCCTTGGAGCATCAACGCCATCTGTAAGCCGGGACCATCGACCGAGAGCCCTGGGACATCGTCGAGCTGCTTCACCCCAGCCCTTCCTGCCCAGACCCGACCAATTACCACCGTCCAGCCGCCAGCCCGGATCTGAAGACAAGGAAAACAAACCACCCAGACCCGAGGCGAAGGACCCGAAAGACCCGAAGGGCCCAAAGAAACCGGACATGTACGCGCAACCCCCGCCCAGCCTCTCGTCGTGACCTCGAGCCATTGGTCACATGGACTCTGGCGGCGGATGGTTGAAGAGCTCCAGGGGAGGCGGATCACCCAAGCATCATCGTGTTCATAGTCATTATGGTGGCAAGCGTATCATTCTCTTCGATGATTTTTTGAACATCTACACCATCACGTCTGCATCGACTTCAACGAAACGATCGGGACGATCGCTCGGTGGCCCAGGGAAGTGTTGCGAAGAAGAAGATCGGCAGTGGCGCAAGAGGAGCCCACAGACATTAAATCATCGTTCATCATGTCGCCACGTTGTGCCATCTCTTTGCTTGTCACCACGTAACAAAATCATGAGTCACAATAGCCTCGGAAAGAAACAGCAGTTTCCATAGGTAGCGAAGCAGCGGAAGTGGTTGGCGACTATGTCTACTTAAATAGGATCAGTAGTAACCGCTGATCCAGGCCAAAACAGGGAATAACTAGGAGAACAAGATGGATCGAGTGCATTTCGCAAGTATTCGCAGATCATTACAAGAAACTTACTGGTATCAATCAAGAGGAAAGTATACAACAGTTGCATTTTACCGGTACTCACCCATTGGGCAGGCAGAAGCGCAGAGGCTAACGAAAGAAGTTCTATTTGCGGACAACGCATTGAGCTATGGAAGAAAAACTGTAACTTTGAAAGACAGGAAGCATGCATATTAGGTCTAAGAAATAACTCGAGTTAATGACATTGTGCTCGAAAAGAAGAAGACATGAGCTTGGATGCGATGTAGTGCTACGAGATGATAACCGATGGCCAATAGAGAAAAAAAAATGGATTCGAAATGAAGCAAAGTTATTTGCCCCGTAAACGAGGAGAGAGAAAGAGAGAAAGAGAGAGAAGGCAGAGAGGTTAACCAGGAAAGCTTCCGGTTTGCTACCCTGCACTGGGGAAGGGGAATGAGGAATTTAAAGGAGAAAGATAGAAGAGAATGATAGGAAAGGTAAGGCGGCGAGGAGCACAGTCACAGTTTCTCAATCAAGTTCTCAACACAATTGCGGGGTAGCCACTAGAGAATTTGTCGTCACTTTTGCAAGGGGGGGGGGGAGTAATTAGTAACGCATGCGGTTATGAAGCATTGCTTCCGGTGTCTTGGTCGCACACCGTTCGATGACTGGTCGTCTTTCAAGGAACTATACGGCTCGGGTTCTGTTGGCCCCCTCGTCGTCGCGCGCAAGGGGACGAAAGGGTCTCTCCGTAGAAGCCGGCTCGCAAGCGCAAAGGAGACACCGCAGCTGTAGCGGCCGTGCATCGATCACTGTACACTACAGAAAGCGTAGGAGTGGGGGGCAGAAATTAGGTTTGTGGATGAGGTTAGGAGACTTGAAGTCAATGGATGCCGCTGGCATCGGGTCGGTTTAATTGGAGGAGTACGGGAGGGGCCTTCGAACTACAGTGAAAATAGATACAAAGATAGGGCAGGAACGCCAGCTGCATAGAGCTACCAGTCATATTGGGCACCGCAGGCAATTTTTCTTTTTGCATTTAATTAATTATTAATTACGATAATTTTTCTAATTTTCAAAATATCGACTTTAGAAAATAAACTGATTTGCAAAGTTGGACATCGCCTTTGGAAATCGGCATTCTATATAACTGCGGCAAAGAAAGCCTCATGAGCATCATTTTTCCAATCTCGAAAGAATGCCCGTCAAATACAAAAATAACCAGGTGACATGAGCATTCGCACAGACGTCAGCAAGTAGTCCCGGACATTCCTGGACTGATAATCGAATATCCCCATTGAGTCACGGTCGTAGCCAATTTCGGGCGACGCGCTTGGCGCAAGTGACCAGATAAAGTACCCCAGTGGCGCCACTGGGGGGCTTTCGACCGCACCAGGTGCAGCGCTCAGCAGGTGCAGATACGGAGATGAGGGGAGGAGGCTATCCGCGGCGAAATGTCAACCTGTTAGTCTGTGAAAAGGGGAAAATATTCAAAGAACAGTAGCAGCTCCCTGATCACTACACACTGAAGGTACAAAAATGAAAATAAACACAAGGAGAAATTAGTAGGAGGGGACTTCTTTAATCCTGCAAGTTGGGCGTGTAGGTACTTCATAGGTTTTCAGAAAAGCAGCGCAAAAAGACGCGGACAAGCATGAAACGACAAGGACGGGCGCTGAACTTACACCAGCTTTTATTTTGGAAGAAGTCACTGCTGTATACATTCTATACAGCCGTAGCTATCGTTCACGCATGCACCTGTCCTTGTCTCGTCTTTGTCCGCCTCTTTTTGTGCGCTGCTTTTGTGGCGGGGACTTTTAACAGAATATAATGCATTACGACGTAGTTAGAAGAAAACATACTGTTTTAACGCTTTTTCTCTCAACAACGGGAATTTATTGTTAAACTGAGAATACAACTCAATTCATAATAAAACCAAGCCTAATGACGCACACCGTTGCCCAGCTCCAATGGCTGTCTCGCTGTGCGTTGCCAGCAGTCTGGATGCAAGTTACAACATGCACCCCGTTAGCAGTATGGTATGTAACGAGTGAAATGCAGAGAATGCAAATTAAGAGGATCTCACCTGTGTATGTTCCTCATAGACTGTGGCTCGTTAACGGCTCTACATGGCATCGATTGATTGAAAGCACTTGAACGGTTTCCTGGACTCATTGGGTTGAATTTTCGTTAAGAACGCGCTTACCATGATCGCCTTCCTAATAGCAAAGCATGGAGCCTGATCCCTCAAGCTACACAAAGACGAGGAGTTCATGGTTCCTACATGCAACAGCGCCCTTAGTTTTTGAGCACGCCCTATAGAAACAGCCAGCAGTGTTCAACAAGGCACTCATGCAGTGGGCAGGTGTCGCAAGTTATCATCCTAAGCGCACTTGTCGCTGTGTGGAGTGCAAATTATGTATGATGATGAACCTACACTGCAGCTTTAACGTAAGTGGTTTGTGTTGGTACAAGGGCTGCGAAAGGAGCACCTCGCCGCATACGTGAAGGCGAAGGGCGAGAAACCTGAGGTGCGCGCTGGCATGGTATGCCTGGTTCGCTCCAAAGGAGCCGTTCTCGCATATAGCAATTGCCTTTGGATTGCACATCTAATACCCGTATGAGCCTCCAAACGTTTTACTCAGAAAACTTTGCGGGGTGTATAGCATGTATATTAAGAGAAATCACTGCTGAGAGGGCAAGGAGGAACATAAAACAATTTGCAGACGTGGCGAGTACCGATCGATAAAACTGCTGCTGCTATGTCGCGTATCTGAGAGAGCAGTATTTGTAAATAAATAAATGCTATAACACGTGTGTAGAAGTACTTCACTGGGGCCGTCTAATACAAAGAAATTAGGCAAAAAATTTTGTCGCACAATCATAGACCATAATGCTTGCCATTACTTAGTCGCATTCATTTTCCTCTTCATTTAAAGTTACTTCCTCTGATTTCCTCCTCCTAAACTCACTTCAACAGTACAGATAATCGATCCTTTTAGGGATCGATTATCTGGAAAGGAAAGATAATCCTTAAAAGGATCCTTTTAAGGATCCTTTTAAGGATCGATAAAAGAAAAGAAAAATAAAGAGCCTCTGCCCGTCCTTTTACGTACACAGTCATAACCCACAAGGCATCACGCACACTTACAAATCTGCTCTATTATTTAAATATCTAATAAAGCGCTACCATTCTCACCTGCGCCGCAGAAGGTTCCACCACGTAAGACCGGGGAGAGGCCTGCACTGAAAAACGCACACAAAACTGAGGAGTGGGCAGTGTAGGCGCAGCGGTATGCAAGGCCATGGCGCCTCTCGGCTGAACCATTTCACCGCCTGGACATCCGACACTCGAGGTTTAAATGACTTTTCACAGGTAGCCACAGGCGCCATTTGAGCCTTTGGAGCTTTAAATCGACCAGATTTCTGTATTCGATACTCGGCGGGAATCGGGTCCTCGGATGATTCTGCTCCCACAGTCTGATCTGAACTGAGAAGGTATTGGAGTAGAGCAGTGCACATCGAGCTGCGGACAGTACAGGTTAGTGTGTTGCCCTTTTTGTACATCATCCGCTTCTTGATCGTTTAATGCATACTTCGAAAGGCATGCTTATTTCGTGTGTGAGGCAGACTTAATTAAACGCCTGCAATGTTACAGGCTGTGTTTTGCGGGAAGGAGGGGGGTGGGGGCAACGTGAACCTCGTATTACTACTTCTTTGTTTCGTAACATCTGTTCTTTTATCTATCTTCGAGTTGTCCTGTGGCTATTATCCTCTTTAGCGCTCTAATTGCCATTTTTATGCATATTACTGTCAGCGTGATCAAATGGCATGACGTTGTTTTGGTTCCCAATTCGTTTATTCTCTATCATTCATGCAGATGCAAGTGCAGTGAGTTGTTTGTTGTTTTTGGCTTTGCAAACAACGAAAAGTTCTTGCGCTGGGTTTGTGGAACCAGGGAAAAGAATACGAACTTCACGACAGGTGATCCAGCAGTTGAACCGGTTTTGACTGGTAAGTTGCGCTATGGCAGACACATATACAAAACAGCTCACATTCCCAAGACGTTATAATCGTAGCAGCATCTGCTACGTCGCTAATTCTTGTTAGTTATTTGTGCTTGTGTCGGTCCAAGTGTTTCTCAACGCTCAAAGTTTGCTTTTCGCCCGGGTTATATGTGCCCAGCTTTTTCATAACCGCGGTCGCGAAACTCATCTGTCGAAAACTTCATCTCTCTTATTTGTTCCCAACTTCATGCTTCTTTACAAAAACAAAAAAAAAAGAAACACGCGCTTCCTTTCTATTTCATTGTCTCGCGGATGTGCACATAATTATTTCTTTTCATGAGAGGTCTTGTTTACGTGTCAATCGTAGGGTTTTTTTCGCTATGTGATCAAAACAAGAAAACATGATCGTCGTAGAACACCCCCCCTCCCCTCCCGTCTAAGCAAGCCACGAGGGCAAAGGGGCGGTGGTTTGGCGATAGTGTGGAGAGGTATTGAGCTGCGCAACCGCACCGGGTGCCGTTGGCCTTAGTTGGCGCCGTTGGCACCAGCCACACTCACCCTCGGAACCGGCCCGTTGATCGCAGCATCAGCGTCGATGTAGCGGTGAATTCTCAACGAAAACAAAAACTAACATGAACGACGGGTTGTTGTGGCAACAACCACTTGATGTCGTGCGACGTGTTTCTTCTGCGCAAGCCATTCGCGTGACTTGTACTGTTTCTTCGTCGTTGCCATGGTCGTCGCCAGAATCATCACCATCCGTAGCCGTTTAAGCAAGCTCGGTGCGACTTCGCGCAAGCGGCGTGGTGGTCAATGGACAAACACAGAAAACAAACAAACAATCACAAACAAATGTAGAAAACAGCAGAACAACCGAGCTGGCCCTTTTACTGAATCGAAGCTCGTGAGACGAAGACGACGCTCAGCCGCATGCCAAGATATGGTTTGGCCACTTAGTGGCGCCAGATGGACAGCGGTGTGACACTGCCCCCTTCCAAGAGGCATCGACCCGATGCCGCAAACGCAGGGGAACGGTAAATAAGCAGGGCAAGTTATACGAGGGAGTCTCTGGCTCTGGTTTGGACCCTACAAACGGCGTAACGATTATAATATGGCTTCATTTTGGCGACGTGAACTATTCAGACTTCGGCTGTCGAGAGGAGCGGACAGTTCCTTGTGGTAGCACCTCGTAGTTAACTACGCTGAGGCGGCGGAGCACTTCGTAGGGTCCAAAGTAACGCCGCAGAAGCTTTTCAGAGCGTCCTCGCAACCGTATTGGGCTCCATACCCAGACTTGGTCGCCGGGCGTGTAAGTCACCTCTCGGTGTCGCAGGTTGTAGCGCTGGGCGTCGTGTTCTTGCTGGTACCGAATTCGCTGTTGGGCAAGCTGGCGCGCGGTTCTGCGTCATAAATAAATTGGTCAGCCCCCATTACAGTGGAAGGAGCGGAATCCGGAAGAAGCATGGCATCCAGCATAGTCAAAGGTTCGCGTCCATGAACCAAATCAAATGGAGTGAAGCGTGTAGTTTCTTGGATCGCAATGTTGTATGCGAACGTGATGTACGGCAGGATACGGTCCCAGTTTCGATGATCGTCGTCTACATACATTGCAATCATACCGGCAAATATCTTGTTAAGCCGCTCAGTCAGTCCATTAGTTTGAGGATGGTAGGCTGTTGTCTTGCGGTGGGTGGTTCCACTGAGTCGAAGGACCTCGCTCGTGAGTGCCGACGTAAACGAGGTTCCCCTGTCAGTTAAGACAACTGTTGGGGCACCGTGACGGAGCACAATGTTTTTAAGGAAGAAGTGGGCAACTTCTGCGGTACCACGAAGAATGGCCTTGGTCTCACAGTAGCGGCTGAGGTAGTCAGTGGCAACCGCTATAAACCTGTTACCCATGGAGGACTCCGGGAATGGGCCCAGTAAGTCCATGCCGACCTGTTGAAATGGGAATCTAGGGGGATCAATAGGCTGCAGGAGCCCAGCTGGTTTAATGGGCGGTGTCTTCCGCCGCTGGCATTCACGGCAGGTACGCACGTAGCGGTGCACAACGGCAGCTAACCTGGGCCAGTAGTACTTTCGGCGTATCCGTGCCAATGTGCGAAAAAACCCGAGATGGCCGGAAGAAAGGTCGTCGTGGCACGCACGAAGAACTTCATCATTAAGCGTTGAGGGTACTACGGGCAAATAAGCAGTTTCTGTTGGACCGTAGTTCTTGTGGAGCACATCATTGTGCAAGCAAAATGACGACAGACCGCGCCTGAAGAGCTGAGGAGAAGATGACACGGTTTCTTCGAGGTATTCGATGTGGGGCAGAAGTTCAGAGTCTGCCCGCTGCTTTCGGGCTAAGTTGGGCGTCGTGATAACACCGAGGAAAGCGGAATCGTCATCGGAGCCGTCTGTGGGGCAGGGAATAGGGGCGCGGGACAGACGGTCAGCATCACTATGTTTCTGGCCGGACTTGTGCGCGATAGTAACGTCAAATTCTTGCAACCGGAGGCTCCATCTAGCAAGCCGACGCGATGGATCTTTCAGGTTTGCCAGCCAACACAGCGAGTGATGGTCGCTCACGACACGAAACGGGCGGTCGTACAAGTACGGACGAAATTTCATGACTGCCCACACAACAGCGAGGCACTCCCTTTCCGTAATTGAATATTGAACTTCAGAACAGGACAAAATTCGACTGGCGTAAGCAATGACGCGTTCCGCACCGTCCTGCCGCTGAACAAGGACGGCACCGAGGCCAACGTTACTGGCATCCGTGTGCACTTCCGTGTCGGCCTCTTCGTCGAAGTGGCCAAGTATAGGCGTACATTGGAGGCGGGACTTGAGTTCTGTGAAGGCTTTATCCTGGTCGGGGCCCCAAAAGAACGGTTCAACGTCTTTTGTCAGCAGGGTCAGAGGCTCCGCTATGTTGGAAAAGTTGTGGATAAAGCGACAATAGTACGCGCAGAGGCCGAGAAATCGACACAAGCTTTGTTTATCCGTTGGTTTGGGGAATGAAGCTACAGCGGCCGTCTTTTGTGGGTCTGGGCTAACACCTCGAGCGCTGACAATGTGGCTAAGTAATTTCAGCTCATTAAAAGCAAAGTGGCATTTTTCGGGTTTTAGAGAGAGACCGGCAGATCGAATGACCTCGAAAACAGTGCGCAAACGTTTCAAGTGCTCGTCGAACGTGTCCGAGAAAATCACAACGTCGTCAAGATATACGAGGCATGACCGCCACTTCAGGCCACAGAGTACGGTATCCATCATTCGCTGAAATGTGGCAGGGGCCGAGCACAGGCCAAACGGGAGCACTTTAAACTCATACAAACCATCCGGCGTAATAAACGCGGTCTTCTCACAGTCTCGCTCATCGACCTCTATTTGCAAATATTCATTGCGGAGGTCAAGTGACGAAAAGTAAGTGGCATGGCGAAGGCGATCGAGGGAGTCGTCAATGCGCGGCAGAGGTACACATCCTTTTTCGTGACATTTTTCAGGCGTCTGTAATCCACACAGAACTTTAAGGTTCCATCCTTCTTCGCAACGAGGCCAATAGGCAAAGCCCAGGGGCTCGTTGACGGACCATCGTCCTGGAGCATTTCTGTTATTACGCCACGTTCTTTTGAAGACACCCGGTAAGGACGCTGGCACAGCGGACGTTGGTCGTCGGCAACTATAATTCGGTGCTTCGTTAGTGGTGTCTGTCGGAGCTTGGAGGTTGATGCAAAACAATCGCGGAGCGAATTGACAAGTTTCTTTATGCAGCGTTCCTGACTTGGCATGAGGTGCGGGTTCACATCAGTCTGATGGCTGTAGACGTCGCATTGTTGAGGTCTGACGTGTTGGATAAAGCGCACTGGCCTGTACAATCTCAATGTTCTTCAAAATAAGCCACCGTCCTGTTCGCCGTCAAATGTTGGGGTTCATGCGTGAAGTTTGTCACTAGGACTTCGACTTGCCCACGGACAAGTTCGACAAGGCCCCGAGCTATACAAACCTGTCGAGTTGACATGTCACCTTCAGCAATGCCACGCGTGCTAGTACTTTGATCACATGCGACCGTGACGAACTTGCTCTCACGCGGAGGGATCGTTATGTGGTCGTCACAAACGTGCAACATTGTTTTCCGAAAGTCCGTGTTGTGATCAACGGCTCGCTTGGTTGAAAACGATACCATGAGCTGCTCCCGAAGGTCAATAACAGCACCATACTCTTGAAGAAATCCATTCTGAGAATCAGATCTTTGCAGCACTCTTGTAATACTGAAAAGGTGCCGGTGAAAGCAAAACCGCAGTTCTCTATGCGGCAAGTGCACATGCCAGTCGGCGTCATCACATGGCCACCGGCAATGCGCATCATTGGCCCAGACCAAGGCGTCAGTACCTTACGGAGTGCCGTGGCTACCTGGCTGCTCATGACGGAAAACTCGGCGCCGGTATCCACGAGTGCGGTCACTTCAGAACTGTCGGCGGTTACAAAAATTTCCCCGGAAACGATGCGTTCGCAGCACATCGGTAAGTTCATCGGGTCGGGTCTTCGGGCGGAGGCTGTTTATTCTGAGCTGTAGCGGCGGCCTCACCCCCGGAGGTCGCCGTGTTTATCCCGGCGAGGGGACGTGCCTCTGAATTGTTTCGAGGAGTATCGCCTGGGTGAATCAAAACGCCTCGAGATGACGATCGCGACTGCCGTTGTGGTGACGTCGGGTGCATCTCGTTAGCAGCCAGGTATTCCTCAATCTCCTGTGGTCTTTCGCCATAGCGGGGTCGAGGCGCGTTTGGTGGAAATCCTCTTAAACCTATTCTCCGATATGGGCAATTGCGAAGAATATGGCCAGGCTCGCCGCAAGTGTAACAGAGCGGCCGTCTGTTGGGCGTGCGCCACAAGTGCGCCTTGCTGATAGCGGGACGCTGGTCTTGCTGCGGCTCGATGGGGCGCCGATTTTGTTGCTGCTTGACGGAGCGCAGGTAGCGAGGCGGTGGTCCGGCAACGGGGTGGAATGGATGTGACTCGGGGACAGGTCGACGTAGGACATTACTATAAGTCATGATGCATGGCTCCGGTTGTGGTGCTGGTGGTGGCTGCGCCGCACGCCAGATTTCATCACGAATAATGTCCCGAGTAGAATTCATTGTAGGGGGAGCATCCAAGTGGAGGTTCTGCAGCTCTCCGCGGACAATGCTCCTCACAAGCTCCCGCAAAGCCTCGTCCCTGGCTGCAGGCACGGACGCGCAGCAGAGTGTGGCCGCTGCGCTAGCCTGACGGCCGTATTGGGCACTCCATTCCTGCACTGAACTTTCCATGCTAGCAGCTTCTCTCGCGAAATCTGCGACAGTTCTTGGAGGGTCGCGAATAAGGCCAGCGAACAACTGTTCCTCCACCCCGCTCATGAGGTGCCGTACCTTCGTTGCCTCAGGCATGGTAAGGTCGGCCCGAATAAAAAGTCGCGTCTTGTCCTCGACAAACATGGCCACGCTCTCATTGGACTGCTGAGACCTCGAACGAATGGTAATCTCTGCGTTTTTTCTGCGCGCACTCGAGCTAAATGTTGGAAGCAACTAACGGCGAAAGGCTGCCCAGTTGACAAAGGATGCCTTGTGGTTCTCGAACCACGTCTTGGCCGAGTCTTGCAGCGCGAAGTAGACATTCATTAGCTTCCGCTCGCCGTCCTATTGGTGGAACGCGGCCACACGGTCAAAACCGGCCAACCAGTCTTCCACATCCTCGAACCGCTCACCGTGAAATGATGGCGGTGGTCGAGGTGCGAGAAGGACGAACGGCGGGGCGTTGTTGGAATACTGACTGGTCAGGCTGCCCATGGTAGATGTCATGGCTCGCAGAGGTGTGGTCAGTGGTTCAAACTCGGGTTGAAGGCCTCGGAGGCGACGGCTCGCTTTGTGAACGAGAGTGGCGTCTGCGCGGCGATGAGAAGCGTCACTGACGTCTTCGGGGGCCACATACATGGGATTTTACCCTGCACAATCCACCAGATGTCACGAACAAACGTAGAAAACAGCAGAACAACCGAGCTGACCTTTTACTGAATCGAAGCTCGAGAGACAAAGACGACGCTCAGCCGCGTGCCAAGACATGGTTCGGCCACTTGGTGACGCCAGAAGATCGACAGCGGTGCGACAATATACTGCAGCAGCAATGGGCTGCAATTGCTTTGTTGTAAATCGCAACATTGCCTAAGCAAGATGCAAAGAAAAGCTGACTTTATTTAATGTTCCGTCCAAGCAGAAGCGGTGAAAACACGAGCACGCCAGGCATTAAATAGCTTTTGCACAAGAATTGGTCGAAGGAAATTTCGGTGGTCCAGGGGGCCAATTCTGGAGTTGCGGACATGTTTTGTAGGCACGTGTTGCGGACTCTTTTTGCACCAATACACTCTTAACGCTCACGCATTAAAAACGAACGCGCACACCAATCAGTAATGTGCAAATGACTGAGCGAACTAGGTAAGAAGGTGAACAGGTGTATCAATTAATGCCGTCTACGCAAAACCTGAGCAAAGGTGCAGTGATTTAAGACACGGTTCCAAAACCTTCTTTGTCTGAAGGAAACCAAATATCAATCAATATGTGCCAAGGAAGACCCAACGTTTATTTATTTATTTATTCAAGTACACTAAAGGCCCTCCGGGGAGGGTATTACATAGGGGGGACACACGAAGCACTTTGATAACACTTAGTTCAAAAACAAGCAAGAAAAAAAATACGAACACTAGTAAGATTGAGAATTCCCCCTCCCCCCTAAAATAAAGAGACGATGTTGCGTATGCATGGATCGTACTTTTTTTTTCTGTCGCTTATTTTGCTTTCGTAAGCACGTGTGTATCCAGTTATTTTAGTTTTTTTTTTGCAGTCAGTTTTATTTATTGCGCCCCTCTATCCTAAAAGGAGACCTTACATTAAAAATAAATAACGTGGAACACCGCTACAGTCAAAAGACTACTGTTTGAATCGTGCACTCTACCAACACCCGCTGGGCTGGGCATGGAATCATATGACGGCTGGCCCGATTTTCATTAGTTACCTGCCGCTCGCCGCTCCGGCGGCAGCGCAACGTAGCCATATATTTCTATTTGCAGATACTGGTACTTTAGCGCAAGTGGGCTTGCCAACGGTCGAAATTC
Source organism: Amblyomma maculatum (assembly GCF_055883805.1). Taxonomy (NCBI): domain Eukaryota; kingdom Metazoa; phylum Arthropoda; class Arachnida; order Ixodida; family Ixodidae; genus Amblyomma; species Amblyomma maculatum. The sequence continues at coordinate 117,493,456 of NC_139350.1, read as the reverse complement.
TGCCCGACGTCGCCATTGAAACGCCCGGAAAAATCTCCGATGAGGCGCGCACATTTTTCAACTTTGGCCTTGCTGTGTTATCTATGGGATGAGCGGCCTACACGTTCAGTCGTACATGCACAATTTCGCGAACTGAGAAACCTAACCTAGTGCGCGCGCCATGCCCCCTTGGCCACGTGCCACATGTGATGACGGTTGTAGATATAGGAGGGATGACGAAGACGAAGCGAGTTGGCAGGTTGCCAAGTTCTCAGGGTGGGCCTCCGCTTCCTGTGCTCCCTTCAACATAATGATAAGCCTTCTGCGCACAGCATCTTGTTCCTCACTGATGCTGGCAATCTAAGGAGCTAGTTAGGATAAGGCAACTTAGTACACAAAAATAGGTTTCAATGAAATGGGCAATGTGCCTGGCCCGCACACGTACGTAGCAATGAATTAGTACAGATGAAGTGAAGGGCAGGGGGCGGTGCCGTTGGAGCACGAGGAACACCTTGGTTCCGCGGAACCTAGTTTGAGAACCTCTGATTTAAGGAACAAAATAACGAGCGAAGTAGAGAATAAGCGAACAGGCTTGGAGAAGGTGAACGAGTGAGCAGGCACACTACTGCGCGAACAAAACAGGCAACGTCAAAGAAGAAACGAAGTTAGTGGTGGTTACTGCTATGATGTCAAGATGATGCCGCTTAATCCTGCAGCCTGTTCAAAGAACGCTCCCCCTTTAACTAAGCGTTCACGCAGCCACTGCCTCACAAGACTGCGGTTCATGACGAGTCTACAAATATAATAAGGCAAAAAAATTTTCGTTATATCATCGGCCAGTTTCCGAGAAAATTCTCTTCAAAAAGTGCGTATGCCCGCACTTTTTTATAAAATCCCGCGGGCCGCTGAGCGAAATGTCGTCTCTGGGGGCTTAGACAAACCAGGGGATACCGGTACTGACCGCTGTGCCCCCCCCCCCCCCCCCATTTTAGGTATATTTTGCACCATGCTCAGGATTCCGGGCCCCTGTGGGCTGACTCTGCCCGTTTTCAACTCAATGTCATGTGATATTATGACGTCTTATACCCGTGTCACACGAGCAAGCAAGAACTCTTTCACCTAAGCGGTCTTTTAGCGAGTTGAAAGACTTACATTGAAAAGGAGTTGCGTAGTAGACACACGACGCTGGCGGTCTCCTTTTAGCGTTTCCTACCGAAAACTCTATCGAAAGCGTGGCGCTAGATCTTGAAACAAACCCACTCAGAATAAACCGACGTATGAAAACGTATAAATCAAATACGTGTGTTATTACACGTTGTGCATAGTACATTTAGCTACAGTATGTTCCCAAACGTTAGGGTAAGGAGGATGGCGCACGTACGCATCGGCGGTTTGCGTCACGTACGTGATATCTTGAACTGGTTACGAGAGTGCTGCAAAAAAACTACATTATTTTGCCTAGTTGACCTTCTGCGAAGAGTAAAACTTTTTTATAATGTATGAACGCGACACGGAAATTCACTTATGCTTAGTTTGCTTATTAAAAGATAATCATTGGTGTTTACTGGGCTGGAGGCTACTCCTTTCTAGCCGTAAAAGAGATCGGCGATCTCCGCTTACGGAAAAGACCGCTTCTGGAAAGGCGATCGAACTCTGTCGTGTGTCTGCGGATGAAGCTCCTTTTGGGACGGTGTCTTTTTATTCAAATGCCTTTACAGTGCCCGTGTGACACGGGTATTACAAATCGTTCACAAATCAGTGTACGCTCATGTCATTTGACACCTAACCCTGCAATAGGTGTGCTCGTGATTTTTTTTTTCGTTACAACGCCGACGACAAGAACGCCGAGTTATCTGAAGAACGCGGTGTTTAGCACCATCCCCTTAGAGGTAATTACGAATAACTGGGCAAACATGGCTTGGAATGACTCGGCATAAATAAATAGATACGAATGACTCTCTACAAATCTAAATGCCTACAATTCTGCCGCGTGGCCAGCCTCGGAGGTCGCGTGTCGTTGGAGTCGAACAGAACGCGTCCGTGTATACAGTGCAATGTCACTGCATGTGGAAGGGCCACTTCGGCTGGTCAACGTTTCAAGTCATTGGCTCTCTAAGAACGTCTTTTGTTGTATAACAGATAAAACAGTCAGGATCCACCAGGTAATTTTAAAGCAGACGAAAACTCAAACGCGGAACCGAAACTGCAAAACCTCCTCGGTATAATGTCGGCGGTGACTCCATAGCTGGGTTCGCCAAGCTGCGCGTTCTTCGCAGTCAAAATATTTGAATTACCATGAGCCATCCTATGCGCCTTTATCAGCATGTCTAAAAAAGCAGGAAGCAGCTTTGCAGTGAGTCTTCAGAAAGCGATTTGCCAAACGGTTTACCAAGAGTGGAGTTCATGTACGACCCACTGCCACGACAGCCAGAGGGGTCTCACTCTTGCCGTTTTTTTTTTTTTTTTGGAAGGTATAAAGATGACCTGCTAAACTGGAAATACAATAACAGCTTTTAACAGCGACCTCCATAGTGTTGTGACTCTTGCTCCTGTGCTCCTGTAAGACGTACGTTCTAGTGTTAGAAGTAGATTGTACGCAGGCGGCGCCAACCATGTTCGAAGGAAAAGTACCCAAGTAAGTAAACTGCAAAACAGTAAACAGGCAAAGCAAATATTGGTCCATTAAGCACCAGAGTCTTAAAACTGAACTACAGGAGTGAAATCTGCCTATCTGCTACTGTTACCCAGAATATTTGGTTGTCTGGTTGTAACGAGCGAAATAAAGCAAACATGTACGAAGCCTACACCAGCGCGGTAATGGTAATAGATCTAATTACGCATCATTCCAGAAATCGCCCTTTTCACATAGAAAACCTTGCGTAAGGCATCCGCTAATAGCGGTCCTTTTTTGGCTTCTTACGCTGACATATATCGATATGTGCGCGCGGTTTCCAGCAAAAGTGATACTATTTAATAATGCCTGCCATGCTAACACTACGCATTATACTGGAAATGTAATCGACCTTTCTCACAATTGACGCCTTCACGATACGCCGTTTCTTCTTCACGGCTGCACCCCGCTCACATGGTTACCTCGATGCGCTGTTGGGCTCGAGCGACGTCGGTACAGAAGCTGCAGTCATGTTCCAATTGAACGCAGCCTGAGCGAATCGAAAAGTTTTTTTTTTCCCCAAGGTAAATTGCAGTCATCATACCACTCTCGCGCTAATCGTTTCGTGCGCAAGCGAACTCGTTGCTTGTCGCTGGCACATTATCTACCTGCCAGTCGCGAAAGCTCTCGTGACAAATTACTCAATGTCGCTGTTAAGGAATTAAACTGAATACAGGAAACTGAACGTGTCTGAGCCCGCCGAATGGCGCGCGCTCGACCAACCACGGTGGAAGGAAGAGAGGTGCTCCGGTGGACGTGGTCGCGCTGCAGCGAGAGAGCGGTCGCTCAGTGTTACCGGTACAGAGGGCCGCTGGCGTTGCTGTGGAGCAGCAGTGCACGCGCTGGTAATTTTCTACTTCAATGGGCCGCAAGAGGCCCCAAACACGAGATATTTCTGCTTTCTTTATTTAAACGGCAATTTCTGAGTAGGCAGAAAATGTCTGAAACCGTTTGCTGGCCAAAAAACCTCATATCGAAGCCGAGAGAGGTGCGTCGTGTTTTCGAGCCCATAACGCGCTATGCTCGCCGCCTCGGAGCGTGCACCGGACGTACTTCTAACGGATTGTTGCCGCGTCTGCCCAATGAAAGAGAAGCGTCATGACATCATGCCGCCGATGGCAATGTCTGATCAATGATGGAGCTCTCATCTCATTCTCTGCTAAAACGATGTGATCGGTCGTCTCGCACATTCCATTCCACTGCCACTGCAGAGTCGCGCGTACTCTGACCCGACATCTCGCTTTCGTGTGTTTTGCTATCGGCAGAAGCCAATAACTTTCCATAAGAAAACGCTGGCCGTCCAGCAATCGAATGCAGGCACGTCTACCGTTGTTTCTACGAGGCTTCATATGTGAAGCGATATTACCGAAGAGTGCTCGTTGTGTTTCTCCGTTTTGATACTGGCTTTTTTGTATGTGAGGCTTTGTTTAAGCATTCAAGTGGAATGACGCCGGTTGGTTTCAACGTATGGCATCAGGTCTGCTTATAGTGCCTCATATTTTTATCGTAATAAAAAAGAAAAATTAGTGATATGCACGCAGCATTGAAGAAATTTCGTCCCTCACGGGCCACCAACCTGAAAATAAAGAAAATAGAAAAATCAAATGATATTTGAAATATGTATAAAGCAACAATTAATAGCGACAGAAATAAAAACAAAACAAAACTTCTCGTGTTCAGACTATAGTCTCTTGTTAACGTAAAATAAAAGCGGGGTGTGCTACATTCTGCCAAATTCCGCTCAGCCGCCACTTCAGGATGGCTCGGAAAGAGCTATTGAAAAGCTGCAGCAGTAATACCCCGGTCGTCTACCCTCATAAAGAAGACAAAATCTAGAAAAAGAGAGGCTATAGTGGCAGGCTGCCCGATGCCGTACTACAGAAGGCAGTTCGCCTCCGCCGCCTGAAGTTCACACAGGTTAAGGGGCCAGTGTTTGTTTTCACAAACAACACATACTGCCTGAGGACGAGGTCTTTGAGATGTTTTTGTTTTGGAAACGAGTAGGGTGGTGAAGCTGACTCGTAAAGCTGGCATCTGGCTTTGGAAGAAAGGCTCAAATCTATGCACCTGCGGTCCGCATTGCACAGCTTTGCGTGCCGCGTGCGGGCCGTCGGCCTCGTGTTTCAAACTCCTGCAACAATCGATTGTAGCATCCTAGCTCTAAATTGTGCCGCAAATTCGCACGAAACATATACGTGTAAAGATGCAATACAAAACATGCGAACAAGGATGCCAATACGGGCTATACTGTCTGAAATTCTCGTCATAATTGTTCTGAGGTTTCAGGAAAAGCACCGCTAGTCATCCGTAGTACAATACTCGTCTACTTAGCGTGTATCTGCTACCACCTGGGTAGGAGCGCAACGAGAAGAAAGTCAAAAGCAGAGCAGGTACACTCCACTGTGTTCGCATTCCTTTTGCATTCGAATAGTACCTGACAGCTTACACATGTCCGCTACGGAGGCTCATCTAGTTCACTTGCACCCCTTTAAATGCCTTTTATGCGGGGTCCGAACGAGTGTTTTCAGCAAATATGTATTACGTTAAGCATCTTGATCGCAAACTCTAAAGTAGCATATCAACTAAGTGCTGACTAGTGCTTCCTCCAGAACAATCATTGCCCAGAATATGGGCAGTTGATGGATATCTCTCCAACCAATAAAATTATTTTCAAGCACGCCAACTCAGATGTACGGCGGAATCAAGCGTCATCCCTGGCGCGCCGATACAAGCGCAGCAGAAACGAAAGATAAGAAATGCCGCCAATGCCGGTGCTGCCCCTGATGGCAGCGCTTGCGTAACAATCACATTCAGTGGTCGCTCTTCCCGGGGCTGTCGGTTCACATCTCCTCCTTCGCCCTTGCGATCAACCCATGCCATTTATGCTCAGGGTAGCCTGCTGAGATAGCTCGATAATGGGGTACGGCTTATGTCCTGGGGCTCATAGCATTAAATTTCGACTGCAGAATACTCACGCCCCCTTACAAGTGCAAAATGTTTACTTGATAGGCAGGCACACTGCGAATCTAGACGGAAATTTTGTTTTCGATTTATGGACATCATTAGACACAAAGGATTACACCATCCGTTATGTGTTACTTGATATTCGCGCGGAGCTAAATGACGTTTGAGTTGTGAGCGCCGTGAGAAATATGCACGTGTTTATCACTTCTCTTAGCGGTACAGTTCCAGCCACTAGAAAAAAAAACATATTGTAAAATATTTCTTGTTTCACTTTGTACTCATGTAGGAGCCGTTCGTTCTTTGTTTCCATGTGCTTTCAAAAAACGATAACCAAATTTTCACAGCGTCATTTCGAAGCTGACTCTTTAAATGAGCATGACAAGTGCATGTTCTGCAGCAATCTTAGAACAGTGCTCTCAAAATGACAGGAGCAGCCCTTTAAAGAAACCCAGGCGGTGGAAAAACCCAGAGTTGCCCACTACGGCGTCCCTCAAAATCTGACTAACTTTGGAGATTAGACCTTATCAGTTAAAACAAAAAGAAAATCAATGTGACGAAGCTCAAATGAAAATATATGCTAATGACTTAGCGCATAAGAAACTGGATAAAAACGACTAAAAAAATTCAAGACAACTAAACATCACTCAGCGAAAATTAAAATTACCCATAATAACTCAACAAAATTTTAAAAGTATCGAATAATTAAAAACCAATCTTAGATATATACGACTCTGCTAAAATTGAAAACAGCTACGAATGACTTATCAAAATGAACATCACTAGAATGTCTGAGGACAAACGTTACATTACTAAAATGGCTCACGAAGAATGAAAATCGCCAATAATGAGGAAAAAACAAGAAGCGATTCTAAGCAAGACCTATTCATAACGTATTATGTTCCATGTCAGTAGCTGAGTGACCTAGTAATTTTGAAAGCTTTTGAACCCTCTCGAAACCGCTAAAAAGAATACAGTTCTTATAAACATTAGTTACATTTCTGGTTTGGTTTATGATCTTTAATGTACCGAAGTGACCAATGCTATCAGAGGCGCCGTAGAAGAGGGCTCTGGAAGTTTCAATCACCTAGGATTCTTTAACATGCTCTGACATCGCACAGCACACGGTTTCCTTGCCTTTCGCCTCCATCGAACAACGGCCGCCGCGACCGGGATTCGATCCCGTACAATTGGGGACAGCAGTCGATCGCCCTAACCTATGCACCAGCATGGCGGGACTTTAGTTTTTTTTTAATAAATGGTGTTTCTGCGCTATCTTGATACAAAATTAACAAGTGCAGCCGAATAACTACACTAATACATTTACCGCTCCACAGCGATCCTAAAATTGGCACGATTGACACCGATTTTTTTGCGCGACCTTTGGGAAGTGCGAACCCCTAAGAAAAGCTGTGAAAAGGCGTTCTGCTCAGCGAAGATCCTCACTATCAGCATTGGCTAGCGGCGAGGGCCAACGTGGCAACGATAACCAGAAGACCGCCTCCGTATTCGGCGACCCAGACACATTATTTAACAACACTTAAAATTAGAAAGGCGCTTAAGCTCCGCCATAAGAACAGACGTGATAAAGCCTTTAACACCGTCTCTTCATTCTGCGAATTTTCGGTATTGCAAGTTTGGCACGGGCGTTTAACGGCAGACAGACGCTCTCTTGGCGTGGCTGTTATCACACGCAGGTTCCGTCTGCTCGAGACTGGGGCTTCCTTCCGAGGTGCCTTGTCATCCCCTGAGAAACACCGAAGCACCGCTAACAGCGTGAGCTGGCGGTTGTCTTTCACGTTAGCTGCATGACGCTGCAAGTCAGGTTCGCTCCACCGCCGCCAACGGTCCGTCGGGGGGGCTCGAATCGCTGTCGCAGACAGACGCCCACTTCACCAGCTATCGTAAAGGGGCGAAACGGCTGCACCAGTGCTCCGAGTGCACGAACGACGACCTGCTGCGTGATCAGATCGGCTCGAAAAGTCATTTAGCCATGGTGTCTCCGTACCAAGAGATGGACCTCCTGCTCAAAGTGGGCACAAAGAGCGAGCCGTTTTTCGACGCTTCTGGAGAGACGGAAAGGCTGAGGAAGATCCATGATTTGGCGGAAGAGATAGTCGCTCGTGAAGCGGCTGGCCATGTGAACGATTACTCTATCCTGACCGGTAATGGCGATGATGTATCCCTTAGCTCCAGTCCCCGCACTCCACTTACGCCTTCCAAGTGTTTAATTCCGCACGAATCGCTCTTGATGACACTGGCAGAATCCTCCCTTATGCCTCTGGCCGAAGCAGCGGACTGTTCGGTTCGCGCCTCTGTAGAGAAGACATCGGTGAAACCGGAGCCGACTTCGAAAGAGGCGCCATGGACGACGTCATCGGCAAAGGAAGTCGCAGTCAAGGCGAACCTCTCGGCCTCGGCGTCTTTCGAAAGCCAAGCCTCCGCCACCTTTGCTGGCGATTCGACTCAAGCACCTTCTCCATCGGTGACTGTGCCGCAGAGCTTTGGTCGTCGCCGCAAATCGACACCGCATAAGAGCCCCAGCCCCGATGACCCAAACTTCAAGGGCGCCGTAGTTCACATGCGGATGGTGATGGTTCGTGGACAACCGCAGCTTAAAATGGAGCATTACTACAAGTGAGCTGGTTTACATATTTCTGGAGGGGATAGTACTTGCGTGGCACATTTCTCATCGATCACTGAGTTGCGAAGCACGGTACAAAAAAAAATATTGACAATCGGCAGGTTCTGCTGAACAGGCGCGAATGTTGTGCCTGTAAATTTCCTCAATGAAAAGTAACAAAATGTGCTCCGTAAAAGTGTAGCTCAGAAACAACCACATCGTGTTTGTAAGGATCGCACGATAAACTGTATGTAAGGCTCATGCGTAAGTCCAAGGTTTGCATTGTCTATCGAATATATTATATTTCATTCCGATATCGATATCTAGCACTCTGTATTCTAATATTTCCCATCAACCTATGCAGATAAGAGTACCCGCCCGCATTGCTATCATTCTAGAGAAGGAAAGCCAGCCAAAGCGGGAGTTGGCTGCCACCGCTTTCCTTGCACTGAATTCGACTTCTGCCGCAGAAAACGCGGTCTCAAAGGAAAGCTGCAAACGTCACGAGAACTGATTAGATGCCAACATTTATTCCGCTCTTGCAGGACTCGTTTATTTCGCTCGAAAGAGTGACTTTCCTGCATTTTTAGTGCTTTTATTTCAAGCTTCGTTGGCTGGAGATTTCGTCCAATCCTTGCGCTGGAAAAATCGTACCCACTTTAAAGAGCGTCCCTTATCACTTGTAGTTGTGTACTCCTGTAGGTTAGGGATGGTGATGTCTATTCTCTTACCCTGCGAGTTCTGGGTGGCTGATGCTATCTCTTCTTCAAAAGCACTGACCTGATGGCGAATGGGCCTCGCATACTAGATTTAAAAACAAAAAAGGAGCAATAATTCATCGCAAATCCGGATTGAGAAATATTGCGGACACAAATTAACTCTCTGAACTCACGACGCAATAAACACCACATAAAGATTATGGGGGACACATAAAAGCTCCTCCTTTAAAGGTATGACGCGATAACGAAGGATACCAGCCCACATATTAAGCTCCGCTTTAACCAAGCTGTTATAACGTCCCTTATTGGCCTAAGGGTAACGTGAATGCAAGAGTCCTGGCTGACTGATTCTGATCACCCTCCCACATGAAAGAAGAGGCCTCAGTTGGAATCTTCTGCAAAACGCAATGTCAGGAAGCCCTACGTCCAGTCAGTTGCTCGGCCATGCCAGCTGCCAGCCACCGCCTTCCAGTGCCAAGCTCGTGGTTTCTCGCTCAAAACGCCGGCACCAGATTTTCTGGAGAACGGAGTGTTTAACAATATTACACCAAAATGTTTAAGCATGACATGACATTTGACGACTGCACCATCCGGACCGAGCCTCCCCACTCGAATGAAAACGTTTGAAGTTATTTCGAGTTCACGTTATCTGGTAGTGCAACCTAAATTGTACCGACTGTCCCTGGTAAAAAAAAAAATAAACAGCTTATTTTGTTACGTCCTAAGATTTGTTAAAAAGGGAAGGTAATTTTTTTTCTTAGTTCCAGAGACATTTTCGCTGAAGTGCATCTCAATATGAAAAGGAAACACGCCCTCAAGTGCACGAACAAATATTTTGCTCGGTTAAAGCAAAGAGAAAATTAATGAATACAAATAAAAAAAATGAATGGAATCGCTGATACCTGCGTCCATCAGTAGGGCGATAGTCGATTGCACCGCATAAGCAACGATGCTGATCGCTGATAATCATGCACTAACGTTTTCTTTTGAGCTACGACACGAGCGTGGCATTCGTGGACATACGCTTCATATTCACGATGCCACACGGAGAGCCGGAGTTAAATGTGAATGGAGTGGACCCCATCATCCTGAAATTGGTTCATCGCATCGCCTTGCTTCAGGATCTGAAAAAATCAAGGGGAAGCATGGTGAGTGGTCTAAGCAGGCAAATGAAAATGATGGGAAAAAGCACTCCACCACGAACATGTTTTGGCGTAGATTGCGCTTGCAATGCGCTATACCCCTTATGGATGAGCACGGGAGAAATTAGGGAATACACGGAGCGCCATTTACAGCTGCATACTAGGTCACGATGGCTACTCATTTCGGTATGTGAAGAAAAATAGGCAGTAAAGTGCTGGATGTGGTGAAGGAATGCATTAGGTTGTGGCCGCACGTGTGGACTACGAGAGGTAAGCAATTACTAGAACAGCGGCATGGAGTACGCTTGACAGGAGTTCTGAAAACATAGATGGCTGTTTACCGATCCCTCATCGGGTTTCTCTATCTTACCGCAATCATCTGTGCGGTGGAAACGTGCGTTCTAACGAAAAGTTTCAGACTGAATTGAGAACAATATGCAAGGGAGGGTTCTACGTGTAGCGTTAAGAGATAGAAAGCAAAGTAGTTAAGGAAACATACTCAAGTTAATGGCAGCGGCATACTGTGTTTTTAAAGCAAGATTTTCCAGGTTTTTAAATCATATGCTGAGATGCACGCATAAGTACTTTTTGCGCATTAGCTCTGCGGACAGGCAAGCCCAATCTTTGAGTGCAATTTGAATGGAAATATCAGTAAATAATTAAATTTAATAATCAATTTGCTTTTAACAGCAGTTAGCGAGCGCGTTTATATTGAAGATATAGAGGCGATTTCCTTTGATGAGAATTCCATTTTGTGCAGTTTTAATAGCGTACCTGTGCCCTGAGATATACCGGTCTAAAGTTTCAGAAAATCCATCTAATTACGCATGCGATAGACGGCATTCGGCATCAGGAACCTCCCCGTGGGAATACAGCCGGACGCTCGGTCTGACAAGAATCTGGCGGTGACACGCGACGGTGATTGCTTTGCGTTTTTTGTTTAGCGTTTTCGTTTTCGGCCAGCAAACCGCAGAATGACTGTGTGCGATGTTAGGCTAGCTCTGGTTTGTTTCTTTAGGCGATGAGCAGCAGAACGGGCGATACGTGGTGTGGCCGCTTTAGGCTTCTTAAGCGGTCGAGCGCAGCGATACCGCGCCGCTTTTTTCGTTTCCTCTCCAACCTTGGCGGAAGCTTTGTAGAACTGTGGAGCTTAATATATATTAGCAGAGCATAAAGCGATGGCTAAAGCAGCCAAGCAGCAGATGAATACTCATCAATGATTAGGGGACCCATACCGATGCCAAAAGATAACTGTACAGCGTTGCAATGTCTAGAGCATGTGAATGATGATCTAGTATTCTCCAAATAACTTTTGTTTCCGTCAACAAAAACGGGTTTAAACGTGCGCGTGGCACAACACAAAACTGTACCCATTGTTTTAAGTTCTAGTGTACTTAGGTAACTACCGCTTTGCTTTCGGCAACACTGCGATGAAGACGGAATGAAAGGTTCAAAAAACAAGTACAGTGTAAGTCCATGGCCTACGTACAAAGAAACACCAAAGTTTTTAAAAGTTTGCTTCAAGGATATTATTGTTTACATGATTAGTTTTGAGGGAAGAGATATCTTACTCTATTTATTCTTATGACATTTGTCAAGGTACCAATTTTTAAAAATGCTTGCCTGCATTAAAACACACACGAGCTGCTTTCGTTTCGAATCGATAAATATGCGCAGGGATTCCGGCCCTATGCTTCCACATTCTTCTACTATTATTTGCTTCATGTCGATGCCATCCGTGGGGTTTACTGCTTAATCGCAGTTTTGAACAGATTCCCCCCCTCCCCTCCCCCCCCCAAAAAAAACGAAAAAAAAACGAAGTCCTACGGAGAGAGAAATAGGGTATCTCGGCGGCCGAAACGTCTTTCCTTCGCTCCAATCCACTGTTGTGGAACGTTGCTGTCCAACCAGTTATTTACATAGAAAGAGAAATGCGCTGCGGTACCGTCATGTCGGAACAAAGCTAGCTCCAGTGAGTTGAGGCGTAAGCTGGAGGTAAACCTGTCGATGACGTCAGCAGTTTGTTTCACATGCTCATTCAGGCGTTATTCAAAGAAATAAGCGCCAACGAACTTGAGCTCAAATATGCTACGTCAGAAATTCATGCCCCAGCGAATTTGCTGATTGTGTTGGCGGAGCCAGTGAGGATTGTCTTCCGACCAACAGTGAGCGTTGTGAATTTCAGCGGTTCATGAAGAACGAGCCTCATCAGCCCAGATGGCTTTTTTTTGCAGGAAATCCTTATCTTAATCTGCTTTTTAGGACCTAATTAAAGAAGTACGCTCCTTTTTCGAAGCTAGCTCCATTTAGGTCCTAGGGAAGGCTCACATGGTATGGACGTAATCTGGGTATTTTATAAAACTTTATGCACTATCCCCACGCTCTTCCTGCAATATTTGGAGATCACTCTTATGCCTACAGTTGGCATTTCATGGACGCAGGCAAGGACGTCATTTACGACGTCCTCATCGATGATGCTCCGCTTGAGCTGTCTTTTTTGGTGGACGGAACGTGCTTTGAGAAAACGGATATTGGTGACAAATGTTGATGTGGTCCGAACTTGAACTTGAATGGCGAAAAACGTAAAGCCTCATTGCGGATGAGGCGTTATCACTCATCTCCCCCATTGATAGGACAATATCAGCCTTTTCTGTCTTAGAATATTACCTGGATCCAGACGAAGCTGACATTTTCCAGAAGACAAGGTCCTAACGCGGCACTCCCTTCTCCTGATGGCCCCACCTAGCAACGGCAGTCGACCGCAAATGCACATTAGTTGGGAAGTTAACCGTTTCAGCCGGTGCGCATTAAGACGATGAATTATCCGTTCGCAAGTTTCCCACCACGAACAAAAAGAATCTTGATATATACAAGACTAAAATGCACTCTGTACACCACAGTCGTTTATTCAATTTCCCAGTAGTTGCGAGCCTAACGCAAGGCCTTCAGAGCAGAGTCTGTCAAAATGCACAGCGCTTCTGGAACTCCGTTGCTAGTTAAGTGCTGCCGACGCACGTTCGTGTTATGTTTCGCGCTAGCATGATTTTTCGCGTTCTGCAAAGCCTCAGCGATGCGAAAAAAAAACAAAAAAAAAACTCCGAGATCACTGAAGAATTTCGCGAGTAACTGATACTCTGGGCCTTTCCTTTCATGTGAACTAATTTGAAAACTTTGACGAGTTCAACGGAACGCTGGTTGTGTTCGGCAAGGGCCGCGCGCGTTCGACAAGGGATGCGCGATGTACCGCGAGCCGCAGCAACGCTTAGGCTTTCGCATTTCTCTGCAGTGCTCTCGGAATTTTTCAGACTGCTGTTGGTTGATTACCTCTGTTTTCACACTTGCTAACCATTCTCACCCATTCGTGCTCGCAAATTAAGCCTTTTTCCGCTCGTTCGCGTTCAGACGTTGCAAAATTCCCACCATCCGAAGTTACACCTACGTCACCGGAAGTTGAGTGCCACATGACCCCCTTTGGACGTAGACATTACCCTCCTCCCCACGGATATTTTGACGGAAGTTAATGGGCGGCCACTTTGGCTCTAACTGCCTAATTGCATACATGCCTAATTGGCTCTAATTAGTTACCGAATCAACGCTCGCAAACCATGTTGTCACTTGCACACCTTTCCTTGACGATGTATCCGATGGTACCATTCTTTTTTTGATATACTAACTAGTTCATCTATAACAGCTCCGACTAGGTCATGCCGATGCAAAACTTGCCTGCATAGTCATGCAATGCTTACGAATTTTTAAAGGCAGTGAAGCATCGTAGCGTTGCATTTTATTCCATCTGCAGTATGGGAAGGAACCACGCCTCGTCGCCAACACTGCAAGCCATCGCTTCAAACAGTTCGGTCAAGCCGCCCCGCACCGTCAATCGTCGGTTTAGCGGACCAAGAACGAAAACGCTGGCCAAAAAAGGAAAAACAATCACCGTCGCCTATCACCACCCCATTCTTGTCAAGCGGAGCATCGTACGTGACAGCTGCCTAAAACGAGGGAGGAGCTTTAAGCCGAGTGCCGTCTCGCATGCGTAATTACATGCATTGGGCTAAAAATTTACACGTGCATATCTGACGCCGCAGGTGCTCTGGTAAAATTGTAGAACATAGAATCGTCACAAAATGACACTGCCTCTACGTTTTCTGTATAATCATGCATGTAAAGGGAGTGAATATAAATTCCGTGATGGATATTATTTTTTTTTCAATATTATGATGAAAATTTGCACGCACAGTCTACGTCCCCCTAGTCGCATAAAGAATATGCAAAAGCTACTTCTGCCTACAGTTCTTAGTATATTTTAAACCCGTACAGTACGTTTGAACACCCTGTATAGTCGGTATTGCTCAGAAAGAATAGTTCTCTCGTCAGAGTGTGCAATGTGGCGACATGTCAACTGTTGGCAGTCGAAGGCAACGGAACAGATTGAATGGATTCCAAGGGAAGGCAAGCGGAAAAAATTGGTAGCATAGTCAATGGAGGGGGGTGGTGAAATTAAGAAATTTGCGGTGACAAGGTGGGCCAGAGCCTGTACAGGACAAGATTATTTGGAGCTATACGGGAGAGTACTTTGTTCTTCACTGGACATGGTTTGCCTTAGGATAATATTGATCATGATTTTGGGGATGGGACTCATAGAATTCGATATTAAATCTAGGCATAGTGAACCTGGTGAGATTTTCCCTCGTTTCAGCAACCTGCAGAGGAGAGGTAGTCTGCGGCCAGACTACACCGAGCTCAGTGATTCCGAGGAAGATCTCAACTTCGTCGGAGGGGACTACGCTGAGCATCAAGGTACAGACCTCTGTGCGTGTTCTTTCTCCAGACTACGTCTTCAGCACCTGTCGTGGTATGCTGCCTTGATCAGCTTGACAGCGGATATCAGTCGGAAGAAATCCCCAGTCGCTTTTTTCAGCAGAGAGTTGATACAGGCCGGTAACTGTCCTGGAACTAACTCACGTGAAAGCTATTGCAAGATGGTAGTGGAAAAACTCGAGTAGTTTTTGTCCCGTTACAACTGATACTTTGTGGTGTCTTTCGCCATGAAAATGCCTGCATTTTGTGGGGCATAGTGCTATCTCCTCTCGCCGGAAATAACTGCAGAGAAGTATAGAGAAAACGCTAAGCTACTACAGAAATATAGATCAAGATTAGAAAATATCTCTCGTTACGAGAACATGAAACAAAAAAGCCGTTCTATCGTATTGTAACATTTTCCTGATATTAGACTCGCATATTCACCTTGTGCGGGCAATAAATGCGATGAGCTTGTCCAATCAAACAGCTCAGTGGGAATTGTAAGCACCTCGACCTGGAAATGTGCTTGCCATTGACGTAAAGGAATTCTTGTCTTCGAATTGGCCTCTCCAGGTAAGCGCACAACTGCTCCTTTTACGGCATCGTTACCAACATGGCAAAAATAAAAGAGCGCGAGAGCAGATACTTTCGCATTCTCTTGTCCTTGCTACATTTGCGGTCTGCATGAAAATCACCTAGCACCAGCTCCCAGAACTCGCTTAGGCGGCCAAGGCGAACTTATATTCCAGATTTTTTGGACGCAATACTGTACGGCTAATATATGCCAAACTTTGCCGCCTCATCCTTGCTCATTTGTTTTTGTTTATCGCTCCTATGCAGGAAAGCAGTGCGCTTCATGCGCCACCAAGCTCACACCACTGTGGCGCGACGCTGAGGACGGCACACCGTTATGCAACGCGTGCGGAATCAGGTACGCCGCGTCGGTTGAGAATCCGGCCATTACTAAGTCACGTGATCTCGGTTGGGCGCTTTGAGCGCTTATATTTATTTCTTGAACTCTGAAAGCGTAAAACTAGATCAAGGTGCGACTCTTCCTGGCATTCGATTGTTTCTCCGCCTAACTATGGCCAACATTCGACGCAACTCTTTGAAAGCGTTTGGGGCCTTGCGGAGGTTTGAAGGCGTGAATTGCGTCACGAGTAAGTGTACAGTCAAGTGACTGGAGCGAGCGTCGCAAATTATAATCGCGAAGAAAGCATACCCACTCGGTGTCTGTTAGGGCAGTGGTCTGCCTCCCAGTCGGCAGCAAGCTGTTGCTTTCGGCATTCCCTCCTTTTTGCACACAATCTTGTAAGGAGCTCGTTCTTCTGAAAACTCGAGGTCTTTGTCGCCTTCTGCGGGGGAAAATTCGCAAATATTTGGAAAAGAGCTTAAGAAATTAAGGCTCCACACAAGCGTAAATCAACTAGGCGGTTTCTGTTATCGGTGTATTTTCGAAAATCCATGCATTTCAAGAAAATAAATTTGTCGCCTTTAGTGGTCAAACTTCAGTCCTCTGCATACCAGGTGGGCACGCAATGCATAGACCCCGAAGCGTCCACGATGAGAAATATGTTAGAGGGGCAGTTAGAGAAAACGTTTTGTTAAGTATCACTCACCAGTCTGTTTCGCATTGGTACTGATGTTTAAGGCAGTAACTACTCATACCGGCACTGATGTTGCAGTCACAACTTTTAAAGTTTAAATTGAAAAAAAAAATTGAAAACATCGCGGCATGAGAAGACAACCTTACACGACGGTACCGCATCAGCTCTCAAGGGAGAGTTTAGGCATGCCATCTGGTTTTGTGTTCTCAAATGCAGCATTAATATTTTCCAGCAGCTTCGCATAATCTAAAAAGTCCTGCTACCTTCCTTATTCTATCTTTTTTACGTATATCCGCACTCATATTTTATCTGCTGGTATCGCTTTCTTTGGTACATTTCCTTCTTTCGTCACTTTTTCGTTCTCTCATGTTTCTATGACAACCATCCGGTGCCTCGTTCGCGCGTTTTCTGGTGCAGGTACAAGAAGTACAAAGTGCGCTGTACCCAGTGCTGGCACATCCCCAGGAAGAACGAGAACAGACGCAGCGACTGCTTGGAGTGCGGGGGCACGCTGCGCTTCATCGTTTGCAAGCCGTTCATCTGAGGCAGCACCACGCAAGCATTGCATTACGTGATGTGTAAAATTGAGCCTTCCTTATATATAATCATTCTCTTGTTCAGCTGTTCCAAAGGTTGGAGCTTCATCTGCAATAAAAGAGTTACGCTTGCGATGTCTTTTTTATGGCGGGAAAGCCTGTGTCATTCCCTTTATTAAAGGCACTATGGCGTACCCTCTGCCTATAAATGATAGCCAGCATGCTTTGATGAATCGTAGAGACAGAAAGCGTCCGCGTGCTTCCGCTATCGATATTGGCTATTTGCGTTCTGCACCGTTCTTTTTTTGTCAGCACACACAAGACGAGGGCCGCCATGGTGGTTCACGGTTCAGGAGCGCACGCGTACACGTGTGTATGTGCGTTGTCAAAAAATGACAAATTGTAAAGGTTACTAAATGCTTAACATGATAGCTTTCATGCCACATTAATTAACTCTCTAATGCCGGCGATTTTTGTGAGGTACACAAGCATGAAAATGTATTTTATACACGGCGTTCAAACTGTCGTGATACTGAAATGTATATTGTTAGCACATGTCTTGTTCTAAACGTTCCTAAAACGTTTCTGAATTGACTCCTTCCTGGAGACTTCTTTTAAAGGTTTCTCAATAAACTTCTTCCCGGAGACGTTTTTACAACCTTTCGATCTAGCGTAAGACGTTGGTGGACGTTTGGAGCTGTGTCCAGATGTTACGACGTTTTGTGTTTCATGGGGTCGCATGGCGAAGTTCAGATTTGTTCCTTTCTCGTATGCGATTACTATTCTTTACACTTAGCTATCCTGCAAACACTATGCCGATAACTTTGAAGGTATTCGCTCTTGTAGCGTTCGTCCCCATCTCGTACTACCTTTTTCGAGTATTTTTTTTTGGTCTGTGCACCTTTTTCGCGCTCCTGTACCTTCCTGTTGTCCGGTAACCTGAGAGTCACACATGATCCTGTACCTCCCACGCAGTTTCAAGAGCGCGTCCTTCCTCCAGCTTGTAGTATCCACCAGTGTGTGTCGATGGACAGGGAGTGTTGAAATATCAGTCCTCTTTAGAACGGACAATGCGAATTTTTTAGTGGGGTTCCATGTTTGCAGAGCGAAGGCGCACTTTGATTCGTAGCACTCCGTCTTGGCAGAAATGGAGAATTTCCGCAGAGAGATAGGTGGCATCATTGTTCTGTCAGTTACGTAACAAATTTCAGCAAGAAACGTAGAGTTCGGCCAGTGTGTTGTTACCTTCTCTATCTCATCCGCTACCAAAGGACTTGATCGCTTCGCAAGAAAATGGTATTGTGAATATTTAGGATATCCAGGCTGCCCTTCGCTTCAGCTTCAATGGTGAGCTATACCTCGGCGTATCAAGTAGTTCTGAAGTTGCTTTTGCGGTGATCTCGAATACATTATCTTGGACCTCACTCTACTAGATCATTCTGAGGCTACTCGTTACTTGTTTCCTGAGGCCACTGTCCATACTAGCATTAACCATTTCGACCATCTACCTGCTCCTTGCAGAGACTAGTCGAGGGACTGAAGTGCCTCGCGTCATCAGTTGGACGGGATTTCTTTTCCCAGAGCTGTGATATCTTGTCACACCTTGTCAGTTTGGCATTTCTGTCACTCCATTTTTTTACGAACGGCTTTCATCGACATGGTTCTCCTATGATCTAGTACAAAGCGATAATGACATCGCTTCGTCAATTGACTTCTCGAATTTCAACCTTTAGAGAGCGTTTGATGTACTTGCACTATCTTGAGACTATAAAACGCGCCATTAGTTTTAACCTTACCAAGATGAACGCTTAGGGGGCAGCGCGATTTTTGGTTAGCAACAATGTTGTTGTCGTCACTGCCTGATTGTCGGTAAAGCATAGGCAAGTCATCACTTTATATGTTGCCGTGTTGTCATCGCCGAAAATATGCAGTTCCCGATGCGTTACACGTGTTGTTCGTTGGAGTGTATATCATTTTGACTTTAATTGTTGCCAACTCAGCCCACTTATGATACCATTCGGTCAATTCCAATAGAAATATACCCGGTAGTGCCTGTCTCAAAGCAGGTTGAACTCACACATACATCTCAAACAAAACGGCACCAGAAAGAGAGGAGAGTATACGCCTGGTGTGCAGTTGTCGGATGAACACCGCTAGTGAAATATCCGATGCACGTGCGATGAAAGACAAAATGGTCGCTATCTGTAGGCGGGAGCTGGCCACGAAATGAAATAATTCAACCGCTGTCACATAAACAAATGCGCGGGAAAGGTATGCTTAAATATTTTCCAGAAAGAACCAGCGACAGCAAGACGCACAGTAATACTAAAGCTGGAGTGCACACGCAAGTCCAGGATTTACTGAACTAATTCGTATTCAGGCAACCATTACGTCTTCGGTGGACGTAAAGACAACTTTCTTGCTTCCACGCGGTTGGCGCTGGTTAACCTGCTACGTAGCGCTCTGTTATCTATCGCGGACTCATAAACAAACGAGCAAATTTCGTACGCAGTATATTGCCATCAGCTGAAAAAAGAAAACTTAATAATTTCTCAGTGAAATGCTTACACAGGAATGCTTGTTCGACCTTGGTCACATGAGCGTCGTGCAGCTGCTTCTTCATTTCATAAAACAAGGGCGGTGAATCTCGAGCAAATGCAGCGTTGTGCAACGGGAAAGGCTGCCCGAATAATGCGGAGCATCTCGAAATGGAGGCGCAAGCGTTGCAATGATAAAACTCGATACTGCGTAATGAGAGCGTGTTCAGGAAACTTGTTGCCGACGTTTAAGCTATTTAAAAAGTGAGCTTTATAGTTTTCTTCGGGACATCAGCGTGGTAATTTGATGTGGGCGTCAGCAGGAAAAATCGACGACTTTCTAAGGCCCTTCAAAGCGGAGTAAACTACGCTACACCTAGGCTACGCGGTCACGTGCGTACGGTTTGGTTAAAGCGGGACGTTGTGCCCATGTCGCTTATGCCCGGTAGCTGGATAAAGTGGTAGTTTAGGACCGTGTTAAGAAAGGTTTCAGATAGAGGCAGAAGTCAACGGATCTGTAATTAAGTGAGCAGAGCCTACATTTACAAAAAGGAGGAGCGAACCGCAAGGAGAGCCGCAGACGGAAACCATTAAAGCTGTCCCGTTACACACTTGAAGGCGCATCTTAAGTTCCCCCAGAATTCAATTAAATGCTCTTTCCGCCGCCTTTGTTTTCCTTTTTGTTAAAGAACATAACTTCGGCGAACAATTTAGACTTTGGCAAGAACTACCAGCTTTCTGTAGGCTGTTGCACAGAAAAGTTCAGCGAAAAACGCAGCGCTAAGACAGGACTAGAGAGACGAGGACAGGACAAAGCTACACAGAGTCCTAGTCTTTCTAGTCCTGTCTTAACGCTACGTTTGTCGCTGAGGTATGTCTGACCAATGGTCCCACAGTATACTCTGTAAAATTTCATGTTTCACAGAAGGCATTTTAATGGGCCATGACAGGGTCGGTCGATGTATTGCCGTTTTACACTTTGAATAATAATATAAAAGTCTGTAATTCTACTCGCAAAGCTTGTAGGGCTCGTGGCGCGCCGCGCATTCGAAGGCTGCGCCACTTCCCAATGCTCCCTGCGCGCGTGCCTGTTTCCCTCTCCCCGCTCGCGCGGGGATAACCGGTCCCGCGCGAGGGGGCTATAAAAGAAGGCACGCGCCGCCGTCTCGCTCTCTCTTGGTCTCTGGCTCCTTGGTCCCTGGCTCTTCGTTCCGGCGCTCTCAACAACCAGCAGCCACCCGGACGACGACACAGACTTCGACGATCCCTGATCCCTGTGAGATTAAAGATGTTTATCATACGGCCCACTGTGTGTTTGTCGTGCGCATCCCTCGGGCAGAGGAATCGCCCACAACTGGCGCCCAACGTGGGGCTGAATTAGCACCCATGTGGACGATTTTTCTGCCAACGTGGCAGCGCACGGCAACACGACGGGCCGGTCCTTGTATGTTAGGCGCGACGCCATTTTGAGTTTAGGGCTATCGTGTGTGCAGATGACACGGAGTGTAGTATAGTAGTGTTTGTACAGTGTTTTATTTTGTTTTGGGTTATGTGCGTGTTTGTTAGTGTCGGGCGGTTTGTTTTAATTTTTTTTGTGCATATGTTAGTTTTATGAAGTGTTTAGCCTTTGTGACTAGCCTCTTGATGCGGGCGAAGTGGTAGTCGTGCGCGTTTAGGCTCCCGACCGGCCTTAGTTGTTGAGTGCAATGCCTCCGAGAAAAGACGTGCCAGATAGGGCCGCCGCTTCGAATGCCAGTGCATCCGGAAGTGAGGTAAAGGACGCGGTAGAGTCTGTGCAGGTTACCGATGCGGCCGCCTTGATGAGGCAGATGAACGAGGTGTTGTCGGTGTTCACCCTTCAGCTCGGTTCGGTGGCTAGCGCCAACCAAGCCACAGCTGCGGCGACAGTCTCGCGTCCGCGGATAAATGTAGAGGTTCCCTCCTTTTCCGGCTACACGGACGTGAAGTCAGTCCACGAGTTCTTGCAAGAGCTCGAGGATTATCAGACGGCACTGGGTTCCCCAGACGACGTGGTGCTAGCGCTGGTAATCCCCGTGGCACTTGCTGAGAGCGCGGCGCGGTGGAGACGCTGCCAGCCGGCCTTCCAGTCGATGGCAGACTTCACAGATCGCTTCCGCGCCGAGTTCTTGCCGTCCGATTACGAACGCCGGATGCTTGAGGAGCTAGCGTTGCGCACACAGCACCCAGAGGAGAGCCTCCTCGAGTATGTACGCGCAATGCAGGAGCTCTACAAGAGGGCAGATCCCACGGCAACCGATCTTGAACAGGTCGCGCGCGTGATGAGGCAATGCCATCCGCGCTTCAAGCCGTATTTGCGGGGACGTGGTTTTGCAAACCTCGAGAACCTAGCACAGGAAGCGAAGGTAGTACAGGCGGATTTACTCGCTGAATTGCGCTACCAGCCACCCCCCAGGCCAGCCGAATTGCTAGAGCCGCCATGCGCCTGGGCCGGAGGCCAAGACTCCGCGCCGCGCGCCAGGGGCGCAGACGTAATGACGGTTGGGCAGGAAAGGCCAGCGGAAGGCTCCGATATTCCTCGCGCTCTTGACCCGTACGCGTTCGAGCAGCGGCGTCGAGCTGGGCTCGCCAGCGACGTCCGCATAGGCGCGGAGGGAGGGGAAATACGTCCCCAACCGCTTCGTGGAACGCGGCATCCCCCGACCGCGCGGAAGGTAAACGATCGGCTTTGCTGGAATTGCAACCAGCCGGGCCACGTGGCACGAGAGTGTCAAGCAAGGCGTACGCAGGGAAACGCGGACCGCCGGCGGCCATAATTGGTAACACCAGCCTGTCGTCGTCGGCGGGAGAATTTCGTGGTAACCACGGCGGAAAATGGGAAATGTACTCCCACGCCGCGCCACCGGGCGACCGCCCCGGGGGCGCAGAGGTTTTTGTCCCCCTCGCCTGTAGAGCGCAAGGAATGTTGTCGCGCTCGAGCCCTTTTATGCTAGTGCGGTTAGCTGGTCAAAGCTACTCGGCACTCGTTGACACGGGCTCAACTCTCTCATTGGTCGGTGATGATGTTTTCGAGGCCTGCTGTAGATGTAACATCCGTGTCAGGCCAGCAGAAACCCCTTTGAGCTTAGCAGCAGGGACGACAAAAGCAGAAGGAGCGGTGCGTCTGGTCCTGCGTTTTGACGGCAGGAAGCGGAGGCATCGCTTCGTCTATCTGCCTGGCTTAGCCATACCAGTTATTCTGGGAAGAGATTTTCTTTCGAGCGAAGGCATTGTGCTTGACATGGGGGAGAACGGCTATCGCTACAGCCCCTTCACCCCCCTCATTCCCTTTGTTAGCGCACCCAAACAGGAATGCGTCGCTGAGCGAGCGAGCGTTCACGCTTTTGTGGCAGAGGGCTCCCCCGCGACACTGAATGGTAGCCCATTAGAAGCAATTATCGCGTCCTTCTCGGGAACCGGTAGTCAGCGCCGAAGGCTCGTAGAAACTTTACTCCGGTTTTCGGATTGTTTCACAGAGAAACCAGGCAGGACCGACTTGCTTCAGCACGAGATCGAAACGGGTGATGCGCGCCCTTTCAGATGTAACCCCCGACCGTTAAGCGCGCATAAGAGACAGCTTCTCGACAGCCCCCTTGACGAGATGATAGATACCGGCGCGGTGAGACCCTCACAAAGTCCCTGGGCGTCCCCAGTGGTTCTAACGCCAAAGAAAGATGGTTCGGTCAGGCTGTGTGTTGATTATCGCAAGCTCAACTCACTGACGCCTACGGTTGCGTACCCTTTCCAGTCGATCGAGGCTGTAATGTACGCGTTAGGGAACGCAAGGTTCTTCACAGTCCTGGATGCAAGCAGAGGGTACCTGCAGATTGAGGTGGCGGAAGGTGACATTCAGAAAACCGCATTCACTTGTCACCGCGGGCTCTTCGAATTTACTCGACTCTCGTTTGATTTGTCTAATGCACCGAGCACGTTCATGCGATTGATGGACATCGTGCTGGGCGATGCAAGGTTCAACTACGCGATGGCGTCCCTCGACGACGTCGTGATATTCTCACAGTCGTTCGAAGAGCATCTCATTCACTTGAATTCCGTTCTTGAAAGAATGAGACGTGCGGGTATAACGATCAACCCAAAGAAAGTGCAGTTGGCATCTAAGAGAGTGAACCTCTTGGGATTTGTGGTTGATGATGGCACTTTGAGACCGAACGATGACAAACTGCAGGCAATTCTGAACTACCCCTGCCCGACGGACGTGAAAAGCTTGCAGAGGTTTTTGGGAATGGTTGCCTTCTACAGACAATTCATCCCTAATTGTTCAGAGCTCGCTAGGCCGTTGAACCAGCTGTTGCGGAAAGGCTCGAAGTGGGTCTGGGGCAAGGAACAGAACGACGCTTTTGTTGCCTTGGCTCGCGCGATAGCGAACACCGCTAGTTTGCGCCTCCCCGACCTGAACAAGCCGTTTGTCTTGCAGACAGATGCTAGTGATGCCGGTGTAGGAGCTGTTTTGTTGCAGGAACACGAGGGCAAGCTGCGCCCTGTCGCGTTCGCTAGCCGCACGCTCACATCGGCGGAGCGGAATTACTCCGTGACCGAAAAGGAATGCCTGGCGATAATGTTCGCATTGTCAAAGTTCGACATGTACCTAGACGGAGCGGTTTTCACCGTGCAGACAGATCACCAGGCACTTTCGTGGTTAAAGAGGCTGAAAAACCCCGCAGGCAGACTCGCGAGATGGGCGCTGACGTTGCAACGTTACGCGTACGCCATTGAGTACCGCCGGGGAAGCATGAATAAGGTGGCCGATGCGTTATCGCGCGCACCGTTGAAGGCTGGCGAAAGCGCAGAAGAAGCGCAGACCAGCTTTGCTGAAAGCGGCGTCCCCGCTAGTGGAGAGGAGGAGAGGGCGGACGCGAGTGTCGCGCCCTGCGTAGTTAAAGAGAGAAAGGAGGCGGACAGAGTTGCCGCGCGGTGCTGCGAGAAAGAGAAGGCGCAGCAGCTGGTGGCGGCGACTACTCGCCTGCCAAGAAGCGAGGCAGAGAGAAATCTGTCATGGGGAGTAGCGGTCAGTAGGGAAGAGCTAATTGAGGCCCAGAAAGCAGACGGTCTATGCCAGCGGGTGCTGACAGAGCTTGCGAGTAGTGCAGCGTGCACCGGGAACGCTGAGGGCAAGTACGACGCGTATCTGCTGGGCGATGACGGCTTACTGCTCCGCTACATCCCCCAACTTGATGAGGAAGAGGCGATTGCATCCCCCTTCCGAGTCGTGGTCCCGAGGAAGTTGCGGAAACGATTCCTCCAGTACTTCCATGACTCAGCGCTGGCAGGCCATGGCAGCGGCAGTAAGACTTACGATAAGTTATGCCGTGTCGCGACCTGGCCAGGTATGAGAAAGGATGTGCTGGGTTACGCCCGTACATGTCCTCTTTGCCAGGTAGCCAAGCCTCGGGCGGGGAAACCCGCTGGCATGATGAAGCCGGTAGTTAGCAACTATCCGTGGCAAGTGGTCGCGTGCGATATCATGGGACCCCTCCCTCGCTCCGCGCGCGGACACCAATATATCCTGGTAATAACGGACCACTGTTCCAAGTGGGTTGAGGTTTTTCCCCTTAGGAAGCTTGTGTCAGAACGGATTTAGGAGAAACTGTTAGAGACATTCACTCGTTTTGGTTTCCCTTCCGACCTGATTACAGACAATGCTTCGTATTTCACAAGCAAAGTCTTTGTTGATTCCTGTCGGGCGCTTCAAATCCGCCACAGGAAAACGAGCCCCTACCACGCTCAGAGCAACATAACCGAGAGAGTGAATCGGAATGTTAAGAGTATGCTGGTCGCGACGACCGAGCAGCACAGAGATTGGGACGCACGGCTGTCCGAACTGGCTTTCGCCACTAGAACAACCGTGAACAGGTCGGTGGGTATGACACCTGCTTACTAGAATTTTGATAAAGAGATCGCTTTTCCGCTAGAGAACGCTCTACTTGACGCGGCGGGGCCCGCGCCCCCTCCGCTTACACAGTACGCGGCAAAGCTCCGCGAGCGCCTTGAGGCAGCGCAGCGCGCGGCTCGTGAAAACCTCGATGTCGCGCGCATGGAGCAAGCGGATCAGTACAACAAAGGTCGTCGTCACGTCGTTTTCAACACGGGCGACTTGGTACTGAAAAGAACGCACCCGCTTAGTAACGCAGCGCGTGGTTTCGCCGCGTCGCTAGCGCACAAGTGGGTTGGACCTTTCGAAGTTACGGCACGGACTACGCCACTCACCTACCAGCTGCGGTTGTTGGCGAGCGGTGAAACCGCTGGTCCGGTGCACGTCGCAGACTTGAAAGCTTACCACCTTCGCAAGGACGATAACTGCGAAGCGGGGGAAGCTCAAAACGATGCAGGTAGCAACCCGGTTCGCAACCGACGCTATAACCTAAGGCCAAGGTAGTGCACTACTTTGTCTAACGTCTTTGCTTCTTTCAGAATGCATTCTGATAAGATTTTGCAGCAGCCAGATGAACCACCGTCGCTGGGGCGGGAAACCGCACCCAGCGCTTGGTTCAAGGAGGGGCCACTTGAACAGGGGGTACCCCCCTAGTTTGTAGTGGTTTGTGGCCCATTATTGTGACCAGCGCGGCCATGCTGGCCGTCTTCAACGTGTCTGGAGTGGAGCCCGCTGCCCAGGCCTGGAGTACGGGCCTCAGGAAGCCAGGTGTGCCCGGGGCGAAAACGCCTGCTGCAATGTGCATCCAGCACGGCGCCACGTGGAAAGGGGTCAACGATGTAGAGCAGCAGCTCAGGGCCGCTGCCAGGCGTATCCGGGGCCAAGCCCAGCTGCGCTGTGACCCCGAGGATGTGGCCGCTGCCGGAGAGGGACCAGCCGGAACAGTCCCGCCATGCCTGCTGCTTCTCCCGTCCCACGGACCAGCTGAGATGGCATCCCGCCAGAGCCAGGCGACAAGCCTTCATATTTTACGCCGACCCGGGCTCGGACATGGACATGGCCCGGCTGTTGGCAGAGCCCGGGTCGGACGCTGAGGGGGGGGGGAAGATGTAGGGCTCGTGGCGCGCCGCGCATTCGAAGGCCGCGCCACTTCCCAATGCTCCCTGCGCGCGTGCCTGTTTCCCTCTCCCCGCTCGCGCGGGGATAACCGGTCCCGCGCGAGGGGGCTATAAAAGAAGGCAAGCGCCGCCGTCTCGCTCTCGCTTGGTCTCTGGCTCCTTGGTCCCTGGCTCTTCGTTCCGGCGCTCTCAACGACCCGCAGCCACCCGGACGACGACACAGACTTCGACGATCCCCGATTCCTGTGAGATTAAAGATCTTTATCATACGGCCCACTGTGTGTTTGTCGTGCGCATCCCTCAGGCAGAGGAATCGCCCACAAGCTTTAGTGCCTAGCGCCGAGCATATTACAAAAAACGGCGATAGAAATCGGAATCGGGAAACTCCTTCCACCGACAACAACTGCATTTTTAAATGCTCGTGTGACGTCACATAAGGATAGATGACGGAGTGTCGTCTAGAATGCAGGGAGCAGTATCAAAAGACACGTCTCTTTTTATATTTTGTGGACGATTGGCACAGTAGTCGTCCCTCATGCAGAAATGCTTCCTGAAAACGTTACTGCAAAAAAACGATGTAGAGTAAAGCAGGCTTTCTCCGACACAGGCCCGGTCTCAATACGCTGGCTGCGCGGTTAGCGTATCGATGCATTGATCGGTCGTATTACACCGGTGACGACACCAACACGACCAACGGTCGCCTATCGCCGAGGTGTGATGCTCTCGGCGCCGCGACGCCGACGGAACTGATCAGAGCGGATGGTCGCCCGATCTGTTTTGGTCAGATCGAGCGTCGATCTGAACCTGTCTGGGGGCACAGAGGGCAGCCGGCAGCTGTCGCCGCCGCTTGTGGATACGTCTCGGCGAGGTAGGGGCAGTGGGCGTAGAATCCTCGGTGCTTCTTGCAGCGCTGTTGTAGTTTGCAAACAAAGGTGCAACTGTTGTGAAAAGAAGATAATATTTTTGGCATTGCTAGCTAAGCTTACATTTTGTGACGTGCGAACGAGCAGCATGAATCATCTTATGCACAAAAGCCATCTAAACAAACACTCCGGGGGCGCAGTCATTATTCGCGAATCGGCGCAATCCTGCGGGAGTTTAGGGCTCACACACTAAATACTAAGTGGAGTATGTGTACGTTGAAGCACTCAAGAGTCATTTGCTGGACATGTACACCAGAAAAAACGCAATGTTAGACAGGGGAATCAGGTGCAGTCGCACGCGCGCGCGGCTGCGGGAGAGGCGAGAAGAGGGTGGCGGCTGAGGCTCTTGTTCGGAGCGGGCAGAGAAGCACATTCGAACCGCATTTGGATTTTCGATGATGAAGCGGCCGCGGCGGTGCATGCTTTCAAGCGCTGACCATGGCAACACTGAACATGTATACAGTTATGCAAAAGGGCTTATCAAACAAAAATAATGAAGTTTGACTAATACGCGCATATAACAGTACCTCAAGAGGTACCTATTCCTTGAAACGTTTTGTCTTCTCTTTCGAAAGGTGCGTTCTCGCCTCAAAGTATGCTTGTTTAGGTTTTCCTCTCAGTTCATAGACTGAAAGATCGACGGGCAAGAGCTCAGCAATCAGCAACACAGCATTACCCCCTGCCGCATTCGCGGCGCACTAGGCAAAAGGAAACATTGCACGAGTCGCTCTTTATATGCGCGAGAGCCTAAAGCAAGCTAATTCTCATAAGAATAATATGCTGCTGATTGTATGCTTAAATAATACAGGATAAGTCCATCAGTTTCGTCCTCATCGACCATCTCTAGACGGAAGCGCAAAAGACGTCCAGGTATCCGAGGGTCACCAAGGTCGCATATTATTATGAAGGCTTCATAAAGAGAAAAAAAAAGAATATGCGAATAAAATCTTTTTGTTGAAGAAAAGAAAAATCTGAGCGACAATCGTTCATGGCGTACACACAAGAGCGCAGCCGACACCATTGCAGACGATATTGAGATATGCCGCGGTGACGTCAACGGCCACTGCTTACCAGACCAGGAAGCTGCTTTCGAAATATTAAAAAAAATTTATTTGGAAACTATTGACTGCACCGAATGAGCCCAAATTTTCAGAAAATATAATTTCACGTGTGCGGAGTGAAGCGCAATAATCACTTTGTGCTCAAATGTTGGGCGTCATGACCGATTTAAGGATAAAGAAACCTTTTCTTTACGAGAATGGTATTTTTTTCGCATAGCCATTCGCCGGTTGTGGTCCTCTGAATGTAGCCAGAAGGTATCATCTTGCGGGAATGCAACCTAACAAATAATAGAGAAGTTTAAACACCTGGAAGATTTAAGCGATTATGTCTTTTTTGGCAGATATAGTAGCCTAACGTCTGGAACAAGAATGGAAATAATAAGGACAATAAGGCGTTGTTACAGCGCAATTGATATGCACTCGTTAATAATTACTAGCAGCCTACCAGTCTATTTCAGAAGGAAAGTATATAAGAGTTGTGTATTACCAGTACTCGCTTATAGGGCAGAAATTGGGGCTATAGCGTAAAGGGTTCTCCTTGTGTTAAGGATAAACCAGAGAGCTATAGAACGATAAGGGTACAGAGTGAGTCCGGGAACAGTTTAGACTTAATGCTTAATATGCACGCACGATATAGATATGCCATGGTACACAAAGAGAAAGCGAAGTTGTGCTGTGAAGTATATCATGTTTTTATACTTGCTTTGCGTCCATGCTTTCAGCAGTACCCTTAAATCGCAATTTTATAAAAGCCTTGAACGTGAGTTCTGCAACCTTATTCGAAAGAATATATGCACAGGTGTCCAATTGGCTAAAGTACATCAAGGACACGTTTGGGGAACAATGTTAAGTGGGCTGACCTGCTGAGAATAGCTTGCTGGGAGGTGGTGAGACTACGCCGCAAAGCCCTATTTTAGTCAGCATGGTAACTTTAGAAAAACCAAGGCTGCCAGACTATTGCTCTGCTTGCAATAGTAACTTCGTTTAAATGATGTACAAACCCAGAGCTCACAATGTTCGTCTCTTCGGCGCCACAGATCATTCGATAGGCACTGTCTCTCCTCAGCCGGATATGGAGGGGTCAAAACCGCATAATTTGCGCCTGATGCGGTCTGGTGATTTCCCGGACACACTCCCTGCTTTTAGAGAGGGCGAGGGGGCATTGTCAGCGCACACAGTAAAAGGCGTTCGAGGCTCAAAGGCGAGCGTCCATTGTACAATCGCTAGAATAATGTGGCCCACCCACTTTATCGACACAAGTATTCGGTTTTGAAATGCCCCCATCACTACATTCGCAGTCGCAGCATCAGCGCTCACTTCCTAAAATTGAATGCGGCATCAAAGTCTTTTCTGCAATTAGCGACATTCAATTCATGTGATCATGTGACACACTCTGTCACAAAATATGTCAGTTTCTAAACTAATGTTTTCTGAAGCGAAATGATCGAATTTCTGTCGCAAGCATCTTGAAATAAATTTCCCACCATTTTAATAGAGAGTGCGTATGTCAAAAACCTGGCAATACAAACGAACTGAATGCATTCCAGTTAATACAAAATGTAGCTCTAGCAACGTTGGTCACTTTTGATTTAACATTTTGTTCATGGCATGAAATGCTGCGGTTGTCAAGAACAGAGAAAGTTTTTCTGAAAGCTTTTCTAAAATGGGTAAAAGCAGCATAACGTTCACTTCACTACAAGACAGCACGGCCATATACACACAAACACACTGTGGGGCCCCACAGCCCCTATTAGTGTTTCAAACCGCGCGCTCTTTTTTCTGTTTCTGTTAGTGTCCGCCCGGGCAGCGCGAGTACGCATGAGCGAGCTGCCCGGAGCGGGGGCGGCATGTTGTCTTCGCGAGACAGAGGGTAGATAAGCGCGTCGGAAGCATGGCTCGGTGCTTTTTCGCAGGGCGGCCGGCCAGCGAAGGAGGGCGAAGCAGCGTCCCAAGCAGGCGGGATGTACACGGACGACGGAGCGGAGTCCTGCGAGACGAAGACGGAAGCGACGCCGACAAGAAATCTGTTTGCGATTTCCTTTATGAAATCGACGATTATCAGATGGCAATGGCAATGTCGGACAGCGCTCTGGTCATGCGTGTGCTTCCCGTAGCTTTGGTAGGTTCCGCAGCAACCTGGAGGCGTATACAGCGGCCGTTCACAACAAAGCAGGATTTTATAGACCGTTTTCGAGAAGAGTTTTTGCCGCCTGGCTATGACATCCGGATGAAATACGAGCTTTGCACCAGGACGCAAGGCGAAAACGAGGGTTTGCTAGAGTTTTTGCGCAGTTTTCAAGAGCTGCACGAGCGGGCAGATCCTGCAGTTCCGGAACCAGAGAAGGTGGCTCATGATATACATCGGTGCCATCCAAGGTACCAGCCATATCTCCGGCGTCGCCAGTTCGCGGACTTCGATGACATGGCTAGAGAAGCACCCCGCATCGAGGCATCTTTCCTGGCGGAGCTTCAGTACAAACCACCTCCCTCTGCAGAGACTTGCCTTGAGCCGTCCTGTGCGTGGCCTGGATAATCGGCAGCACGCAGCCTAGAGACGCTATACTGCCGTACGGAGGCTGGCGACTTGCATGGAGTCATAAGCCCTGATGCGCCTACTCAGGTGACGAGCAGATTTCATGGGGTCACAGGTCAGACGGGGCCCCATGTCTTCTTTCCATACGCAGGCGCTGGGACCTCTTGTGTGGCAGCAGTTGGGACACCACACGTCGGAGCGCGCAAATCCCGGACATCACCTGCAGCGGCTGCCGGCTACCATTCACCTACGGGTGCAGCGTGGTTGTCGCCACCGGGCGCAGCGTGAACGTCACCTACGGGTGCAGCGTGGGTGTCACTGCTCGTCCTATCCGATTCAATCCAAGGCATTTGAGTGTCCACAAGCGAGCGCTGCTAGATGGGGCCCTCGACGAAATGGTGGCTACCGGTGCGGTGAGACCATCAAAAAGCCCCTGGGCGTGTCCGGTTGTTCTCGCGCCTAAGAAGGATGGAACAGCACGGTTGTGTGTCGATTAACGACGTCTGAATGCTGTGACAGTGCGAGACTCTTACCCTTTCCCGTCTGTTGACTCTGTCATGTACTCACTTGGGTCAGAAAAAGTTTTTACAACTCTTGACTGCGGTAAGGGATTTCTGCACATCCCCATTGACCGCTGCGACATTGCGAAAACGGCTTTCACTTGCTACCGGGCACTGTTCGAATTTGTGCGATTGCCTTTCGGGTTGTGTAATTCACCTGCTACTTTTCAACGGGTAATGGATATTGTGCTCGGAGACGCTAAATTTAACTACGCTATGGCCTACATGGATGACATAGTAGTGTTCTCAGAAAGCTTAGAAGACCACCTCCTTTATCTAACGAATGTCCTTCAACGAATGCAGAATGCGGGCATCACCATTAACCCCGGCAAGGTTCAGTTGGTGACAAGCACCCCAGGCAGCACAAGAGCCCGGGCTAATATTGTCAGCGAGTTGGCAGAGATCAGCCTTATGTAGGCCCAGCGTTGACATCTTATGGCTGGTATTGGTTGTGCCATTCTATAACACGTCCAACACTGGCCCTGAGGATTCCATTGATAACCAATATTGTTCGTACCTATTTATAATGATAACAACATTGGCCCGTCATATTCGATGCCCTCACAATATCGGTGGTACCATTATACGAGAATGGCAATGATGGGCCTGGATATCCGGCGTATCACCGGTGTTGACGCTGCCATGAGATAAGGATGGCTATAACGTACAGCATTAGCCGTCACTCCACTGATGTTGGCCAATATTCGACATATGCTGGACATAAATGTGAGCTCTGTTACAATGGTCCGCCAATGTCAGATATACACTGGCATACCTTACATATCAACGGTATTGGCATTGCCCTTTCATAAGGATGTCTATATCGAACAGCGTTAGCCATTACTCCACTAACGTTGGCTAATATATGGCATATGCTGGACAATACTGTCAGTTCTGTTACCATGTCCCGCCTGATGCATTGGCATACACTTTAGTCAACATTGTCTTGTCTATTTCACCTAGTGGTCAATATTAGATGCACATTAGCATGTGGCTGGAAATATTCCGTGGGAAACCGCATTAGCGTGCTTTTGCGGTTGGCAGGCTCATTTAATACTTGGAGTCGTTAACTGTGCTGATATAATCGATGTTTTCAAGTAACGTTTGCAGTTTTAAATGCTTCGGAAATCTTGTGTCTAAATAGTTATAGTTGCGCGGTTTTGGTTTCAGTCGTGTTTGCTTTAATCCCACCTAGCTGATGTTGACGTTGCTTGGGATTACACCATGTTCTTTTACACTAGATCTTCATTGACTTAAGCTGGCACTGTAATCAATCCACATGTATACTGTGACGAATTTGGATGAGACCGACGATCGGTCAACGGCGTCAAATATCAATAAGTTCACCATCGTTTGCTGGTCCGTCAGGGCGGCGATAAATAGCTCCACGCCGACCGGGAGATTAGAAAGAACCAGAACGACATGTCATATATCGTGCATAGGCAATGGTTGCTATTTTTGTATTCTATTCGGCAATGGTCTGGGTTCTTCCATGGCTGCTCCCGTGGCGATTCCTGCTGCTCTGGGTGAAGAGAATTCCAAACGTTTTAGCAAATTTCTTTGCCCCCGAATGTATTAGTTTCAACAACAGTGACTTCAAACAGACGATTACCGGAGGACACGCATGCAGTGCGATGCAATTAATGAGCGATAAGCGTCGGCCTATTAAGGCCCGTACGTGACTCAGATCGACTATGGCGAGCGCGCTTCCATCAAAATACACTTAAAAAAAAAAACACTAGGCGGTTTAAGCTATACGAACACGAAGCATCGCAGCACATACTTCGTTTAAACGATTTACAAAGGGTGATCTAAATTAAATCTGGGTTATTGAGCGGTAAATTAAACGTCGGTCCGCACATGCATGGACGTTCCCACATATGGCAAATCGTATCGACGCTTCCTGCTTCGTTGTCGCTCTAAGAAGCGAAGTGTTAAAATAACATGGAGAGAAAACACTGCACGTACAATCTCAGTATGAATAATATTAAGGTTATGCTGAAATAAATAACTGGGTTACAGTTTCACTTTTCTTCATCGCACTCGTTCGCACATTTGTTTTTTCTCAAGCATCCGCTCTTGTTGACGACACACCGCGCACTTCTGTTCCAGTTCAGTGATGGCACTCACTCACGCCGATATATGGACGCTCTGTTCGCTGCTTGCTAGGTGCATTGAAAACATTACAAACAAAGGAAGAAAAACATGGAGTACGGCGCCAGCAACAGCGGCGCCGACTTGACCGAGTGGATGCGCTCTGCAGGTGGGGCTGTCGGGTTACAGGATGCGCGATGCAATCCAAGACGCAGGCCCTGACGCTCCACGTGTGGTTCAAGGTGCACACGGCCGCCGCCCGGGCGGGAATTTACGACGCAATGCGTCAGCCGCTATACTTTAAGGCTCCATTTCTTTCATATACCTATTTGACATACGTAGAGCTAGCGTAACTTACGTCTTGGGCTTTGCAAGAGTAGACCATTCCATACGTGTATAATCAAAAGTACGACTGCAATGACCATGGCGCATTAATCGCAGATGGAATATCGCACACATACGGTACTAGTAAATGCTCTATGATTATCTTGAAACACTCATTCGGCAAACGAGTACGCCAGCTATTTGCTAAACAAGCCGCGAATATTTAAATCACTGCAGGGGCAAAAATGATCGCAGAGCCAGCTAGAGTCGCCCGCGGCACGGCGGCGGGCCGGCTTCCACATTTCACAAGAATTTGAAACGCGAAATATATCCGCGTGGTGCTTTGTCACACTGAATTTCATAGGAACGCAAAATAGCTTCGTGTAGCGGCCAGTATATAAGAGCGGCAGCTCAGCAGAACAACATTTGATTCGACGCCATGCCAACTGCATGGATAGCATAATTTTAGAATTTCTGGTTTATGTATTCTTTTTTTCGCACAAGTGCGAAAAAAAGAAGTCTGTAACGTTTCTCCGCTTTCATTCATACCCACAATTTCGCGATTCCGTCGTAGTTCACTGCAATAAAATGGTTGCGCTACATATGGAAAGAAGGAATAACTGTAGAGTTCAAAAAGTAAATAAAGCAGTCGTTGTTTTACAATTAAGCTTAATTCGGTATCAAAGCTTATTTATTTTCTAACTACCTCCGTGGCGGAACAGTTACAGGCGTGCGCGGGGAAGGTAGTTTTTTTTTTTTTTTTTTTACTAATATTGTGTATGGAGAGAAGATATCCACATGTACACTGACTTGTTAGCATTAGAACGAAAAAAAATGTGAAAGAAAAGACTGGGAACAGAAATAAAATACGAAAAGGTAAACTGGGTATATTAACAACTGGATTACAATGACACATCTTTGTTTCGCACACGCTCGTTCGCACAGTTTTCCAGCGCCTGCTGCTCACGCACCGCTCAATACCGTCCTCGCGCACTTTGCGCTTCTGTCGTTCCCCGGATCGCACTCTCTCACCGCATACGATGCGAGCAAGGTCCGAGGTTGCATGCGCGCGTCGAAATCCACGCAGGTGCGCCAAAGCGGTGGTCGGGTCGACGCACCGCTCACGGTCCAAGGGGCGGCCGCCGCCCAGGGAGAGGAATTGCGCAGTAATAAAAAGACGAACGCTAACAGACTGGAGACTTCTTTCAAACATTTCCGGGCTCTCATAACAGGTTGCGTAGAGAAATGTGCTTTTACCGCATTTTCTTGGCCAATAAAATATACGCAAGAAACTAAACTGTGAGAAAGAAACAAGCGCCTAATGAATCGGGCCAACTAACGACTAATCTAGCAGATTGAATGATGCTGACGGTGCGGATATATGAGAAAAAAGGTAAGCATCGTATGCAACTAGCTTTTAAAGAGGCGGCAAGTCGTGGTACTGAGATGATTAGCTCAATAATTTTCAACAAACTTGCTTCAAATCCTAATTTCAGGGTGATTGAAATATTCCACTCGATTGAGCACTATTGTATGAAAGCATTTTCGTTGGTTAGCAAACTGTTCGTAGTAGAACACAGCATTCACAAAATACAACCTAAACAGGTTTGGGTGTTGTAAACAAAACAGCTAGGCGCCTCTCCAGGGCGACGACGAGCTTCGTTGCTGGCACACAGCCCTACATAGATGAGCAGCAGCAGCAGCGCATCGTTCAAGGCTGGTTCAAGTCCTGCCATCTAGGAAACGCTTGCTAAACGGAGGGTACAAAACCGAGACCATCGAGCTGCTGAAAAAGCGATTACTAAAAATCTCGAAGGATGACGCGACAGTCGCTTAGCCGGCATGACGGCGACAGTTGTATTTTGTTTCAATGAGGGCGCTCCGTTCTTTCGTCTATCCAACGGCCACTCGTTCGCTCGGCTCGACGTTCGGTGGCACCGCGCACGGAAAATGCTTCTTGAAGAAATGTTCCATGTAAGTTTTCAAACTTTTTCATTCAGATTTGATAAAGCGGTTGTGTATATTGGAGCAAAATATTAGTCTCTTAGATTGAGCATTTTTTAAATTACAAGCGTTGTCTTAGGTTTCATTGTTGCTGTAGGCTGCGTAAGCCATGTGCTAGGGAGATTTGTCTTCTTTTAGCATATTTCTTACGTTGTTAACTTTTCATAAGTGGTTCTCAAGTGTGCGCGACTTGATCCCGATCATTTTGCAGCTTATTTCTAGTTAAACCGTTACTGTTTTACAGAGTACTAATTTCCTAAAGTAAACAACTGCGTGGCATCGTAGCCCTAATAGTCAACTTCGGATATTCACGGCGTTACAGTGGCTGGTACGGCGTATAGCCGTCGCGTGGCTCGGCCGCTCGGGTGACCTCGGGCAGAGTCGGCGGAGTCTGGGCAAAAACATATTTTCTCGTGTCTGGTGCGATAAAACGCTAACCGAATGAGTCGCGCGGCAGCACGATGCGCAGTGCGCTGAGGACCGCTAAAGCATTGCCACTCGGCGCTGTCGCCCAGGTTCTGGGTTTTTAGAAAATCGCTCATGATGCTGGAACCAGCTCGCGAGGCAGCTAATCGCAAATCTTTCGGGTACTCACCTTCGTTGCTTTTTTTTGTATTTTTTTTTGCATGCAAAGTTTGTTTCCCTAGTCCGGTATGAGCGAAAATCCTGCAGACGCTCATTTCGTCTAATCCGTGCATATGTGAGCGCATCGAGACGGTTTAGTAAAAGCTTGGTAGGGTAGTATTGCAAAACAAAAAAAGGCTAGTGTGGCTAGATATTGCTAATTTTCGAAAGTTGCAAAAAAACGCCACTGCTTTCAATCATGTCTGCATCGCAGTATAGTAGCACGCCGCTGCGCTGGGACCTTTTTTTTTTTGGGGGGGGGGGGGGGGCTCGACGCTTTTCAAGAAATTTCATCAGTGCTGCTGTTCAGTGCAAGAAGCTGGATATAGCGCAACTGTGCTCATTTACCAAACGAAGAGGCGGCGCTAACAAAGCAAGGCTGAAAACGCGTTTCTGTCGCTGAGGTCCTTCGCTCTGTGCGATGTGCACCAGCGGCAGCGACAGGCATTGTCGTCGTCGTCGCCCGATGCATCGCCAGGGATTGTCGCCTATTTTTTTCTTTCTGTATCGTTGCTTCAGCTGCAATAGATCAGTTGCAAAACCTACACGTCAGCTTCCCGGTGCGGCAGACATTCCTGCACAATGGCGGC
Source organism: Amblyomma maculatum (assembly GCF_055883805.1). Lineage (NCBI taxonomy): Eukaryota > Metazoa > Arthropoda > Arachnida > Ixodida > Ixodidae > Amblyomma > Amblyomma maculatum. The sequence continues at coordinate 117,456,142 of NC_139350.1, read as the reverse complement.
ATAGACTTTGGGGTAATAGTTGGGTACAGTGCTAGCACATCGCCTGACCGGTAGTGTAATTCCCGTACATCTTGCCCATTCCTCACAGTATTATTCGCGTGCGCATTGTCGCCCCACTATTACCCTCTCCGGTTAGTGTCCCTTTTCTAAATTTTCTTTCTTCACCCTAGGGTGGCAGTGCTCCCCCCTTTATTCCAGTGTTAAGAATGCCCGAAACCTTTCTCTGACAATGGCCTGTGCGTGGGGAACTGCATCCCAAGCAGCGTGGACTGTGGTAGATGCATGTACTGCACCTAACTATTATTCCTGAATCAGGTTCTGTCGCCACTGTGCACGAATTCCTGCCTCACAGGAAAGCCGACTTGTAGGTTTTGCAACTGGTCTGTTATAGCATGTCCAGCAGGGCCGGAGCCTCCAGTGTGAGCGCTGGGTGGGCTCAGGCAATTTCAGTTCCAGGCCGGGTTCGGGTTTGTAGCCTGAGGCCCGGGTCGGGCTCAAAATTTATGCCCGTGCACACCTCTAGTCGCGTCGGTTGTGTAGCACACGTTTGGCGCCCGTGCGTGCTTTTAATTTTGTTCTTCGCACCTTGACACTTTGCTCCAGCATCAAGACTGCATGAAACATCAGTGCGCATTTTCCGGTCGTTATGCTAACTGACCGCCCCACTACCCTGGCGCAGCTATGTTATACCATGTGTAACATAGAGTTGCAATTGGTCCATTTTTTGAGACAGCTTTCAATTGAAATTACAGATTAACTAAACAGAGAAGAGCCGTGGTATGCTGTTATCATGATTTAGAGGCATCGATTTAATGGAGACTTTCTTTCCTTGCATTTAGGGCTCTTTGCTCTATAACGCCCGCAGTCCAGCTGCTCCACTTGTATCATCGCACTGCTTTTGCACAAGCAATCATCTGCCATCAAAGAGGTGCTGCCTGAATGTGAGGCAGACAACATCATCAACATTTTGGTGCTGCAAACCTGTCAACAACTGTGGGAGCCTTGCCATGAAACATGCTGTGTGTAAGGAAACATTGCCTCGGTAGGTATGACACATTGCCTTTGTTTTGCATTTATAAAGGCTTTAAATGCTCTGCTGGCGTTTTGCTATATGATTGCATGCTATATTACTTTTTCTGGCTTTTTAGTTCAAGGCTTACTTGTTCAGAAGTCTTGCCCACCAGTATGCAGAAAATGTTATCCGTTGTGTCCGTTTGGCAGTGCTTTAATAGCTGGTGCTATATTTCGTTGCTTTATTTCAACAGTATGTGACTATTTCAAGTTGAGGCATGATTGAGTGAACCTGTGGTTTAATAGCACAATAACAGACATAACTTGTTGAACTGACGAAGTAGTTGTCATTTGCGTATCACGGGAGTGCAGGTGCTTTAAGTGATGGAATATTTAGCATACTTGATTATGCTTGCATTACAAGAATTCGCAGGAAGCCTGTATTGAGGTTGCAGAGAAGAAAGCCATTCAGTATTTTTCAGGCGATCTGCCTTCCACTCTCCCTTCATTACTGCTGCCTGCACTGTATGTATTTGTTCATACAGACATGCAGTTACTGACTGCTTGTACATTTCTGGTTGCCTACCCTGGCTTCAGCCATGTAGATGTAATATTACTTTGACTAAACCAGGCTATTTACTTTGCTCAAAGCGACAATTATAAATAATTCTCTCCCCAAGCTATTGAGCTTCACCATTATGTCCCAACTCGCTTTATTTACAGCTGCAATGAATTTATTCTTTAACCCTAGAGCAAGACATTTGCAGTAAGGAGATCATCATGCAATACTCGTTCAAATTTTGTAAATTTTAGAGAACATTCTGTTTGTTTTTGCATATGCTTCTGCGTTTGGAAAACAGAGCAGACTTGCTTACAGTGCAGGAGGGGTGGGCTGCAAGACAAAAGGAAATTATTAGTGCAGCTGCTCATTCAGGCGTGCATTCCTTGTGCATTTATTGCTCTTATATATGTGCACCTTTGCCTGCATACTTGCCAGGGCTTTCCCCATAATGGGTGGCAGTGATCTTGCCACCTACCTCTCAGGGGGACTGCCCTTTTCCAGCTACCTGCCCACCACCAATTCACCTCCTGGGCTTCAAATTTGTCATACTCAAGGATGATTTTCTGTGTTTTATGTTACCAGTGACGCCATTTAAGATACGCAGTGTGTATCATTGGTCCATTGGTTTCATTTCGGGATGTTGTCACCCCTTATATTCCCTACTCATATTTCTTTTTCTGCATCCCCTTGCAACTGCCAAACGAAATAAGACGTATAAAACTGCCAAACTCCCGCGGTCTCTGAATGCTATGTCAACAACAAAAAAGCTTTTGCATGTCTTAATAAAAGTAGAAATGATCCCCCGATTTTTTTTTTATTGTCATGTCTTGTCAGACGGTTTAGTGAACTGCCACATGACCAAGCAAATTACAACTGTAAGTGCACTGAGGAGTCATGCGTTAGAGCAAGCATATGGATCTTGTGTTGCTTAGATGCTTAACTCCAAATATCCTCTCTTGTCAGACAAGATATTTTTTTAGAAAACTGGATGGGGAGCCAGAAGAAAGCAGATTGGATTCTTAGCAGCATTGCTACTTGTTACACGTGCGTTCCACCCCTGTATACATGAACTTGGCCGAATTGGGTCGAGTACGTCTGTCGAGTGAAAAATCAGTTGTGGGGTTCATGCATATACACAGTCGGGTCGAGTAAAAAAGGCGGCGGAGCGCGTCGCGTTAACTCGCTTGCAGGGGGTAGGTTAATTCGCTTGACCCGCTTATCTAAAGGCATGTAGACGCTGTCCAGTCAGGGAGTCTAGTTATGGGGAACTCTGGGATATGAAAAAGCCTTTGGAGCCGCGACGAGCGTTACTCGAAATGAATGCTTTTTAGCGCTCATCAACGATAAAAAATAATCGAAGCTCTCGATAGTTAAAGGCAATGGGATCAAATACGAGTAAGAACTTGCACAATAACTTCGAATCTCGATGCTGCGCTCTGCTACGATACTTACTCACTAGAAAGCGAGTTCATGTAGACATCAGCCGGGTCGAGAATGATGACCTTGCTTACTCAACGCTGATTCAACCCGGTGATGTCGAGTCCATGTACACAGCACTATTGTACTTGTAATTTTAGGTGAACTCTCAGTTCGTGTATTGCACATTAAATTTGAGCGATATTGGTGCTTTTTGCGTATGTGCTGTTTTGTTCTGCAAACAATACTATTTCTCCAGACACAATCTTATTTTTAATTTGAGTACAAAATATTGTCCATTTTTGAAAAAAAAATAATTTGTGAGGCTGTTAATAAAATTTGATTTTGAAATATATTCACAAAATAGCAACATTTTATAGATACTGAAATATAAAATGTGTGCGAAACAACTTTTCAGCTAAGGATTAAACTGGTTTTTCAAGGAACTTGGGATAGGGTGAAAGTGAAAAATCACTGCCATGCTAGATGTATCGTATTTTAATAATCCCATAGTCACATCAAGCATTGTATTTTAAGGTGTGCTTAAGCAATGAAGATAATATTTGGCCTCAGATATTCAGGCAGATTACTTTTCTCTATACCAACAACTACTATGAATTGGTTTGAAGAAATCAAATCCCCGAGCACCACATCTGGTACCTGGACACAAAATCACCCATGTATGCCTAACTTAACATAATCTTGCACGTGGAAGGTTGCCGATGGTATGGCCATATGATTAGCTGTGATGAGAGAAAATGCATACCTGGTAGGCTGCTAGTTGATAAGGAAGTACGACATCATTGTACTCAGATCTAGCATAACATTTCCTGCCTATATGCAAAGTAAATTTCTAGTACTTGTTCAATTGCTCATTGCAGGCTGACTGTAATAATTTTATCTGAACAAGCATGCACTGTATGATTACTAGAACTTGTTGTTGGGCTTGCTCGTGTTTATTTATTATAAACTGAAGGCGTCAAAACAATGCACGCACACAAGAAAAGAACGGGACAGAGTTCCACTCACAACTGATTTATTGTGCAGAACAAAGTACATATATATCTCACTGCCGGCACATGCGCAAGGAACACATTCAGCTACATCACATTCAGCATCATGTAGTTTAAGATCAGCTGTGTTCAAGAAATGCTTTCTCAGAGAATGAGGCTGTGGTATGAGGCATGGGCTTCTTGAACATATCTTATCTTAAACTACATGATGCTGAATGGGTTCCTTGCGCATATGCTGGCAGTGAGATATATATGTACTTTATTCTGCACAATAAATCAGTTGTGAATGGCGCTCTGTTCCGTTCTTCTTTTCTTGTTTGTATGCATGTTGTTCTGGTGTCTTAATTTAAAATGAGCACTGTATGAAAACTATTCCTTGGTACATTACAAGTAAGGCAATTGTTTATAGTAGAATGCAGCAAGCAATGAAGCTGTGAAAACTAAAAAGCTGGATCTTGAAACGGTACGGTTATCTTGAGAATATTATTGCGTACACAGCCTTGAGAATATCTGTGATGTACACATCTTCCTCAGTTAGCTGATTGAAGATAGCTTGATTGATTCTGTCAGGGCAATTATTTCTTTATTCTGGCCGCAGTAATGTATGCGTGCCTGTAACTATTGCACTGCAGAAAAATATTCTTTAATGTGTTCTTTAATATCATCCAGTTTTGCATGCTTAGCAATCCATATTGTCTATTGCAGGAATGTTTAAGAATTTTTTTTAAATTGAAAGTTCTGGAGCCTGAACCGTGGTATTTTCAGGAACTGTAATTTTATATGACCACTAAGCATCGACCTGAAGTTATCGGTTTGCCGGAAGCAGGTTTTTTCTTCCAAATATATTTCTTTTGTATCTGGAATGGATAATATTTTGCATATATGTTTATCATCCCTATGTCATAAGATGCTGCACGCCCTTGCAGGCCCAGAAACCTGTCGCAAAGTGCTCTAAAAGAAGAATGTCTGACAATAGGCCTTCAATATATACAGTAGAACCCCTTTATAGTAAAGCCACTGAGGCCAGCGAAAATATTTACTATATCATGGTCTTTACTCTATCAGTGGTCTGTGATAACATGGTCCTGAAAGTGCTGTCTAATAGTTAAATAGGCACTTACTGAACACGTCTTGTTGCTTAATGAAAAAAAAAATTTATAATCTCTGTGTGATTTTTTCATTATAAAATTTCTCTACATCTTGTGGAAGTACCTCTGAAGCATGAAGACGTGATTACGAATGCAACCAAGTTCGATTTCAAGTAAAAACTAAAGCCTTGCATGAAAATGGTGTCTCTTTTTGCTCTTTCTTTCTTCTAAAAGACAATAAATGGTAAATTCGCATGGCACTCAAGTGCTCTAAGACCTTACTCGCTGCACCTCCACTTTCTGCCACCACTGCCTCATGATTTGTACTGCACATTGCAGTGAATGTTGACCCATTTCTTTCCCTTCCCTATTTCTTGCTGCACTTTTACTCCTTTACTTTCTGAATGGAACACGCCGCCTCCTTGCTATGTTTGTAGACAGCTTTACTTTTTTCTTCTTCGCGCTGCGCGCTTTCCCTCACGACTCCAAGGCTTTTGTAAAGTAGGCTTCTTCTGACTGCTGCTACGGCTAGTGGTAAAGCCACCTAAACGAACACTCGGGGTTATTTTTCTGTTTTTAAATACAAAAAGTCTTGGCCTCGCGACTCTAGGTAGTGCGCGGGAGTTGTCGCCATGGCCAGAAGCACTTTAACCGATTTTTACCAAAAACATCTTTACTATAAAGGGGGAAAATGTACAGTTGCCTATGGAAGATGAACTGGGACTTCAGTTTCACTTTACTATATCAGAGGTTTTACTATAGCGGGGTTCAGTATTTTGTACTCAATCGTACAGAGCACCCAGACATCAAATATGTGTTTGGATAAGTGTTGAGAAGGTGAGTTTAGATCTTATGGTGATATATGCTTGTCTTCTGTGCAGATGTCATTTGTAAGACCCACGGGCCAATCTGCTCAACAAACTGTTCCTGAATGGTTGTTTTCTGCGGGGTGCCCAGCTTACTACCTGGGCCATGTGCTTCCTGCGCCCCCTCAACCTCAGCACTTGATCCATTGACCCTTCACTGCCAACTATCATGCTCAACATAGTCCACTGCCATTTTCCATCCATGGTGGACACTGCCCTGCAATGCACCCATGCTCAGCCTCCTATTCCTGCAACACCTCTCGCACTAGAAGGCTATAGTACATCAACCCTGCTCAACATGTCCAGCCCCTTCCATCATGAGAAATGCACACTGCACTCCTTCACCTCTGCCTGCACTACATGGTCAAGTGCTGCTTAGTGCACTGTTTCCAATTACACCTACTAGCCTCTCCCATATTAACCCTGTACCCAATGCCTCCTGCACTGCATTTTGGCCCTCTGATGTCCTTGTGCCATGTACATGTATATGAGCTCTCAATAAAATGTTTTCGGAAAATATTTTGGTTGCCTCATTTAATTACATGGTTTTTATGGCTCCTTAGGGAGATGACATGCAAGGTGGTATTGGGAAATGACTGCATAAGAAAACTACAATTGTCAGAGTGACAGTTAGGCAAATGGCAGCAGTAAGGGCAAGGGTGAAATAACTGCATGGCTAAAGGTGGCTTAACAGTGTCAGTGCCAATGCCACGTGTGCTGATGAATACTTGTTGCATGCCAGTAAAAACCAATATGTGATACTAGCAGCACGGCCGGTTTGTTGCCAATGTCACATGTGCCAATAAATACTAGTGACATGCCAATACGTGACACTAGGGGCACGGCCAGCTGATAGCCTATGTTGGCAGTGCCAAGACAGGTGCTATGTTGGCATATAAGCCGGACAAATATATAAAAATGTATTAATTTCTCAAAAACCAGTGTTACGCCAATGTTGGTACTAATTTTTATGGACGTTGGGCCGGGGTTGGTGCGATGTTGGTGTGCTGCCTGGGACAATCAACCTTCTCGGTTTCATTGAGGAAGAGGGCAGAGTTCGCCCAGATGAAGAGAAGCTTCAGGCCATTCTGCAGCTCCCACCACCAAACAACATAAAGAGCCTCCAGCGTTTCTTGGGCATGGTGGGATTCTACCGCCACTTCATCCCCAACTGCGCTGACCCGGCTCGACCCCTCCATCAGCTCCTCCGGAAGGGTGCCCGCTGGTCATGGACAGAAGCCGAGCAGGGATCATTCCGTTCACTGTCTGCAGCCATCGCGGATACTGCACGCCTGCGGCTTCCAGACCTTAACCGGCCATTCACAGTACAAACCGATGCAAGTGAGTACGGAATTGGTGCGGTATTGCTTCAGGAACATCAAGGAAAGCTTTGCCCATTGGCGTTTGCTAGTCATACATTCACGGCACCGGAAAGGAACTATACTGTGACAGAGAAAGAGTGTCTCGCGATTGTGTTTTGCCCTCAAGAAATTTGACATGTATTTGGATGGCGCAGAATTCACTATTCAGACCGACCACCAGGCCCTATCGTGGCTTTCAAGGTTGCAAAATCCAGCTGGCCGTCTAGCCCGCTGGTCACTCGCTCTCCAAAAGTATAATTACAGGATAGAATACAGAAAAGGCACTTTCAACAAAGTGGCCGATGCCCTGTCACGAGCTCCACTTCCTGGAGAGGGAAAGCGAGCACCCGCGGTCCATGCTGTGACAGCTCCTGCCGACACCTGGGGCACACTGGTGTCCCGTCAACAGCTCCTTGACGCTCAGCTCTCAGACGACCAGTGCAACCAGATACACCAAAGCCTGAACAGCGCCAACCCTGCAGGGAGCCGGGCGCTTAACGGAAGCTACGACAGCTACGTGGAAGCAGAAGATGGCTTGATCCTGCGGTATATACTTGCTGCGGACACCGAGAGTGGTGAGTCCGCATTTCGTGTGATCGTTCCTAAGGGCCTACGTAAGCATTTTCTAGAGTACTTCCACGATAAATGCCTCGCAGGCCACAGCGATCGCAAGAAAACATGACAAATTTTGTCGCGTTGCAACGTAGCCCCGCATGAGAAGGGATGTCCTGACATTCGTCCGCACTTCTCATACCTGCCCGACCGCGAAGCCGAGGGGAGGGAAACCACCGGGCCTCACGCGACCTGTAGATAGCCGATACCCATGGGAAATCGTAGCTTGCGACATAATAGGTCCCTATCCCAGATCAGTGAAAGAGAATCGCTACTTGTAAGTAATCACTGATCATTTCTCGAAATGGGTAGAATTGTATCCCCTGAGTGGGCTAGACTCGAAAATATTTTGGGATAAGCTACTAGAAACATTCACTCGCTTTGGTTTCCCAGCTCAGCTTATCACTGATAATGCCACGTATTTCCCCGGTAGGATATTCACTGCCACTTGCTAAGTTCTTGGCGTGCAGCACAAAAATACTACGCCCTACCACCCTCATGCAAACATTACATAGCGAGATAATCGAAATCTCAAGACTATGATGGTGGCATTCACCTAGCGGCACAAGGACTGGGACGCTCGTATCCAGGAGATGGCCTTCGCCACAAGATCCACGGTAAACCGGTCAACAGGGTTTACGCCAGCGGCCATTCTCCTTGGTCGTGAGCTCAGGTTCCCTATTGAGCATGCTCTGAATGGCTCTGATTTACCGGGTCTTAGCCATTCTAAATTTGCGCATGATCTTTCCAGCCGCTTAGCCGAGACTCTGAAGGAGGCATGGAAAAACTTGGACCTTGCCCGCCTGGAACACTGTAACCAGCACAAGGGAAGGCGACCTTTGGAGTTCACAGTCGGCGACAATGTCCTTTGCCGCACGCACCCACTAAGTGATGCAGCAAAAGGGTTTGCTGCTTCTCTCGCTCCGCGATGGACTGGCCCTTACACGATAATAAAGCGCGCGTATCGGCTTTCTTACTTTATTCGCCATGTGCAGGGTGGTCGGGAAGCCGGAACAGTCAACGTGGCCGATCTCCGAGCCTACCACGGCCGTCCACTAACCACTTAGAACCACTTGACCTACCAGGCACTACGGGTACCTACGCTCGGCGGATACCTCCAAGCTTGCGCCGCGCCAGCAGCAGTACCAGTTCCGTCCTTATCCCGCGTTTTTTGTTTTACACATCGGGAAGTGTCCCGTCTTGAGAGGGGGGAGTGTGGGGCCCCACAGACCCTTTTAGTGTTTCAAACCGCGCGCGCTTTTTTGTTTGTGTTGGTGTTCGCCCGGGCAGCGCGAGTACGCATGAGCGAGCTGCCCGGAGCGGGGGCGGCATCTTATCGGCACGAGACAGAGGGTAGATAAGCTCGTCGGAAGCATGGCTCGGGGCTTTTTCGCCGGGCGGCTGGCCAGCGAAGGAGGGCGAGGCAGCGTCCCAAGCCGGCGGGATGTACACGGACGACGGAGCGGAGTCCTGCGAGACGAAGACGGAAGCGGCGCCTACAAGAAAGCCTTAGGAGTGTTCGCGTGAGTGCTGCCACGCGAGTAGCAATGCTTTTGTACCGTCATCAACGCTTTGGCCCATTACTCGCCCTATCCGCGCCGCAGTGTGTTTTGTGTTGTCGCGGATCCTTGACCCATGTTCCGTTTTATTCTGCATAGTCCATTGTCGCGCACTTTGACGGCATGTTTCCAGCGCAGTTTTGACCAATGCTGTTTCTTTTCTACTTTATACTTTTCTGTTGATCCGGAATAAACCGGTGTTTTTATGAAAGACTTGGTTTTTCACTCATCGGGCGAGACTATCGCTCGCGGACCCGTATTCTAGAAGGCTTCAACACAATGGCGTGGGGTGGCTCCAGTAGAGAGTTTGCAGACTTAGCAGGCCACTGAAGCAGGGAGGAGGAGGCCGTGCACTTTAACGCTCCCGTGCGATACAGTTGCTACTTTATGACACTTCAAACTAGTATATTCTCGGAGCTTAATCCACGCAGGGTCCCTGCCCAGGAGATAGGCGACATCAACCGTGTCATCACCACAAATTGGTTCCATAAGGAATGCCAGCTCTATTCTGAGCTGGTTTCTTTCCAAAGGTCTCTTCTTCATCCAAAGGTATTTCGTAACGAGATGTTCCAAAGGCGCGGAAAGCATAGTTTAGTTGATTACAGGCGGCACCACTGGTTGGGATGTATGGCGCTCGCTTGCGTTGTCTGGTCTTGTGTAACCAGGAGTCGAGGACACATGTACGTTATCACAACTTTCATTGTGTTTTGACCGCCAGCTTTCTTTCCTGATTACTCTTCATTGTTCCGGGTAGAAGCAGCGTCTTTTGACATATACTTGTCGGTGACTCGCACACAAGGAACAGGCAGAGGCTAAGCAGGCAGCTCCAAACGAAGACAGTCAGCGCGCAGGACACCTGAGTGGCATAAAAAAGAGAACTTTTCAGAACAGGGCTGTACTACAAAACCCGAAATTTGCATTTCATGAACTTCAATATTTTCTGGAGCGAAAAATCCACCAAATATAGAAGCAGGACAGAGGAGCAACCTGCATATTCTCACAGAAGAGAGCAGTTGCGCAAGTGAGACCTTGCACCTGTCATTTGAGATGCTAAGTACATATGTTCACTCAGTTTATATTTCAAATGCAGCCTGGATACTGACGACACTACCAGGCGTTTGCATCTCCTTTTATTTCGCGACAATATTGTTCCTCACAAAGCACCTAACACAACAACGGTCATTTTAAGTTCTCCTTCCATTGCAAGTATTTCCTTTAAGTGTGTTAAAATAGCCGGCATTAGGTGGTGGTTTTTCTCACGCAGGGATCACCATTAACCTGACAATAAACACAAATTAAGCGCTAAAATACAGAATGCTATTCAACAACTGAATATTCTACTCCATATATCGCTAGAGACTCGGCATGTACGTGTATATGTTTCTAGCGTACGTGTTCAAGTCTGGAACTGTGGCCGCGAAAGCCATTATTCTATATAATAATGTGGCAAATTTTGTCCTTTCGTCTGGACTTAACATCCCTCAAAGCTGTTTTATTTGTTTCGACTCTGGCGGCAGTCATGCGACGTCGCCATGTTACGCATGAGCTGAATATTTGTGTTCGCATGGTTACCCTGCCTACGCACTTTTTACAATGACAGCTGGGTAGTATGGCTAAGCATATGCTCCATGCCTTTAGGGCCCATAGGCATGTATGGGCCCATGAGAGCACATCACTGTACAGTCTCGCACTACTTCAAGCTATGTGGTGAAGATTTGGAGAGATGCGTCCTGATAGTTACATTTGCTCATCGCCAAAGAATCGTTAATGTTGCCATATTTAGCAGGCTACACGGCCACTACGGAAATTATGCGCGCAAACATGCCATCCCGTTTCCGAAAACAAGAGATCGTATTGCGTTACAGCTGGAAAATAGGAAGGATGATGATGCTGGGGAATATAATTCAGGAAAAAGACTGTCGAGTATAGTGAGCGCTTTTGGTGCAGTGTTTAGGTAAAGAAACGATTTCGTCGCAAAATATAGGAGATTCATAGACTTACCACACCGAGTAATGAATAGTAGACCCTCTCTCGTGTAAGGGAGTAGCCAGCAATAAGCAGTGGCTTGTGCACCAGGTAGATGACAAAAGAGAGCCGGCAGAGGGGCACGAACGCCTGCCATAACAGGAACCGACCCACGAAGCCTGAGTCGGAAGCGCACGCATTAAAAAAAGGCACGATTTTTTGTCGGCAAGGACTATTTCAACGCACTGAAGTAACATCATAACCAGACGTGACGTCATAAACCAAAAGTAACTTTAAAACTAGAAGTGTGGTCAATTTGAATTACGTCGTTAGATTAATGGGGGGTTGTTGAAATTTTTCTCACAGTTTTTGCTGTCTGGTAATGATGACACCGCAGGCAGAGCATCTGTAGTCAAAGCGATCGTGTTTTCTCTTCTCTGTCAAGGCGTGTTAGCTACCTTCACAGCGCATTTTACGGTTTTAGGAATTATTTATAGTCATTGCAGCATTTTATTACAAGGCCACATGACGGGTTTTGTGCTAGCGCTCTTCGTATTTGTCATGCCGTGTTAGGGCGCATGTCATCAGTGTTTTGTTGTACAAATAGTGAACAACAGTTTTAAGCATTCAAAACTGTTCACTTCCGTAGCAAATTATACTTTGGATTTACTACCACTCTCTAGCCATGATCAAAGCCCTCGTTCGCGGGCCCACGTCTCTGAGGCCTCTCTGGACGTTTGTTGCAGCAGTTCCTAGGTCGATCGGGGCCGTCGCTGAAAGCAGACCTACTGGAGAGGATAGCCAAGTGCAGCTATCCACTAATGCCACTTCGTGTGCTCGATCCGAGCAGAGGGAGTGCAGCGTATGTACGGTTCGCCACTCTGGTTTGCTTACATTGCAGTATGGACTGTAGGCGACTGCAAGATCTAGCTTTCGGGCACCATCTTGTGTGGAAACTGATGCTTTTGCTGCGTCTACCATGCGTGATAGCTTCTGCTGCTGATGGTCGGTCGGAGTTTGTGCACACGTAATTAGCTTGAAACAGGGCAAACGCAGACAAAGTGCAAATATCTTCTTAATGGTCCGACGGCAGTGTGCTTTGGCTGTGACAGGTAACATATGAAACAATTCTACTTACTGCCGGTGCCATGTGGTTTGGCTGTATTTACGCCTCTTTTTTATCACTCCGTAGATGCTTAGTTTCAGCGACGTGCCAATCTCACATGCAATACTAAATTCCTCTAACTTGTTGTATTGAACTCCAGGCAAATGAACGTTGCTTTTCTGTATTTGTGTTATGACAGAGACCTTCAATGGCTGAACTGAAGGACTCTGGTTATGAGGAAAGTCCTTCTGACCTTCGTTCTTCTTCTTCCTCTATCGATCGTCCGACGCTTCATCTTCTTCCGTCGATGTGCTATGGCGCGTGACAATATTCATCGAGATAGGAAAACATGAGCAAATAATTGGTTTATGATATCACTTCAAGTCTCTTGCAGGCAGAATACAGGCGCATTGAGGTTTACACAGGTCCCTCTAAGTTTTCTGGTCTTTTGTGTAGCTTATGGGATCCAGTTCTCTAAATAAAAAACGAGAAATACACACATTTTCTGCATAATGTTATGGAATTTATTATCTGCAAGGTGCATCATAGAAAAGAAAATGTGCATGTCTGCCATTTACGCAGAAGTGCGGCAACCGCCTTTATTCTTTGTGAAATGCTAGAAGAACAGATAGGCTTGTATCCTTTTCAGAAACCTCGAATTATTCTTGCAAATTCAAGTACTGGGTGCTACATTACCGTAAAAGACCTAGAAACGAGGCTGCCAACGGCTCTTTCGTGAGCGCAGCGGAAAGCCGCCGGGTGGTCGTCTCATGTACACCTTCCATTGCTGCATAGTGCCCACACCTACGAAGGAAGACGTAATGGGGGCAACTTTCGTTCCCCGATCGTCGACCAGGCTCGTTCGACAGCCCCCTTCAGAAAGTGTTCGACATAGTTCCCGCACATATGGAGACCGTTTGCAACCAGCAGGGCGCACTGAGCGCCTTGTAGTCAGCGAGCGATGAGTCACCGCAGGCTGCCTGAGACAGACACACGAAATGACTTCGGCGCGCTGTCTTGCTGCTTGTACCCAGTTGTATTCACTTAATCTTATGCACATTGCTGATATTCTGCATGCCATGTTTATGTTTTCCTTGGACGTATGTTGTTAGTGTTTGTCTTCTTGTTTAAGTGGTTTTCGAGATCTTTTTGGCTGGTGCTGAAGCGTTTCGCGATTGTGTCTGCATGTGGAGGACCTCCCGCACGCTTCCAATGGCGGGTAAGAGGGCGTTTAAGCAGAACACGTAATGGGATTCGTGCATTCTGGCGTTGCCTCTGCGCGACCGTCGCCTGCGTCTCTTGCGTCACCTCAGACATTGCAGAGGTGACCGGATGTCATTCAGCCAAAGCTCCCTCCCGGCGTCCCACCTGCTTTTGCTGCAAACACAGCTCCCGTTTCGACGGTCCAAGCGGGGTCGAAAGATACCTTCCTAGACATCATAAGGTGCGCAGGGCCCCGTTGCTCATGCAGAGAAATGCCAACTCGAGCTCGCCAATAAGGGTCCTACAACTCATTATCGGCTTCTGCTTGTCGAGTGGGTTCCAGCGATATCCGAAATATCCACCTTGCGCTGGCTGCCAACCCTCTCTTCAAGTGGACCTGTGGTCCTCACAAGAGAGATCACAGCACCCTCCATTGCATGCTAGCGGCGCACATTCCTATTCGTGAACGTAGCAGAGCCTTGCTTTCCACGCACACCCTGGATGGTGTGACCGAGTGTGTGTCTATGTAACGTTTGAGGATGGCGTCGAACAAACGTCTCCATTGTGACCTGGTGGCCTGTTTGATTGCAGCGAACCACTCTCCTTCCTGCAGACGTTCAGTGCGCATTGCGGTGTTTCAGTGTGCGCATGAAGACAGCTGATTGGGGCCTCATCTCTCGCAAAGATTGAACCTTGAGTTCTGGCCTGTTTCCAGCCAGAAACTGAAATCTTAATTCAGAATTACCCATTACGACCTGTAATTTTTCACATGCAATTTGAGGACCTTACAATCTGCATCAAACATCATATGGCACACTTTCCCAATGCTCGCCTTAAACTCCAAGGGCTTTTACTGGGCATTAGAACATCGGCTGACCGGCAATCAAGTCAGTGGGCTGCTAAATAAAGATAGCGCTGACCGAATTCGCAGCACGCCCATCTTTCCTGATAGTTCTGTAATGCGTGATATCCAACTTGTCCTGCAAATATAAGCATCTCAAGCGGACGTTGTTCGAAAGGTGAGTGATGGTTCACTTGCCTGCTTTTCGGTCGGCGCAAGCGAAGACGAGACATACCAAGAAAGTCGGCCAGAGCAGGCGGTCGAAGAACGAGAAGACAATGTCCACCCAATCGCCAGTGGACGTGAAGCCGCCGTTCCAGTGGTGACACGAAAGGATGCACACCGATCCGCAAGCCGCGCACATCACCCACATCGTCACGTGACAAACCTGCACATCATACTTGTGTGCTAATTAGTACCACATCAGCGCAAGTTACCCAATAGCGTACACCTTGAAGAGGTCTGCCACATCAGCGCAAGTTACCCAATAGCGTACACCTTGAAGAGGTCTGCCATATCAAGATAGAATCGAAAAGCTAGAAATAATGTTTAACTAGCAACACTGAACATAGCTGTCTCCCAGGCGCGATGAAGGGCGAGCAAATTAAGCAAGCATCCACCCTTTAGATGCAGTCGATGTTGTGCAAGCGGGGACAAAGGGAGATATTTTTGGTTTTTTTATCTTACCACGGTGGATGCAGGGACGAGAGAGGACGACAGAAGAGACTGAAGTGTCGTGCGGAAGGGCCGCGGTCTAGCGATACGTACCGAAATGCGCGTAATTTGTAAATAAATAGATAATAATCAGGAAATTCTAAGTGTGGCCGAGCTTCGTCGGAGAAGGCCCGAGGGACGAAGCAAGGGACCTGCCTAACTAGGGTCTTTAATAATTACCGGTCAATTGCAATTTTGCCCTCCATCGCTTGCATTGTGGAGAAACTTCTACACGCTAGCATGATCTCCTTTTGTAAAAAATACAATCTTCTAAACATCGCCCAGTATGGTTTCCGCAGAGACAAAAAAACACTATAAGCTTACTACTAGATTTTCATGACTCAGTCTGCAAAGAAAGTGATCACTATAACATTGTGCTTATGCTATTGATTTGCAAAGCGCTTTTGATACTATTAATCACTATCTGTTATTAGATAAACTCCATCATTATAAACTCCATCATTTTGGTTTCAGAGCTCCTGCTATGTCGCGCCACAGCATGCCAAAAAGACAGTCAGACAAAAAGAAAAATGGTGTATAAGGGGTTAGGAGAGTCCATATTACTATATGGAATATCAATTTATGGCACCGCATCATTATACACTAAATACGCTTAGCCGCATTCTGCAGAGGATTGCAAGTAATCTCGCCTACGGAACCAAGTATCACAGCAAACCGGCAATACCTTATACGGAACATTTTGACATCTAACCTGTTCGCAAGCAATTTATCTTTGATATATTACGCAAAAATTTCTTTCGCAGCTCTTTTAAATTCGAAAACGTTAAAACCCGGCCTCTCTGTCAGTCGGAAAAGTATGTTATACCCCGCATCTTCACTAATTATGGAAAAAGCTCGTATTATTTTTCTTACAACTTTATAAAATGGGAACAGTCCCGACCAATAACGGAATAAAACAATTGAATATGTCTCTTCATTCGTGGTTCAATATTTAATATCGACTAATTCAATATTCTTTGCCGTGTCTTTGATGTTTTTGTCTTTCTTGAAAGTACGCAAGGCTGATGATTTTTCTTGTATTCACGTTTATGCTGTGTCGTTTGTTCGTGTAAGACAAGTTAGTTTTGGGCCTGAATATTGTTTGAATTTGTTCGTTTCATCTTCTGTTTTCTGCTGTACTTCATACTCCGGCTGCCCAGCCCCGCACAAAAGCAATAGCGCTTAAGCAGGCTGGAGCAGGTATTTTGTGAACACAGGTGAATAACAGACATTATTATTAATATTAGAGTAAGACACCGTAATAAAAGATAATTCTCACTATCATAACAAGAAAAGCTACGGAGTAGAGACAGTATCGATTGTTGTGGCCTCAGGTGTGCCGCCCCGGATCTCCCTAGCCCATTACCGCCTATCCTGTACAGCTGCTGCATACAATATATCGGGCTACAGCTTCCATACGCCGAATTTCAGGAAAGCAGACACTTCGAACCGGGCCTTGTACTCTTGCGCACAGTGATCTTATCTGACGCTGATAAATACAACACCGAAAAAGCCTTGCGTTCTCTAGCAATCGACGTTTAGGCAGCGACGCTTAAACCTACTGCCTAGCACTAGTCGAAGCGATAAGGCGTCACCAAGCACTGCTTCGAACTGCCAAATATTTCATGGTAGTGAATCGTTCGGACGCTAACTCAGGCCAAGAACAATCACCCAAGAGCTATGAACCTAATTATCTGGTTTAGCGCACACATAGGTCCTCTTCGAGGCGGTTCCTCTTCTCTAGACTTGAGTTGACACGGACTTCGCCGCCTTCGCAGTTCAGGATACCTCTCGCTGGTGTAAAAACTGTGACGGCAAAGAGGCGTTGCCCGATGGGCAAATTCGGCCCACTTTCGCTTCTGAACCGGTTTTGTAGCTACAAGTGCTCCCCCGCCGCCCTCTCCCCTCCATTGGTTGTCCCGATTACACTTGTATCACGTCATATTTCAGCCATCGGTCCCTCCCCTATCCGTGGCTTTTCTTTTTCGGAGGCAAAATCATAATTAAGCAGCTGCCAGTGCGGATCGCGCTGACAGGACGAAGAGAAGTCCACTTGTTGAAACGTTGGCTGAACATGCGAACGACTGCTCCCCCCTGTGCCCTTATTCAGCGCTTTTTCAAATGATGTAGCCATCTTCGTTCTCTCGTTCTACCGTGTAGCCATCAGCCCTAAGTATAGAACAGTTGTATCTCCCTGTACTCACATATGGGGCTGAAACATGGAGGCTAACCAAGAGGGTTCTACTTAAGTTGAGGACAACGTAGAGGGCAATGGAACGAAAACTGATAGGGGTAACATTAAGAGATAGGAAGTGTGCTGAGTGGGCCAGAGAAATAACTCAAGTTACTGACATTTTAGCGGAAATTAAAAAGAAGAAATGGGCATGGGCAGGACATGTATTGCAAAGAGAGGATAACCGATGGTCGCTTAGGGTAACAAACTGGATTCCAAAGGAAGGAAAGTGTAGCAGGGGGCGGCAGAAAGTTAGGTGGGCGAGTGAGGTTAAGAAGTTCGCAGGGGTCAAGTGGATGCAGCTAGCACAGAACCGGGTTAATTGGAGAAATATGGGAGTTTCTTTCGCTCTGCAGTGGGTATAGCCAGGCTGAGGATCATGATGAACCCTATTTGAATTCCGATAGCAACGGCAGAAGCTTCTTCTTCCTCCTCTTTCTCTTTCCACTTCCTCCTCTGCTTTCTCCTATTCCACGTCTCCCCTTTATTCCTCTTCCTTCTCTTCCTCCTCTTCTTCCACTTTCTCCTATACTTCCTATTCCTCCTCTTCCTCTTCGACTACTTTTCTTTTCCTCTTCCTCTTCCTCCGCTTCTTCCCCTTCTTCCTCCTCCTCTTCGCGGCTGTTCAAGGTCAATCGCGGCCCTTCCCGGGACGACGCGACGGGCCGAAACCTGGCGCATTATTGCTATCGCAATAAAAGAGTCCTGTAGCCTAACTGGCCTCTACGGTTATGTCACTTTTTGATGAAAAGATCAGCGAGCTTTTCAACACCATATTGCGCCTAATTTCATTACAAAGCGCTTTCATCAATTCAAAATGAAGAGATTTATGCTCCAAAAAATGGGTTTCATTACATTAACCATGCTTTTAGGGAAGGAATACTCTCGTCTTGGTCCCTGATGATGTAATAATGACCAGTAAGAGAAAACGGCTCTTACCTTTGACATTTTCATTTCCTTGTTGCTTTCGATGACGATGAGTACGCTGCAGCCGATGAAGAAGCTGGCGCCGTGGAATGTTGGCTTCATGTACACCTCGTTGAACGTGTTCGCCAACGTCCTGTAGTCAGTTGTAATAGGCTTTGTGAGTACTTAAATGAAAAGAGAGGTATTGCATGTTTACAGTGTAAGCAAAACAACAAGAACGTGCCGATATTAGCTAATAACATGCTTTAGGGGGGAGGCGTGTACAGGTTATTTAGTCGCAAATATTAGGCCAAAATCCATCGTATTCTGGACTCCTGTATGTTTAAATGAAAGGGCAAATCATGGCTTTGCTGTGTTAACATATATTGAACGGGGGGAATGCAAAATAAATTGAAAATTTTAATTTTACATGCTGATTTCAAAAGTTTTAGTTACAATGTGAAGACAACTTTTCCTAGGGGCAGTGTTCCCTATTGTATCATGCATGCTGATGCGTCATATTCAAATATATATCTTCATGTCGACTGTGCTGCGTGCGAATTATTTTTCCTATTACTACACAATGGTAACAGTCTTGCTGCGGGTGAACGTTCAGCGTATACGTGTCTGCTCCTATAAGGCACAGATATTGTCTTTCAGCGTAAGGTTTTTTACATTGCGAAGGATTACAGAACATGAGGCGCCATCTCGTTGCCTTCTCTGAAAGGCCATAGTTACTATTAGCCCAGTAACGTCCGCACGAGCCAACACCATGCACGAGCCTCAACGCTTACCGCCTGACTCGTTGCATGAGCGCAGCGTGGCTCGTGCGCAGGACAGTGCGAAACTCAGAGCGAAAGTGAGAGCAGGCGACAACCACGTGAAAACTAGCTGACCGGGTCATGATGCCGGCAGGAGGACACAGATTGTCTGAGCATAGCCTATACCACTAGCGCTCCCGCTCACGATAACAAGCAGCTTCTAATGCACATTCGCAGACCACCCTGGAGAGTTATAGATCGAGGTTAAAGTAACGGTGATTAGGGATCATCTTCTCATGCGGTTTGGTAACTTGCTCGTGTCGCAATTACCGGTACTTGTAGTAGCACACACTACTCTCTAACGGTGCCAGGGCAATTTGTGCAGGTGCACACAGCCGGAGTCGCCAGGCGAAAGAGAGAGGCAACTCACGGTGGTGCTCCATGGCTATTTGAACGTGAATTCAACGGCACCCGGTCCTTCTTGTCGAGATCAGTAAACGCTGGACTCTAAGAGATTGTAAGGTTTAAATGTGTGCATACGTTTTCGAATTACCGTATGTGTGCGTGTGCGTGTGGCAGGTTTCGGGCGAAAAATATAAGGGTAGATGATCTAACCTTATATTTTGAAAAATATACAAGTCTGAAGAATATAAGGTTAGATGATCTACCCTTATATTTTTCAGACTTCCATGTATGCTGGGCATTTGAACCTAGGAGTAAAAAGCCTTTACTTCCCTATAGCTCAGCCCATTCGAAGCTCCTGAAAAGAGGCATTGTGGCGTCATGCTTTCAAAATGCCATGAAAAAATCCTGTCCACACAAGATTGATTGTAGTTTCTCTAATCAGGTTGATAGACTAGCAGACGCAAAATACCCCCTTCATATTCTGTCGTCAGTAGCTGAAGGGATTTTGAAAAAGCTAAAAAGGGGCCGGGGGGCAACGATGGCCCTCATTCCAAACGAAATCTGGCAGTGGTCAAATATTTAGGGGAATCCCCCAAGACGGAGTAGATTTGTAATAAGGGAGTAATTACTCATTGCATCCACCCAAGCGCAGCCATACGGCTACAAAGGAAAGCTATACAGCTTTTTCAGAAACTTCGTAGTTAAAGAAAAATTCGTCCTGATCCGGGAATCGTACCCGGCACCACCGCCTTTCCGGGGCAGCCGCTCTGCCAACTGAGCTAACCAGGACGGTCAGCAGATCAGATGGTAGGGCGAGAGCGAATCGATCTATAACCTGAAGTGGGAATGGTGTTGGTCAAATATAGCTGTATAGCTATATTTGACCAACACCAGATATAGCTGTATAGCTTTCCTTTGTAGCCGTATGACTGCGCTTGGGTGGGTGCAATGAGTAACTACTCCCTTATTAGAAATCTGGCAGTAATACCCTATGTCCGTGTTGTATCCCACAATTTGAAGAGAATAGGTAAAAAGGCTGGAGTTGATGTTGTTTTTTCGGCACCCGTAAGACTGAATGGCTTGTGTGCGAAGGTAAATGGCCGAGATAAAAGATCAGAATCTGGTCATGAATGCAAGAAAAACCACAAGATGAAGTATGTGTCATGTCAAGAAAACGTGGTGTATTCAGTCCCGTTCACGTGTGGTGGTTCATACATTGGCCAAACTGGCCGTTTTATAAATGATAGACTTAGGAAGCATGGAAACAACGTTAAGAACGCGGCCCGCCACATAGTATTCACTGTCCTGATTGTTCATGTTTTCCAGTTTTCAAAAACAGCCAAATAGTTACAAAGCACAAGGATAAACTTACACGAGAGATTATCGAAGCATCTGAAATCATGACTGGGTGATAATTGTATCAGCACTCCTTCCATAGCCATCTCGTCGAAAGAGCATAACTATTTGATATCGTATAATCGTTGCACACGCGAAGCGGTTGCATGCGCACAGTGACTGGGTTGATTCTTTCCGCTCCTCTCTGTTTCTTTGTTTTTTTCTTTCGATTGTGCTAAAGTATATATATTTATGCTTAGCATCCGGAATAAACACTTGTCAGTTCAGCGCTGTGTTTGTCCCTTTCTTCCTCTGGCCTTGTGGCGTTGCTCTGCTTCCCTAGATAAGTGCACTCTGCTGCCATCCGTCGCAAGTACCAACAGGATATGCCCTTCCATAGTGCCTCGCCCAACCACCATGGGTGATGGATAAACCTCTGGTTCACCTTCGTGTTCCCGGAATACTGAAGAAATCAATGGTGTCACTTAGTGGGCTCACACAACTTACTCTGGCGCACATCTGGTCAGAATACCCTAATTATATGCACGTATACACTGACACTGACGGATCTGTGTCAGCACAGGTATCCGCTGCAGGTGTTGTCATACACGCGCAGAAAACGGCTCAACATTTCCTTCTGGGACATACTTCTACATCAACCGCTGCTGAACTTGTTGCCTTTTGGGAACCTATTTGCTACATTTGGGGGAACCACCTCAAAAATGCTGTATATTGATGATGATGGTGATCTGGTTTTTTTTGGCGCAAGGGCATCTTAGGCCAAAGAGCGCCAAACACATGGTGAAGTATCAACTGAAGTTAATAAAATGTCCGATGTGTGGTGTTTATGATGAACTTAAAAACGGTGGTGTATAGGGCCTAAAAGTTATTTCGGAGTGTATAGTCTAAAAACAGTGGTGTATAGGGCCTAAAACACTGAATTTCGATGTATAGTGGTCCGAGTAAAAGGAAAAAGAGAGCTATCTAAGTAAAAGAAACGGGCTTACGCCCACGTTGATGAATAATTCCATATAAAAAGCCTACTTTAAATAAATATTTAAAAACTCTATCTAAAGAAAACATTGGGTCATCACCAAGAAAGATGGACGGATGTGTGGGTATATGTTGCTTGTGTAATTCGGGAAAATGTTGTCTCCTTTGCTGTTGAAGTCTCGGACATTCAATTAAAACGTGGATCACTGTTAGTCGGTCTCCGCATCTCGGGCAATGTGGTGCAGGAGAGTTTGTTAAAAGGTAGGAATGTGTTGTATATGTGTGACCTATCCTCAGTCTGCACAGAGCTATTTCTTTGAATCTGTTTCGTTTTTCTGTAGTGTACCTGCCTATTGTTGGTTTTATTGTGTGTAGTTTATTCTCAGTTGCTGTGTCCCATTCCTCTTGCCATTGTTGTTGAATCATGTTTTTGATGTGTGGCTTGAGGTCCTGATATGATATGTTGTCAATGTCTGCAGTGTTTCGAAGGGCAGCTGATGCAGCAAGCCTATCAGCTGCCTCGTTACCTGGAATACAGCGGTGGCCTGGCACCCAACACAGTGTAATTTTGAGTTCTAGTTTGTTGGCAGAGATAAGAGTGTTATAGAGAGAATTCAGGACTGGGTTCTTATTATGCCACTTCCAAAAGGATAGGGACGTTACAACACTGAGGGAGTCTGTATAGATGATCGATGTCTGTATTTTATTTTCTAAAATGTGTCTCACAGCTAGCAGGATTCCATGGCATTCAGCGGTAAATATACTTGTATGGCTGTTCAGTGTTTTTGAAAGTGAAAATTGCGTTCCATGTGCTGCACAGGACACTTGAGCAGACTTTGAAGCATCACTGTAGTATTCATCACAAGTGTACTTCGCCTGAAGTGACATGAAGTGCTGCTGTATGGCAATGGGGGATGCGTGCTTCCCCACTTCAAGAAACGACAGGTCACAATTAACACCGTGCATTTCCCAAGGGGCAATTAGGTCTTTTATGGAAGTTGTATGAAGACTGGTAACCGGAACGTCCTGATGTTCAATATGCGTGGCAACTCTGATTGGGTATGGTGGTGTTAGGGATGGTTTTCTTGAGAAAAGAGCTATGCCAGTTTTATCAAGCAGGAGCCGCCGACATGGATGATCCAGTTGGCACAGTACCTTCATAGCATAAGTTAGAGAAGTAAATTGTCTCCTTCGTTGCAGTGACCATCGGTTCGCCTCGACATAAAGGCTAGCAATTGGGCTAGTTCGAAAAGCGCCCGTGGCGAGGCGAAGTCCGAGGTGGTGCACGGGATCGAGCAATTTTAGCGCAGAGGATGATGCTGACCCATAGACCATGGAGCAATAGTCAATGCGTGATAGAACTACACTATTCAGAAGGCTCAGAAGGCAGTCGCGGTCTGTGCCCCATGACCGGTGAGAGAGAATTTTTAGCAGATTCATTGCTTTGAGACACTTCAGTCGCAACTGTTTTATGTGGGCAATGAAAGAAAGTTTTTCGTCAACAACTACGCCAAGAAATTTGTGTTCCTTTTTAAGGGCTAGGCTCTGACCATTCAATGTTATGTTGGGGTCAGGCCTGATGCCACGCTGCTTAGAGAAAAGTACACAAACACTCTTTTCAGAGTTAAATTTAAACCCATTGTCATCAGCCCACCTGGACAATTTGTTTACACCTAGCTGAATCTGTCGTTCACAGATGGCCAGGTTGCAAGATTTAAAGCTTATCTGGACGTCATCAACATATACAGAACAGAAAATAGCTTTTGGCAGCACGCTTTTTAAAGAGTTCATTTTGACTATGAAAAGTATGCAACTGAGAACACCACCTTGAGGGACACCATTTTCCTGTATGTACTGCTTTGAATATGCATTGCCAACACGAACTTTGAATGTCCGTTCAGACAAGTAACTTCGTATTGTATTCAACATGTTCCCTGTGATGCCAAGAGAGAAGAGGTCGCGGATGATACCATAGCGCCAAGTGGTATCATATGCTTTTTCGAGATCGAAAAAGACAGATAAACAATGTTGTTTATGTACAAAAGCATCCCTTGCATAAGACTCAAAGGCAATGAGCTGATCAGCTGTTGACCGCGCAGCTCTAAAACCAGCTTGATTTTGATGAAGAAGACCATTGTATTCAAGGAAATGGAGAAGACGACGATTAACCATTTTTTCAAAAAGCTTGCATAAACAGCTGGTTAGTGCGATAGGCCGATAACTAGCAGCAAGTGTGGTTTCTTTTCCGGGTTTTAATATGGGGATGATGATCGCTTCCTTCCATGCTTTAGGAAAGCGTCCTGTGGCCCATACTTTATTATACAGGCAGAGTAGGGTTTCAAGAGTGTCCACATGCAAGTGCTTGAGCATTCCATATGTGATCCTGTCAGGACCTGGTGCTGTGTTACCACATGCGTCTAGTACAATCTTCAGCTCCTGCATGGTGAATGGGCTATTGTATCCTCCTGTGGATGGTCTTTTATCATGTACGTGCTTCTTCTCCTCTCTTGCCTTGTGCCGCAAAAAGGAATCTGTATAGTGCGCTGAGCTGAATATGTATTCAAAGTGTTGCCCTAGTGTGTCTGCTTGATGTTCAAGAGAGTCACCACAGGTGCTGACAAGGGGCGTTGGGATTGTGCTATATCCTTTGAGTGCTCTTATCCTGTTGTGAACTTTGTGTGCATCCGAATAAGAGTTCACAGAAGAAAGGAATGATGACCAGCTTTCTCGCTTGGAAATGCGTCGAACACGCCTGCCATTTGCCTTTGCACGCTTAAACGCTATTAGGTTTTCGGTTGTGGGGTATCGGCGTAGTTTCGACCATGCCCTGTTTTGAGTTACACGGGCAGTCTTACATTCTGTATTCCACCAGGGTCTTCGTTTATTTCGTGGCTTACTTGACGTCAGTGGAATGTATTTTTCTGCTGCCTCTATAATGTGCAGCGTGATCAAGCGCTGAGTTTCATCAACGCCTAAGTCAGTAACTGATGAACAAGCCAATGATGAGTGTTCCCTGAACATCTCCCAGTTGGCTGCATATTCTTTAAACTTTCTAGGATTAGACGCATTTTCATTTTTATTACGAGCATGCTTTACAGAGATCGGAAAATGGTCACTTCCATATAGATTGTTAATTACAACCCACTCTGTAGCTGCTAAGAGCATTGGAGAGCCAATAGCTAAATCTATGGATGTGTATGTGTTATGTAATATGTTGTAGTATGTTGGCTCTTTTGTGTTAAGTAGGCAGGATCCAGAGGACAATAAGAATTTTTCGATTAGCACACCTCGGGAGTCCGTTCTAGTACATCCCCATAATGGATGATGTGCATTAAAGTCTCCGACCAGCAGCCATGGTTCTGGAAGTTGATCAATTAGGTTTTCAAAACTTTCGCTACATAACCTATAATCTGGAGGAATGTACAGAGAACAAACTGTTGTTATTTTACCAAAAATTAATGCTTGTATTGCCACTGCCTCTTGGTCTGTATTAAGTGAGATGCTTCGGCATGGGATTGATTTTTGAGCTACAATAGCAACACCGCCAGAGGGGCGTGTGCTGCCTTGCCTATCCTTCCTGAATATGTGATACTGCTCGAGGAAACTTGTGTCTGCTGGTTTTATGTGGGTCTCTTGCAGACAAAATATGTTTGGTTGGTGCTCGGCAAGGATTTCATATACATCATCCAGATTATTTAGTAGTCCCCGACAGTTCCAATAAACGATACTCTCAGTAGCCATTTTTGTAAGAGCGGGATGTGGATGAGAAAGTGGGTTTAAGAGTCGCCGCCTTTATCAGGTGGCTTAACTGGCGTATGTTTTTTCAATTTGAAGCGGTCCGGTGGGCACCGCCTCTCATTGGCGGACTCCCTAGGCGCCACTGACGCAGCGGAGTCCACGCTAACCTCCATCGCCTCTGGTGTAGGCATGGAGGCAGGAGGTTTTTCCAGAGGAACCAGGTTCCTCTCAGATGTCTTTGCTGTCCCGGAGGTCTGGGAGAAAGTGACCTCCGGGATTGCAAAGATTGGTGCAGCCGGTGGCTGCTTAGTGAGGAGCCGTGGTGGGAGCACGTCAGCAGCATTGCACTGCGTGCCCACCGTTACTAGACGCGGCCTGGCCCCTCTGCGGGCTGCGTTAGCATAGGGAGCGGAGGAAAGCATTCTGTGCTTTTTTCGGGCCTCTCCGTATGTTATCTTCTCAGTTATCTGTATATTGATTACTTCTTTTTCGGCCTGAAAGGCTGCACAGGACCGTGAGTATGCAGGGTGGGTGCCCTCACAGTTCACACATTTGTAGTCAGTTGCACTGCATTTATCGGTTGCATGGTCATGCGCGCTGCATTTTGCACAGGTAAGGCGTCCTCGACATGTCTGGCTACCGTGCCCGTACCGCTGACACTTGAAGCACCTGCGGGGGCTTGGTATGTACGGGCTAACTTTGCATCGGATAAATTCCACATTGACAAATTCAGGAAGTGTGCTCCGGTTGAAGGTGAGAACAATATGTTTCGTTTTTATTTCTTCGTTCTTTCGCCTGATTGTTATTCTTCGTACTGCTGTTACACCTTGGTTCTGTAGGCCCTCAAGGAGATCTGATTCTGTTTCGTTTAGGAGGTCTCGCTCAGAGACAACTCCCTGGCAGCTGTTAAGACTGCGGTGGGGTGATACCTGAACGTCAAGGTGAGCAAACGTTTTTGTTATGAGAAGGTTGTCAGATTGACTTTTGTCTGATACCTCTATTAGCAGGTCACCAGATCCTAGTTTTTTCGCTTTGTAGTTTGCCCCAATGATGGCCTTCAGAGTGTTGGCAATCAGAAAGACTGACAGTTCATTTACTGGTTGAGATTCGGTTACAGAGTGCAAGACAAGAAATTTTGGAAAGTTCTCAGTTGGTGTACTGATTTTTTGCGTCACTTCGGTGCGACTCCTTTTCGGGGGTCGATCAGGTTTTTTTAAAGGTAGTTTTTCCATGCAGTATGGATTGTTTTAAGGGGTCCTAATATATGTCGCCTCTGGTTCACCCTTATACGCAGAGGAAGGTCCCGGAGCCCCTCGCCTGGTGGACAGGCGAGGAGCCCATCGGCCGAGGCTTGACCATGGCCTCGACCGCCACCGTTCAAGGTTTCTTCCCTTCACCTCTCAACCTATCGCCACGGTACGGATTACAGCTTCGGTATGGGGGCTCAGGGTCCGTGGTGGCACCAAGCACCAACACCTAGTTTACACAAGGTGCCCTTGCGGGGAAAAATGCTGTATATTCACTGACTCAAAAACTGCATTGCGAATTTTGGAAAATTTCTTATGCCACAACGCCTACCAGTCTCTGGCTCGAAACATTATGATGCGCCTTCTATTGCCCGACTGCAGAGTCACAAGATAATGTTTCATTGAATCATTACCCAATGCGCGCTCCATGGCAATGGACAAGCAGATGTTGAAGCAAAACATGCCCTCAATAATGGCCTCCAAACAGCTGTGCCTTTTTCAACAGCGGATACGATGGTTATTGTAATGAACTGTATGAAAAAGGCTACAGCAGCTTACTGGGCCCAGCCAGCCGCCCGACATGTTCGCCTAAAAAGGCTAGATCGAACATTCACATTTTATGTTCCGCGTGAAATTTCTCGCCTTCATGCTTGCTTGTTACATAAACTTAGAGACGAGCAAGACGGCTCACTAAACTGAGGCGGCTCATTTGAACGGCTCACAGGCTCACATCTGTAGAGGTAAGTGGGTCGGTCAGAAGGGGCCGGATCTTATATATATATATATATATATATATATATATATATATATATATATATATATGTATACGTCTATATATTAGTAATAAATTCAAATCAATTTTGGCTCTCAGGTGACACAGCAAGCGGTGGCATTTAGCATCAGTTTCTGACTGCGGTTGTGATTGCAGTTGCGGTTTCTGCCTGTTGAGACGACTGAGACGACTGAGGCAGGGGCTACGAAAGAACGCGGAAAATTCGGACCGCTTCGCTCTGCTTTTTTCCTCTCCAGAGGATGGCTCCGCTCCGGACACTGAAAAACACAGCATACCAAGCATGCTTGGTGTACGACAACATTGGACTCGATTCACTGACGCCCGGCCTCAAGGGCGTCGAGGGCCATTCTTTGCCAATTAAGACTTCTTTACTTCCCCTTTCAGTGGCATCGGGTGTCAAACTATATTACGCATACAAAGCCAAAGGGATTGCCGTGGACCTGTCTACACAGTGGACGAGTACGCGTACTGGTCCACACTTGTCGGCATGAAACAAAACCACAAAACTGTACTATGAAAAAAAAGTGCGGGCACCGGTAGCAGTGCACCTGTGGTACCCGCGGGAAGATCCGAAGGCAATGGATTGTTTGTGACACTGACAAGGAAGGGCAGTATAGTTCAATTCTCGCTTTACATTTTGAAACATCTCACCCGGCTCCAACAGACAAGGCTCACTGAACGAGAGAGAATCTGCTTTTCAAAAGAATCGCTGTTCCAGCCATCAAACAGATCTCCATCCATAGACGAAATACAAAAGAACCACCTCACTCACTCTCGAATGGCGCACTCCGTTCAAAAGATAGCCGAGGGCGAGCAGGAGGTTGCTTTCTCGCACAGCTAAGAGATGGCGTGGAAGTCCCACCCGCCCGTGACGGAAAGGTTTACTGAACGAGAGAAAAAGCAACCGGCTCTCCGAAAAATCCGACCGCTCCGATCGCTCCGGCCGCTGCGGATCCGACGGCTCCGGCAGATCCGGCTCCGACCATGCGGAGCCCAATGGCTCACCCGCTCTTTGAAAGGAGCAGCTCCGAAGATTCGGCTCGCTCCGGAGCAACCCATCCCTACATAAACTGCGTTTAAAAGTGATTTTCACGCGCAGAAACTTGCATTTAATTGGACAGGTGGACTCCCCGGAACGTTCAACTTGTGGCATCCCCGAGACTGTGAATCATATATTATTGGTGTGCCCAAAGTTTCCACGTGAAAGAAATGTGCTAGCCGTTTCGTTGAAGCGTTTGGACAAGAGGCCTCTGTTGGAGTAACTGCTGCTGGGCTTGGCGGGAGAAGGGGAAGGGTGCTCAGGCAGTGCGGGCTCGTTGTCCTTTTTTGTTCGCCATCGGTATTGATTCGCGCTTAAAAAGCAAACTGCCGTGTATGTATATTTTTGCATATGTCTTCTCCCCCATCGTCACCCATCATGATCCTCTTCCTTCTCTCCTTCCCCTTCCGCAGAGCAGAGTACCAGGCCAGATTTTAACCATTCCGTCCAACCTCTCTGCTTTTAATGTCAGCACACGTAGCCTGCCACAGCTATGCTGTTGCTGCCGGCTAGCAGCAGAAAGGGAAGTCGATAGTGTGCTCCGCTTGGTAATCTCATGCTGGAAAACAGGTTGAAAACTGCAAACTGCTCCAGGCAAAGGGAACAATTTCTGACCACACGACATACATACAATTTGAAATGGGAATTAATTTTCACGGCATCATTGCTTGGTGGTCTGGCACCATGTAGGCATGTTTTTGCCTGCACCCATGGAGCAAGATAAGACAGGAGTGCCGACTCTGGTGCAATCGGTCGGCGTAGGCCGAGCCTACTACCGGCGCTCAGTTTCGCACTGTGCTTTCTCCCTCTGCCCCCCTTCCCTCACCAACGTGGCTTTGGTCACGCTTTTCTCCTCCCCCATCTCCCTTTAAGAAAGAGGCAAATTGGTGCGCCACCTCTCGACAGTGTTGCCAAATGCCCCCGAGCTCAATCATGGCGATCGCACAAGCTTCGCGTACAACGGGCGGAGAGCAGACAAAGTGGTAGCTTTGCGCGTCGTCTTCTAGCCGGAAAACGCACAAGTGGAATCGTGGTCATCTTTGCGCGTACGCCAACCTGTATGTTTTAAGATGAAACAAGCTTATACACTGCCAGTGTCGTTGATATTTTGACATCTGTATATTCCCTTGAGAATGAGTCAACAGGGGCATGGAGAGGAAAAGCCACTCAGCGAGATCACTATTACGGAGACGGTACGGCACAACATGGCAGACATGGGAGGAGCGCATACTGTTCACTGTTCTTATTTAAATAGGGAAGGTAGGGAAGGCAATAAAGGGTTTTGTCGTTGGCTGTAATTCAGGATATGGCAAAGGAAACAAGTCCCCTTGTTTCAGCCACCATCTGATTCAAAGCTTTTCGAACTGTGGAAGTGGAACATTCCCCAGATTGGCCGAAAATTCAATCAAAAGCACAGGGTGTGTGTGCGGTATATCAAGGATAAATGTCTTTCTCTAAAATGCTATAGTAGCTTAAAAGGAAATATATTACTTGAAGAAAAATGGGCTCACCTAGTCAAGGGTGCAATTCCCACCGTATTTCAGCAAAGTCAAGAACCCAAAGCTGTTGCGCGCTCAGCATCAGGGGGAAAACTTGAAATGATGCTTGTAGTGCACAACAGAACACTAGTCTCTTAGAGTATCCTAGCTACTCGGTGCTCTTGTATGATGGGTGAACGTCAGTGCACACTGCAGTAGTCGGTTTCTTTTTGCTGTTATGAAATAAATGAACTTCTAAAATATTCACAGTAGCTTTCAGTGATGGCTCTGCATTAAAGAACCTTTTCCCCGGTGTGTGTTTACATGGCCTTAGCTACATGGTCGAAAACCTGCTCACTCTTATATTGCAAGGCATAACCTCAGTCGTTTACAGCCATACCAAGTTGTTCTCTCTGTGGTGAACTATCCTTCTGCCACCGATGCTGCATCTGCAAAGTTTTGCTGCAGAATTTTAATAAGCACTCAGGTAATGGTCATGCTGTGCGATGTCGATGCACATTCAAAAGCCCTAGGCAGCCCAAATTGATCCAGAACCACCCACTTCGGCCTCTGTTGCCTATGTGCAGACGCCAAACGCTGAACTTCACATCCCGTACCGTTTTTCTAATCTTAATACTCTTAACACTTCCATCCACAGCACGCAAAAAAAGTACACACATTAAACGCTCTGTCTGCATGGGGATCTTCGCATATAGGCTCCCAAAGCAACGCGTGGCACTGCTGCTTCTGACGGGAAGCGCCATCTATGGCATAAAAATAGAAACTGGAAATAGGGGGGCCGCACCAGTTGCGCGTTCTCCTTGCACTGCTGCAATGCCGCTCCATTCCGAGCACGTGGAGAGCTCTTGCGCTGCATCTGCGGCGCGGCTTGAGAAAAATTTGCTTGCTTGAGTTTTATTTTCTGTAAATCGAACTTGAATAAGGTGGAAAAGTTTCTACACAATGTGTACTCTGAAGCAGACATGCTGACAACTATGATAAATACTGGGCGCGATGTGCGCTTCGGAAGTCAACGATGACATTGCAAACGCCGTGTTATTTGTGTTAGTGATTTTAAACGATAGGTTATACAGCTTATTTGCACGAAAAGCTACCGGCGTAGTAATAGTAGCAGCTGCAATAACTGTCGAAAATATTTAATCGAGGGCTCCGTAAAAGATTTGTTCATTGTAAACAATGATACAAGAAATAATTTGTGGTTTTAGTGATTGCTTGTGCTAGTGATTTTAAATGATCACCTATACAACTTTTCGTTTGAAAAGCCGCCGACGTAGTAGTAGTAGCCGCAATACGTGCCGAAAATATTTAATCGAGGGCTCCGTAAATAAATTGTGTCTGTATACAATGATACAAAAAATAATTTGTGGTTTTAGTGATTGATGATTGACTGACAGGCGATTTGGAGTTTATAAAATCAATGTAATTTATTGGTGAATGATATGAATAAAGACATGAAAAAAATGAAAAAGGCGGTTAAAAGGTGTCAAAATGCTTGGAATGAAACGCCAATGCTTTGTGATGCTAATTAAAAACTCTAATGCAAATGTAAAAAACTTAGGACGGATAATTAAAATCAAGCATGAAATCATAAAAATGAAACATGCATTCAAGGTGTCAAACTGCTCAGAATGGAAAGTCTGAGCCTGGCCAATCCCCCTTCGTGGGTATGTGCCATATATCAAGGCAAAAGAAGAAGAAGAATGGAAAGCCAGTGCTTGCCGGTGCTAAGTATCGGTGTATAAAATTAACAGTGTATATAAAATAAACAACAATAATAAAAACAAAAAAGCGTAAAACTCCCCTCGTGTGTGTGTGAAACGCTATTGCGTCACACCCTTAATAGCGAGACTAATTGTCCCCTAATTTTGGTTGATTGATTCGTTTGGTTTATGGAATTATTGTGCCAAAGCGACTAAGGCTATGAGAAACGGCGTAATGGAGGGCTCAAGAAGTTTCGATCAACTGGGGTTTTTTAACGCGCATTGACGTCGCACAGAACATGGGCGCTTGCTTTTCTTTTTTCTCACATCGAAAATCTAATTTTTAGTATATGCTCGAAATACTGCATGCTCTAAAAGCACTGCGAATCGAAGCACTCGGTGGCGCACTCGATTCATGTTCTGCGCTGTCAAATATGAAGATCACGCTTTACTTGTTTTCAAAGAGACGTTTACTTGTACAAGGATGCCATAAGGTATCCTTGTATAAGTAAACGTCTCTTTGGGATGAAAGTTAACTGCATGTTGGACACATTTTTCAGTGGAAGTAGTTTCTATCAACTGAAAAGCCTTGGTTAATAATAGACACGCATTCTCCATTCATTGAAATATTCCCCACTTAATTGTTCATGAGGCAGCCGAACGCTTAGGCTCTGGGAAGGTGGGCTAGATACGAAGCTGGGCTGGGAAGCTTGCTCTGAAGAGGACTTGAATGTTGTGAGAATATGGGCTATACTGGCGCACAACTGGTTGTGAAAACTGTTCGGTGCGGCCAAACCAGTGTATGCAATGCACACGCGTAAAGAGCTCGAGGACAAACACATGCGCAGTGATGTCAAGAAAATTTGTAACAAGTTTTAGTGCTTTATGTTTCTTTGCATCCACTCCCACAGGATTTGGCAGGGATGATACCAAGGTTATTATTTACTGGGGAACGTTTGAGATGCTAATATCTCCTTTAAGACAGCGATAAAAGTCAATGCTAGCTCACGTTTGCTTATTCACAGCAGTCATGGTCATCGCATGAAAATTGAGTTTTATTTTTAGCCGGAAGATGCCATTGCAAAGGTGGAACTTACGCTTACTTCAAAACGAAGCTGCGGTGGGATTCATTTAAATTATTACGAAGTAAACGCATGAACCAGTGGGGCAATAGCCAAGGTTTAGACCTCTTCGCCCGCTAGTCGGAAAAACATTCATGCTATAAATGCAGAGCTTGCGTAAAATCAGTGGGTTAATTCCGAAACCACGAGAAATGAGTTCCGGCGAGCAACAGGCCACTGTTAATTTAATAGGCAGCTTACACACTATGAACGAACCGTTAGCCTGTTCAGCTCTCTTCTCGCCTCTCATAGCTGGCAAGGAGACCAGCATTCTTGAACGGAAACCTACTGAATCAAACATTATCATTTCGTAAAAGACATCCACTGAGGGAGAGCGCGTGCCAGGCGCCGCTCCCCTCCTACTCCCCGCTCGGAGTGAGTGTCGCAAACACGCGCGAGCTACTGATGCTACCGCCAGCGCCCGAGCCCCAGTAGCAGAAATGGCTCGCCGCTGGCGTCGCGCGAACAAACTTGAGCTTCTTTGGACCATTCCTGCCATCGCGAAAAATCCGCTTATACACCACTGTCGAAGCAGCACACCAAACTACCCGTACGGAGACTCCGCTGTGCACAAGCTGGGCAGAACAGCACGTGTGCACGCGCGCCGCCCAAGGAGGATATATAAAACTTGCTGGAGTGGAAGCCACCTATACGCGCCTATGCGGGAGAGTGAAGCCTCGCAGAGATGACGGCGGCCATCTTGCCAGTGGCAAAGAGCTGCAGAGCGCAACCACGCTCGTGCTTATTTGCACTGCCTATGAGGTTTCGTTTACAAAGCAATGAAAGTAAGCGGTTGTGATCGTAAACATTTATTAATTCGAGAACACTCCTTCACTATGTTCACAGATTTCTGACCGCAGGCCGCGTCCCCAGACAAACCGCGTCAGCAATATCGTGTCCGCAGCAGTTGTAACTGAGAAGTGGTAGATGTTTATGAGTGGTGTCAGTCGATAGAGGGTGACGTAATGTTGTTGCCGAAAAAAACACATAGGCCAAAAATTTAGTTAGGCAATTAATTACAAACAAAAAATGGGAATGTTGTCCGCACCAGTTCAGTAATTGAGAAGTGGTAGAGGTTAATGAGTGCTTTCAATCGATAGAGGGGGACATAGTGTCCGACAAAATAATTAGGCCAATAAGTTAGTTCTAAAGGTAATTAATTAAAGGCAAAAAATGTAAAAGTAAAGGTGAAAATGGTCTCATTAGCCAATGGCTTGGCACCACATTTGAATGTGTTAAATACTAAAATAGTTAATTAAATCAATCAATTAAAGTGACATCAAGGATGTGATGTCACACAACCTAATACGAGCCAATAAAAGGCATAGGAAGGGATTGGCGCGCAATTTGAAAGTGCCAAATACTAAAATGGGTAAACAAGTAAATTAAGCCACCAACAGCAGCACCTGTGCTTTCGCATTACTCCGGTGCAATTCTCAGTGCTCTTTAATTTTTTCCATCCATCAGCAGCGAACTGGCATGTAGAAGGCAGTTAACCTGCAATATTATTAGGGAGAAAAGCTTAATAATTCAGATGCACCGTAAAAACAATGGTGAGATGCAAGTTACTGCTGATTGAAGATAATCACTCTTAACAGAATTCCCGGTTTCGTTCGGTCGTCATGTGGTGTATCCTCCCTTTCACACTTTCTTCAGCATTTTTTTTTTGCACAAATTGTAGATATGATTGTCAAGCGGATCGAAGTCAAGGATCTACTGCTCAAGTTTCTGGGACAACGTTTTCTCTGAAGAAGCACCCAGGCCTTCCAAGATAAGATGTTTGAATTCAGATATTTTTGTCGAGACTCAAGTTAGAGAAAAGTGTAGCTGCGAAAGCAAATGGTTTTCATTTCCTACCACAAACTTAGTGCTTCATACCTATATCTTTACATCCGGCTTGACTGTTACCACGCAATCGCAATAACTTCTTTTCAGCAAAACGAAGCCGAAAATAGCGCTCATGGCACACCTTTTTTCCACGAACACAATCCTGTAGTATGAGACTGGAAAAAAAATAGCAACGGCAAGAAGTTGATACGTTTCCTTACATTTGCTTCTATCTATTATACAAGAGCCTTGGTCGACTCTAGATTTCGGCAGCCGTAATAATGCCACGGAAGAACCGGAAATGGACATGGAAAAGACCTAACGGAGAGACTAAAAATGAAATCGACATCATAATGTGTTCAACCCCCGCCATTGTGCAGGATGTAGAGTTAATCAGGAAAGTGCGATGCAGTGACCACAGGATGGTGAGGTCCCGAATTAGCCTAAATCTGAAAA
The DNA here is from genome assembly GCF_055883805.1 of Amblyomma maculatum. Classification (NCBI taxonomy): domain Eukaryota; kingdom Metazoa; phylum Arthropoda; class Arachnida; order Ixodida; family Ixodidae; genus Amblyomma; species Amblyomma maculatum. The sequence continues at coordinate 117,420,773 of NC_139350.1, read as the reverse complement.
AGGAACGCAACAGATTAGTAAGAAAGAAACCGATCAACGCATTGGCGGTGAGGGGGATGGCAGAAGAGTTCAGGATCTCGCTACAGAATAGGTATTCAGCTCTAACTGAGGATGGCGACATTACACTAGAGGCAAGGAACAATAATTTCAGAGATATCATTACTGAGTGCGCGGTAGGAGTAGGCGGTCGGATAGTTAGAGAGGATACCGGTAAGCTATCTAAGGAGACGAAAGATTTGATTAAGAAACGCCAGAGTATGAAAGCTTCCAATCCAACAGACCAGATCGAATTGGCCGAGATATCAAAGCTAATCAATAAGCGCAAGGTGGCCGATATAAGGCAGTATAACATGGAGAAAATTGAGCATTCTGTAAAAAACGGGGGAAGCCTTAAAGCGGTAAAGAAGAAATTGGGCATAGGCAAAAACCAGATGTATGCGATAAGGGACAAGGTGGGCAACGTCATCACTAATATGGAGAAGATAGTCAAAGTAGCCGAGGAGTTCTATACAGATCTCTACAGTAGCCAAAGTAGTCAGGACCGTAATGAGATCAGCGGTAGGGAAAAACAGACGTTCCACCAGTGACGAAGGACGAGGTCAAGAAAGCACTAGAAACTATGAAAAGCGGGAAATCAGCGTGAGAGGATCAGATAACTACAGATTTGCTGAAGGACGGGGGAATATCGTGCTAGAAAAACTGGCCACTCTGTATACGCAGTGCCTGGTGTCATCGACGGTACCGGAACCATGGAAGAATGCAAACATTATCCTCATTCACAAGAAAGGGGACTCTAAGGACCTTAAAAATTACAGACCAATCAGCTTACTGTCTGTTACGTATAAGGTATTTACTAAGGCAATCGCTAATAGAATCAGGACAACCTTAGACTGCAATCAAGCAAAGGATCAAACAGGGTTTCGGAAACGGTACTCTACTATCGATTATATATCCATACCATCAATCAGGTGATAGAAAAATGCTCGTAATATAACCAGCCCTTATACATAGCATTCATTGATTACGAAAAAGCATTTGACTCAGTTGAAACCTCGGCGGTGATGCAGGCGTTGCGAAATCAGGTGGTAGACGAGCCGTACGTGAAAGAGCTGGAAGATACATATAGTGGCTGCACAGCAACCATAGTTCTGCATAAAGAAAGTAACAAAATTCCCATAAAGGAAGGTGTTAGGCAAGGAGACACAATCTCCCCAGTACTATTCACAGCTTGTTTAGAGGAAGTATTCAGAGACTTCGAATGGGAGCAGTTAGGGTGTAGTAGTTGTTGATTTGATATTAGACTGAACTTTGTTACTACAACTTTGAACTTTAAGGGATTCGATAAAAGTGAAGAAATCACACGCGGACAAAAACTCTTTAACGGTAACAAAAACACTCAATATATTCAGCAAAGTTTACACGCGTCTTTCTCCGACGAAGGGTGCGTTCCACACTGTCTCGTCCCCTCGTCTCTCACCCGGCCAGTCGTTCCCAGCAGCACTCGCACCCCGCACGAGCGCACAACCTCCTCGTCGCCGGCCCAGGCCCCTCTTTCCAATCAGCGGGGTGCCACCCCGACCCTTGTTTCCAATCGCGCGTTCCCCGGTAGTTCCGGGAAAGTGGACCATGCCGTCTTCGGTTTGTAACTTGAAACCTAGGAACGCGCTGACTTTTGCTGGCTGCTCTTTCGGGAGCAAGAGCTCGGCATTTCTTCTTTTTCTTTATATATTCTTTACATCCTCCCCCCCCCCCCCAAATGAGTGCAACTCATTTTATGCGCGTCTCCAAGGGATAGAGGAGCTGAACCGGTCGCCTTATGATGGCCCCGGATGGCATCTTAACTGTGCACGAACGCACATGTCCATCTCGCCCCTTAAAGACCTGCACCACGCGAGCAGTCTGCCACATATGCTTCGGCGCCTTTTCTTGATGCACGATAACCAAGTCGTCTACTGTGATCGCACTCGCAGGGCTGGAAGCGGACAAGTGGACCGAGCGTAACTGAAGCAGGTACTCCTTCAGCCATCGCTTCCAAAACGAGTCCATGACCGTTTGTCGGTATTTACACCTTCGACCTAAGTCGGTTGCACTGGCCGAAGGAACGGACGCTGCTTTCGCTTTGGGCAAGGCGATCAACCGTTTCCCAGTGAGCAGATGGGAAGGCGTGAGAACCGATGGTTCTTCTGGTGCTGAGGAGACGTAGGCTAGTGGCCGAGAATTAATCGTAGCCTCGACATCTGCAAGCACTGTGGCTAGCTCCTCGAATGAGAGGCTTTGGTGTCCGAGGACTTTCCGCAGCGCTTCTTTGACAGTTCTCACCATTCGTTCCCACCAGCCTCCCCACCATGCGGCCTTTTCTACGATAAACTTCCAAGTCGCTCGGTAATTGGTCATCCCACTCGATACCTCTCTCCTATAGCCTTTGAAAAAGTATCTTTGCCCGCACCACGAACGGTGCGACGAGGCACAAGGGGTCGAATATTCTTGCCGACGCCTACAGTACCGCGCGCTTCGACGCAGCTCCGCTAGTTAATGAGCTGATCACACTGGCCAGGGATATTGCCATCTTGTCGTCAGCTGCATTCCATTTCATTCCCAGGACCTTCTGTTCACCGTTCGAAGGTGTAGTTTCGTCGTCCCCAAACGCCGCGCTGACTGCATCGGAATTCGAGGACCATTTCCTTAAGCACATGCCGGCGTCGCTCATTATATCGATGGCTTCAGTGGCCATTCTCAACGCCTCGTTTACTGTAGCCGCTCCCGTCACCAGATCGTCCACGTAAAGGGAGCCCTTCATGAGGCTCGCCGTTTTGGAAACTTCATTTGTCGTGCATTCAAGGTGGTGGAGGAGGGTAGCGGTCAGCAAATACAGGCTGGCTGTCGTACCGAACGGTACCCAAGTCATTCTCCATTCTTCGATATCCGGCAATGCTGACGGGTCAAGCGGCGGGCTGCTGTACCAGAAGAACGGCAGGGCGTCTCTATCCTCAGGCCGCACGCTTATCTGCAGAAATGCTTTCTCAATGTCTGCTACGAGAGCGACATTGTGTAGGCGGAACTGCAAGAGAATCTGCACCAAATCACTGACGAGGTTAGGTCCTTTTTCCAGGTGGTCGTTGAGTGACCGTTTCCTCGGAGCGTGTGATGATGCGTCGAACACGACACGCAGCTTTGTTGTAGTTGCCTCACTACGTACGACTGGCTGATGTGGCATTTAATAAACTTTCCCAGATACTACTTCTTCGGTCACCTGCTCCGCATGCCCTGCCTTGATGGCGTCGTCATATTGCTCAACGAGTTCTGGATTGCGGCATAGTCGCTTTGTCAGGTTGCCGAGTCGCCTAATTGCCATATTTTTGTTGTCGTTGAGTTCTTTGGATGCGTCTTTCCATGGCAAGGCAACTTCATAGCGCTGACCTTTCTTTTCCAACTTTACCTTGCTCAGTGCTCTTTCGTCGTGTGTCTCTGGGGAATCTTTTATGCCGATGGCGTCTAGTTCCCATAAATTCTGCAGCGTAGTGTGGACCTGGTCTGCAGTTTCCAAGCCTATTCTTAGTATGCAAACATTGTTTGCGGTTACGAGGCTTGAAGTCACACTGAACGGTGCCTGAATCGTCCAACCAAACTTTGTATTCACCGCTGCTAATGCTTCATTTTCGTTGCATCTTTGCACCTCTCCCGTTTGAAATTTCCAAAGGTGGTCGGCTCCAATTAGTAATCCAATACCTGGCACTGAAGACATGCCCGGATGGATCAGTCATTCTGCGAGCAGTGCTCCTCGAAATTCCATCTTTTGCACAAAACTGTGATCTGTGGGCACCTGCCTGACGTCCTTGCATATGAAGTGCACCTCAATAGCCTCTATTGCTATTTAGTGATCTCCGTATTGGCTCCGAAGGCGAACTTCTACCAGCCGGCAGCTTTGGACATGCGCGGCCGCAGCACCAAAGGTGTTTAGGTGGAAGTCAGCCTTCCCTAAAACCTTCAAATCAAGTGTTTTTGAGATATCTGCTCGAATGAACGTTTTTTGACTTCCACCGTCCATGACGCCCCGGATGTAGGCGTACTTGGTGCTCCCCAAAGCAAAGGCACGGAAAGTCTGCAGTGCCATCTCTTGAGTTTCTTCTGTTTTGGCTTCTGCATGCAAATTAGTGGCGGTGATCTCTGTTGGTACGTCAGCTTTGATCGCTGCCCAATTGGGGTTACACATTTAGGTAGCGTGGCTTTTCTCGCAATTCCCGCATTTTATCTTTCGCCTGCTCGGTGTCCCCACCTTGTGCATCGAAAGCACCTTTTCGCCCTGGCAAGTTTTTCGGTTTTTTCTTTTTTCGTCAGTGCAGCCGTGCAGATCTCTGTGCCGTGCTTGTTCGAATCGCAGAATGCGCATTTTTCTGTCTTCTTTGTTTGCGCATAAAGAACAGCGGCACTCGGAGTCGGCTGCCTGGCGCGTTTGCCGAGGTTTTCCTTGTAAGACGGCTTTTCAAAGGCGGGAACTTGCCTACATCGCTCTCGGCAGTCTGTTTCTACCAGCAGAAAATGTAGTACCTCCTCTAGCCTTCTCTCTGATCTGTCTGCTCCCTGCGTCGAGGCGGAGGACTGCTGCGCTGGTGACGCGGGACTACTATCGGATGGCGACAATACATCTGTCTTGGTCGCTCGGCTTGCCAGGCGGTGAAACTCCACCACCATGTCTCGCGGCAGCGCCGTCAGGATAATATCGCAAAGCATTGCGCAATAAGCATGCTTGGTCACTCTGAGAGCCGTTAACCAGTAAATGTGGGCTTGAACATGATCGTAGAGCCGGCGGAGTCCTCTGACATCTCCTGATGACGACACTGGCGGTAGCGTCCTTAATTTGGTCAGGTGTTCTTGTTCGATTAGCCCCTTGTCGCCGAAACGGCGCTGCAGTATCTGTATAGCGTCTTCATAGCAGGCCTCAGTCGCTTGTAACCCTTTAACTGCCGATGCGGCAAGCCCGGTGAGGAGGCTCTTTAAGTATTGAAATTTCTCCGCTTTGGACAGGGCCTTATTATCATGCACAGCTTCGCGGAAACATTCCCAAAAAAGACTGCCAGTTGGCAAGCTCACCATTGAAAAACTGGAGCTGCAGCATCGGAAGCCTGATTGCAGTTAGTCTGGGCGTCGACACGGACGCTTGCGTCAATTCGGCGTTCTGTTCGGACGCAGTCTGTTGTGAAGCTGCGATCCGAGCCATCAGTTGGCCGATGAGGTTTATGGCCCGGGCATCGTATTCGACGCTTTCTGTAAACTCGGTCTCGAATGCTTCCTCCGGTAGATAGTTCTCCAACTCGTCGTTGATCCTCCGCAGCTCACCATTGCTGACTTCCAGTCTGTGAAGCAGAGCTGTCAGCTGTTGGACGTTGGCTGTCGGCAGTGCTGTTGTGGCCTCGTTGATGATAATCGTGTTCTGTCCTCGTCGACTTCGCCTCTTAGCTTTGAGCTTTTCCATTCTGGTCCGTCGTGGTCTTTTCGGATTTCGCCACTATCTTCTCATCCAGAGGTTTCGGCACCATGTAGTAGTTGTTGATTTGATATTAGACTGAACTTTGTTACTACAACTTTGAACTTTAAGGGATTCCAATAAAAATGAAGAAATCACACGTGGACAAAAACTCTTTAACGGTAGCAAAAACACTGGATATATTCAGCAAAGTTTACACGCGTCTTTCTCCGACGAAGGGTCCGTTCCACACTGTCTCGTCCCCTCGTCTCTCACCCGGCCAGTCGTTCCCAGCAGCACTCGCACCCCGCACGTGCGCACAGCCTCCTCGTCGCAGGCCTAGGCCCCTCCTTCTCCTCAGCGGGGTGCCACGCCGACCCTTGTTTCCAATCGCGCGTTCCCCGGTCGTTCCGGGAAAGTGGACCATGCCGTCTACGGTTTGTAACTTGAAACCTAAGAACGCGCTGACTTTTGATGGCTGCTCTTTCGGGAGCAAGAGCTCGGCATTTCTTCTTTTTCTTTATATATTCTTTACATAGGGATAAGGGTAGATGGAGAATACATCAGTAATCTGCGATTCGCTGATGACATTGCCTTGCTAAGCAACTCGGGGGATGAACTGCAAATAATGATTGATGACCTAGACAGAAAAAGTAGAAAGGTAGGCTTGAAAATCAATGTGCAGTAGACTAAGGTAATGTTCAACAGCCTTGGGAAGGAACAGCAGTTTACATTAGGTAGCGAAATACTGGAAGTAGTAGGCGAATATGTCTACTTAGGACAGGTAGTAACCGCAGAGCCGGACCATGAAAAGGAAATAACAAGAAGAATAAGATTGGGATGGAGCGCATTTGGCAAGCACTCGCAGATTATGACTAGCAGCTTACCGGTATCGCTCAAGAGGAAAGTATACAACAGTTGCATCTTGCCTGTGCTCACCTATGGGGCTGAAACGTGGAGGCTAACCAAGAGAGTTCTACTTAAGTTGAGGACAACCCAGAGGGCTATTTAACGAAAAATGGTAGGGGTAACATTAAGAGATTGAAAGCGTGCAGAGTGGGTCAGAGAAAAAACTCAAGTTACCGACATTTTAGTGGAAATTAAGAAGAAGAAGAAGAAATGGACATGGGCAGGACATGTAGTGCGAAGAGAGGATAACCGATTGTCGCTGAGGGTAACAAACTGGATTCCAAGGGAAGGAAAGCGTAGCAGGGGGCGGCAGAAAGTTAGGTGGGCGGATGAGATTAAGAAGTTCGCAGGGGTCAAGTGGATGCAGCTAGCACAGAATCGGGTTAAGTGGAGAAATATGGGAGAGGCCTTCGCCCTGCAGTGGGTATAATCAGGCTGATGATGATGATGATAAATAATGCCACGAACGCATCTCACGTAAGAAAGGCGAATAATTTTGTCAAGCGTGTCATGGTTTAACGTTCTACAGTATTACTCATGGGCTTCTGTAGATTCTGCGGAAAGGCAGGAAACAGAAGGCCCACTTCCCGCGCGCAGCCGCTTCGTCTGTCCTGTGCGGTCAAAGCACTCGGGCGCGAAGTGTGCCGAGCGCAGGCGATCTCCTTTTGCATGCCATCTTTCACGACGAACGGCCGGCTTCCACAGGCTCCGCAGATCGGGAACTTTTGGAAACCTGTCATTAATTTCAGAACTATAATTTGTTGTACACATCTACCACATAAATTTGTGCCGCTCGGCAACGCACGCGTAGGGCTCAATTGAACCCGTTGTCGTGTACTTACAGGTGGAATGTGAGACCACAGCCTTTCTTCAGCCTGTTTGCATACCCGTAGGCAGCACAAGACGCAACCATTATCAAACCATTGGTGGTTAAATGCCCGTCGCGTCAACTTGCACTCAAACAGCGCGAAAGCCGCAGCGCGAGCCGGCGTCTAGCGTGCTTTCTGCCACTGTTAAGATGGCTGCGGCCTGCTTCACTTGACGAGCGCCCGCTCCACTCCAGCAAGTTTTATATATCCTCCTCAGTGTGATCCTCCTAGTTGCTTGGCGCCGCCTCCAGTGTCAAAAAGGCCGCGCCGGCACCAGCTATTTCCACTAGCACCGCTTCGCCCTCTCGGCGCTGTAGTCGCGCGTTGAAACTGGACGCGGCAGGTGAGCTGTACGAAGCAGGTTAGCGCAACGCGACTGAAAGATATATGCTAGGGATGAGGCAGGCAACAGACGACATCTCAGTGCAGCTCGGAGGTGCAGATAATGCGATTTCAAGGGATATATTCTTCCGGCGATGCAGGCGATTTGCAAGTGCAGGACAGGAAGCAGATGACAGGCATGGCAGCAGCACTGAACCGCCGGAGAAGTAGGGCGGCGGCACGCATCAACAGCGTCTGTGATAGGGTGCTTCGATGTACGGCGGCGCTGGTATCAAGGCACCCTAGTCAGTGATAAATCCCAGCGCCATCTATCGGATCCGCCACCAAGCTGTTTCTGCAAATTCAAGTTCACTCATCTAGATAAAGTGGACTATGAAGTTGCCCCTGAATGTTAATGACAGCATCGCATTGGTGATACAAGTCCAAAAATTATTTATGTTGTGTGCCTATAGCCCTATTGTAACGGATGGACACTGCGTTTATAATTTGCTTGATGTTTATTTTTGCCTACCTTTCTTTTCAATGTTGAGTATTGGGCGGATAATTCTCTGAGGGGGAAGTCATATCACAAAGCTATGTTGTTCTTGTTTTCTTGCGCTTTACACCGTCAGGACAAAGCTTTATGGCTCATTTTGTTGCACAGTCTTGCACAGAGATTTACCTCGAAGGATTGCAACCACACAGGACTGCTTCTACGTTGTTCCAGAATGCTGTACTTTGGCGGGGTTATCCGTTTTTTGTTACTTTTGAATTATTGTCGATTACCGGGCATACTCTTCGACGACCAGCACCGTTCTCATGGTTCGCACCTTGCTACAACGAAAAAAAATTTGAATTTTCAGCATTGGAGTAATGCGAAAGTGCGGATGCTGCTGTTGGTTGTTTCTAATTGCTTAACTCACTTCTTGTTTGCCCATTTTAGTCTTTGGTACTTTCAAATAGCGCGCCAATCTTTTGCTATGCCTTTTTTCGGCTCTACTTCCAGTTGCGGGACCGTCCAATCCTCGACGTCACATTAATTCACTTCTTTTTTACCTGTTTTAGTCTTTTGTACTTTCAAATTGCGCGCCAATCTCTTTCTATGCTCTTTTTTTTTGGCTCGACTTCAGGTTGCGTCACGTCACATCCTTGGCGTTACCTTAATGGACTGATTTAATTAACTATTTTAGTATTTGATACATTGAAATGTGGCACCAAGCCATTGGTTAATGAGACCATTTTCGCCTTTAGTTTTACATTTTTGCCTCTAAACAATTACCCGATAACTCATTGGTCAAATTATTTTTCCGGGCACATGACGTCACCCTCTATCGATTCACACTACTCATTAACCTCTATACAGGAACTTACCTGTGCTCCTTCTGCTATTCACCTGTGGAAGGGCTGGCGGACTGGACTGGGCAGATGGATGGAGTCTAAATTTATTATATAGGAAAATGAGTCTTCCAGGGTGGTTTCCTGCTAGTTCACAGGCTTTTGCTTCACATAGATTCCGATCCTTCTGGCTGGCGCGCTGAGCGGTCCGCAAAGCAGCCTTCCAGGAAGAGTAAGTGGGATGGGAATGGGGGTACTGCTTGGGAGGAAGGACATTAATACAGGTAGTGGAACAGTGTGAATTTGGGCATGCCACAGGTGTCACAGTGAGGGGGCATGACGGGGAGAAAGCATGAGATGGTATGGAGAAATGAAGCAGCCCATCTGCGATTGCCGCCATGTGGCACTGGATAAGGGTGACAAGGTACTGTGGGGTGATGGCAGTGTCATGCGACTCTGTTTGTGGAATGCGGTGATTTGATGAATGTAGAAAGGACCAATGTGGCCTCTTGCGCAGGCTTGGGTGCCTGATCATCCGGGGCCCGGGAAGAGTTATCGGGCCAGCGCATGAACGCGCTTATTACCAGGGATTGAGGCAAACCTAGAGATCCCTGTAAATCAATATGATGAACCACTGGAAAAGCTTTAGGCCTTTCCAGTGACGGCCATCATAAGGCCCGAGGTGTGCAGAGGACAAGTCTATTAGCCATGTCTGAACCTAGTCAGAGCCTCTATTAAGGCACACTGAGAAAAAGTTATCTGGCTCTTTTCGGATACGTCGACATTCAACCAGCAGCATTTATGGCTGACTAAATGGCTGGAAAGTCTAGCCTCTGAAATATGCTTCCAAAAATTTATGTCAACGCAAGCAGTTTACTTGTGCAATCTGCTGGTGTTGGCAACACTTGTACTTCATTTTTTGTATTTTCCAGCCTACAAGAGTTCTGTTTCTTGGTGACTTGCTTTCAGACTCACTTTTAACAACTTGGAAAATCTTTCTTTTTACAGAGTTCAAAGCCTGGAAGGACGATACCCAGGTGAAAATTTCCAGTTGGGAATCAGCTGGTTTCAGTTGGTCCCAACAGCGACCTTGCTGGTTTCAGCTGGGCCAGCTGGTCCCAATGGCAACACCAGCTGGTTTCCAACTGGGTTAGTTGGGAATCTGCTGGTTTCAGCTGGGCCAGTTGGTCCCAACAGTAACTCTAGTATATTTCAACTGGGCCAGCTAGTCTCAGCAATGTTTCCTCCTCCCCGTCCGAGCTGAACCACCTGTGATGCTTCTTCATAATGCCCCTCATTTCTGGGCGGCTCTGACGTGACTTTGGATGCCCCTTTGTCTTCTTTGGGATCTCCTTGAGCTTGCTTCGGCAGCCGGTGGCTGCAGTTTGAAGTGCTCCTCCACAGAGAGCGCATTGGTGTTCGCACTCGTGACTTTCCTCCAGATCTTGCTTGTTGCATCTTCTACATGCCCTGATATACGGGTTCGGGAATACGTCTGTTTGGTGTCCTGGCTTTCGGCAGGTGTGGCAAAATTGTTTCGTCGGCTTGTAAGGATCGCATGGGATCTCTCCCCCATAGTAGTACACCCACTTCGCTACGATTGGCCCCTCAAATACAATGAGGGCCGACTTGGACTTGCCCATTGCTCTGGCCGCGATACTTTTCACGCCCTGGGTCCTGACAAACAGGTTCTCCAGTAATTCTTTCTCCGTTGCCCGGGGTTGATGCCGTGGGCCACCCCTTTGAGGTACTCTTCCGGTGTAGTCATGAGAGCATTGACCGGATGGTCTTTTCCTCGAAATTCAAGCTTCGGATGCTTATCATGCGCTCCGCCATCTGCATGTCTTGGGTGCTGGTGACGATGATGTTGGATCCTGGTCGGAGGCGGACCAACAAGCCAGCGAAGAAAAGCAAGCCAGGCACCTGGGAGAATAAGAAAGAAGAGAAGAGACAAGACCTTGATCAGGTGAGCTGGCCAGCATTGCCCTCCCAAAAACAGCTAGAGGAGGAAAGAACAGAAATTCTAGCCGAGCTAAAAGGGATAAGAATGGAGAACGCAATGATTAAGCAACGATTAGATCAGATGCAGAACCAAATTAACATTACACAAAACAAGTTCGAAAAATCCACACCATCGGTAAATCAGACACCTTCTCTGACTGCCGAAGACGTAGGAAGAATAGTAGAGGAAACGCTAGCACAGCTGCTCCCACATATAATTGAGCAAATCACAAAGGAAGTCATGGAACAAGTCACAGGCTATATAGAGCAAAATTTTCAGGTGATGCAAATCGAGATGACCAAACTGATTAGGAAGCAAACAACAGCCACCACACTAAGAGAAAGGGCTGAGAAGCCGTATCACAGTCCCGGACTGACCAGCTTGCAATCTGAGACCGATCATGACTAGACACCAGAAGGCGAAGCAAGACCACCTAGAGATTTGGCAGTGGAATTGTAGAAGCATCAGACGCAAGAAGGGGATGCTGTCCCAGCTGCTGGCCTCACAAGTGGAAACACCGGCTGCGATAGCCCTACAGGAGGCTGGCAGCTCCCCTTCAATTACAGGGTACGAGGTCTTTGCTGCCGACGACGAGAGCTGGAAGGTGGCGACAATGGTGGAGAGGACCATTACAACAATGCCGTATGACCAATTTAAAGGGTTTGAAACACCCCATATCCTGGTGGAGATGGCCCAAAAGAGTGACAAAAAACGGCACTTTTATCCTAAATGTATACAGCCCCCCTCCCAACGGAAGATCGACTTCGACAGGCTTCTCGGAGAAACATTAAACTTGGTAAGCGGAAATCAGCTCATTATATTAGACGACTTTAATGCAAATGACGCGCCCTGGGGATACACGCGACAGGACAAAAGAGGCCGCATTGTTAGAGAGCTAATAGACAGACATGAATTAACACTGGTAACGGACCCGGGAGTGCCCACGAGAACGGGAAACAGTGTGAGAAAGGACACTACCCCGGACCTTACGATGGTCAAGAACTGTGGCGATGTTGAGTGGATAAACACGCTTAACGATCTGGGCAGTCATCACTATATAGTGAGCACGACCATCTGCACCTACAAGATCAGGCGTCAGGTTGGCGCAGCCAGGATTACCAACTGGCACAAGTTCAGAGAAGCGCAGGAGGAGGACCAAGGCGAGATTGAGGATCTTGATAGCTGGTGCGGGGCGCTGCGGAAAAACAAGCAGAGATTTACGCAAGACCTGACACGCACAAATGAGACACCAGAAATAGACGCCCATCTACTCCACTTGTGGGAAGCGAGAAGGGGACTGTTAAGAAGATGGAAGAAACAGAGGCACAATCGAAAGCTTAGGATGAAGATCGTGGAGATCACAAAGAAGGCGGCGGAGTACGCTAAACAACTGACGAGAGCCAACTGGGGCAAATTCTGCGATTCTCTGCAGGGGACGCTCAGCACTTCCAAGACATGGCGAATCCTAAAAGTCATCATGGACAACACCAAGACCAAGCGAGAGGGGCAGAAGTCGCTGGAGCGGTTGTTACACACATTTCCAGGCACGAAGGAAGATGTGATCAAGGCCGTCCGCAACGAATGCTACGGAGTAGAGCTACAGGATCCATATCCATACGCAGCAGATTACAAAGGAGACCCAAATCCGAAAATGGACGAGCCAATCACAGAGGAAGAAGTCCGCACGGCAATAGCAAGTGCCGCTCGAAACACAGCGGCTGGCGACGACAAGATCAGTAATGGCATAATTCGGAACATGAGCAACAGCAATATCAAGGCACTGGCGCGCATTTCATGAACAAGCATTGGGAAGCAGGAGCGGTGCCAGCGCAGTGGAAGCACTCGGTGGTCATCATGATCCAGAAACCCGGGAAAAAATTGGCAATAGAGAATTTGAGGCCCATTTCTTTAACTTCGTGCCTGGGAAAGATTTTCGAGAGGGTTGTCAATAATAGACTGCAAAATTACTTAGAGGAGAGCGCTCAGATGCCGGACACCATGTTTGGCTTCAAAGAAAAGCTATCAGCCCAGGAAGTTCTCCTGCAGATCAAAGAACAGGTCTTGACGGGTATTCCACGCTCAGCAGAACAAGTGGTTTTGGCAGTGGACATTAAAGGTGAATTTGATAATGTTAGTCACAAGGCGATTTTAGATGGTCTGGCAGACACAAATTGTGGGACCAGAGTCTACGAGTACGTTAGGAGCTTTTTGAGTAACCGGACGGCCGAAATCAAGTTTGGTAATATAGAAACAGACCTTCTCCCCGCCCAACAAAGGGACACCTCAAGGGGCAGTCATTTCGCCCACGCTGTTCAACGTGGCAATGATTGGCCTGGACAGGTGCCTTGAGAAGGTAGAGGGAATACAGCACGCTATGTATGCTGATGACGTCACCATCTGGACGACCACAGGATCACTCGGGGAGAAGGAAGAGAAATTGCAAGAAGCACCATCTGTCATCGAAGAATATCTAAAGCAGAGGGGCTTGGAGGGCTCATCAAGAAAATCAGAACTGATCAGATTCTGGCGAGGGAAGGGCAACCGCTCTGCTCCCACAGATCAAGCCCAAAGCTCGAGATCCGGCTGCAAGGGGAGACAGTACCCGAAAAGACAACCGTGAGGATCCTGGGGATGTGGCTCCAATCGAATCAAAGGTGTCAACACAGACTTATTTGCTCAAGACCTCGACCCAGCAGGTCGCCCGAATGATAGCACGGGTGACCAGCAAAAAGATGAGGATGAAGGAGCCCGACACACTCAAGCTTGTCCGGAGCCTCGTTATTAGCAGAGTAGCGTATGCTCTACCCTACTTTAATATGACCAAAGGAGAGGAAGACAGCGGACGCCATCATCAAAATGGCGATCAAGACCGCACTCAAGCTCCTCAAGAACACACCACACCACAAGCTAGCAGCTCTGGGTCTACACAATACAATACAAGAATTAGCAGAAGCCGAAATCAAGTCACAGCTAAACAGACTTCTACAAACGAGGACGAGAAGACGGGTTTTGGAAATGCAATATAGCACACACCTACAGGCTTATAACGAGACAACAGAGATATTGCGGGAAGTCAAAAATTGGTACCTAGTTCGGCTCACACCAAGAAACATGGACCCCCGCCTACACCCGGGAAGCAGACAGGCAAGGGCAGAGTATTATGAAAACACAATCGGCCAACAAGATACGTCAAGGTTCACCGACGCAGCCTTATACGAAACCAACGCAAAGAGGGCGGTAGCCAAGGCCACAGACTGCGAAGGCTGGGAGGTAGTTAGCGCCTCGATCCAAAACTGTACGGTCAGGGAGGCAGAGGAAGTGGCTATCGCACTGGCCATTAGGCAAGGAAGAGAAACGGGAGAGAGTCTGACGATACTGTCGGACTCTCAATCCGCGGGCAGAAATTTTCAACGGGGTAAATTATCTAAGGTAGCGCACCAAATCCTTACTTTCACAAGCGAGCCAATAAAACAATACACCCAAACACTAATGTGAATTCTGAGGCATGCAGGGATCACGGGGAATTTGTACGCAGACAGGGTAGGTCCTCTGCGCCCAACAATCTCGCGGCAGAGGACCTAATTCCGCTTGACCCTGACTACACCACAATACCACAACACTACAGAGACTTGCGAAAGTATATCCGGAGCCGCATAAAAATATCAGCAACGAGGAGGCCATAGATCTGAGGCGGCTACAGACGGGCACCTTCATTAATTTACACATATTACACATGATGCATCCCACGACATTCAGAGATGAGTGCCCGTGGTGCGGGACGAACCCTACCCTGTACCACATAACATGGAAATGTAGCTCACATCAACTACAAAAAATTGAAAACCCAAATGAAAGACAGTGGGAGGCTTTGCTGGCCAGCTCTGACCCGGAGGCTCAGCTCTACCTGGTCACAAGAGCTCGCAAACTGGCGAAAGCCAGTGGTGCCCTGGACTGGGGGCGCCAACCGCTCGTCAGCCTCGGCTTAAGAGGCGAAGAAAAATATCCCCGAGAAGTTAATAAAGTTCACTCACTCACTCACTGGTCTCAGCAGAAATTGGTCCCAACAGCATCTGTTGGTTTCTGTGAAGGTAGTTGGTCTAGCAAGTGTTGTTTTTGTTCCGGGCTTGATGGTAACAATAGCATCGTTGGTTGTAGTTTCAGTAACAGTTGACACAGGTCTAATTTGAAGGAATAATTTTGTTAGCACTCAATAGTTCCAGCTAGCATCCACCTGCTGAGCAATTTGGCATTCAGTGTGGTTAGTTGCGTACTTCATTATTTGCAACAAAAGCTCTAATATTAGCAACGAACTAGTAGGTAAAATTATGTTATATTTTTTCTGCTGCCGTAAGCAGGATAACATGCTATAAAATGAAAAATGCGTGAGTTAGTTTCGTGCGCAGTAAACCGCATTGAATTTGACAGCAGAATGGCGGCGCCCAGGAGTGGTCGTACACACGTGCACGGCGCGACTTGTTAATTAGATATATGTGGTGCTTGAGCGTTATTTTTATTTAAAGAAACTCGTGTTAGCGCCTATTCACAAATTTGCTCTGAAGGTGAAATAGTTCACCAGTTGTTCTCTAGGCGGGAGGAACACAACACTTTGGGTGTCATCGCATGGCGAAAACGGATACCTATCAGCAGAGCACCCCGAAGAGTGTATGTATTAAGGTACTCATTTGTGTTCTTTATATCTGCACTTCAAGTAACCGGAAGAGGTTGTTTTGTTTGTTCGTTAACTGTGTTCTGCAGTTAAACGAGAGCACGCGACCATATCAGCTATTAAGATTTCTCTGAAAAGATGGCAATCGCGCAGCTGTTTTCATGAAGTTCGAGGTTTTTGTCGCTGCTTTCCGGAGCTCGTCTCGAGAGTCGTCCTCATGAAACTGAGCGCGGCCAAGAGCGGTTTGATGATTCTGGTATTCGACGTCATCGGCATGCCTAACGCATTTGATGGTTCGAGTCATGACAAATCACGAGTGCCGTATTGGCTTGCGATTCATGTGTTCAGGCCATCATCCGCAACTTTCGTTGCTCTACCATGGCATTATTTTTGCCGTGCAGGCAAAATACCAATTTATTTGCTTTAGCGCGGACATTAAATTTTCGCGCTGCTGTATATCCACGATATGCGGTAAACAGCGTGAACTGAAGCAAAATAATTCCCTGCCGAGCTAGTCCTCGATCAAAAACTGAATTAAATAAAGATGAAGTCAGTGATCAAATGGTTCCCAATCTGTGCGTTGAACTTATAGCTTATGGTTAGGCTGATCTAAACGTCGGCTTTTTGTGCATGCGATTGCTAGAAACTTGCATTTTCTAATTTAACTTTCCACTTCACGTAATTATTTAGCTAAACTTCTGGTGTGAGTAATATGTTTTTATGGTTTTCTATTTCAGCCGCGCACCACCGAAGGGCTGTTTGAAAGATGTGGACGGAGTGTCGATGCTGTTTGTGATACCAAAGCTTCGAAGAAAATACAAGACAGAAGAAGCCACTGTTCTTGAAAGCTGCACATGTACCCCGTCGGCACTGAAATAAATGTTTTTTGCTTCTTTTATATTACGTCTTCTATACTGCTGCACCTGAGAAGCAGCACTGTGAAGTGTGTTTCTTGCTGGTGCAATTTTTTTGCACATTTGGGGAGGCCACAGCTTGTTCCGCTGGCTGCTACTGAGCCCAGCAGCAGCTGGGACCTGGGACCAACACCAGCTGGTCCCATTTGTAGCTGGTCCCAGTTTCAGTTGGTCCCAGTTGCAGTTGGTGCCAGTTGCAGTTGGTTTCAACAGCAGTTTATCCCAGCAGCAGTTGGGAATTTTCCAAAAAAACAGTTAAGTTGGGACCAGCTGATTTCCAATTGGAAATTTTCACCTGGGCATGGAGAGATGCTTATGCTTTATCGATGTCAGGTTCGCAAAACCATTCAATATGAAGCGATCGTTCAGATGATACATGCTCACAACACATATAGTCTGTCAATAGTTTGAAGAGAGAATGGCAAGATAATCTGCACTGCATGAAGCCTCTGATGGCTTGGCCTTTTTGGGTGGGGCTCGGGGGCCCTGCTGCTTGCTCTTCGGCGGACGCTTGCGTGGCATATAGTTGTGCTGTACGGAAGATCTCGCCAGAGCATATTTGTGGCCTTGTTATTTTGTATTCTTTGCCTGGAAAATTGTTTCAAAGTCCTCATTACTGCAGGTTGAACTCAGTGAGGATGAGGAGGAGCTATGGAAATGCATCTTCATAAGTGGCTGAATCTGGATAACTTCGTTAGAAACCTTGAGCACTTCCGGGTCTAGAACTCTTGCCATTTCGTCTCTCGGCAGGAAGGAGCACTGAACAAGGGTAAAGGGGGTGCACCTCAGTTCGCAGGTTGAGCGACCATTTCGACAAGTAGACTTGTATTCATCTGGGCAAAGCGATCATCACAGAAAGGGCTTTATATACGCTTTTGCTTCCGAAGAAGGAAAGCTGGGGAGGGGAAAGTGGGTGAGAAGAAAGTAGGTGAAGAAATGTGGAGAGGGATGATGGGTGAGAAGAAAGTAGGTCATGAAGTTATTTCTCAGTCTGAAACCAGGGATCGTGTAAAAGCGGCAGTACCAGACAAACTACAATACTGAGTTCCATAAAACCCCACCCTCAGTCACCAGCGGCTGTGGAACAACTGACCACAGCGGCGGTCAGATCTGTGATGCAGAACGGGGTGCTAAGAATTCCTGGCTCTGCTGGACAGGCCGCCATTGGAAACTGACCCTGGCAACGTTTAACGCTATAACCCTAGCTAGTGAAGCTAGTTTAGCAGTGCTGCTAGAGGAACTAAAGGGTATGAAATGGGATTTCTTAGGGCTTAGTGAGGTTAGGAAGCCGAATGAGGCATATGCTTTACTGAAGGACGGGCATGTACTGTGTTATCGAGGCTTATCGGAGAGGCGAGAACTAGGAGTAGGTGTCGTTGTCAATAAGTATATAGCGGGTCTCGCCGGCGTGGCGCAGCGGTTAAGGCGCTGAACTACTGTGCCCAAGGACGCGGGATCGAATCCCGGCCTCGGCAGCTGCGTTTCTATGGCGAAACGTAGTGGCGTCCGTGTTCTATGCGATGTGAGTGCATGTTAAAGAACCCAAGGTGGTGGAAATTTCCGGAGTCCTCTACTACGGCGTCTCTCATACCCTTGGTCGCTTTGGGACGTTCAACCCCACAAGCGGATAATATAGATGAATTCAATAGTATTAATGAGAGGGTGGCAGGCATCGTAATTAGGCGCAATAAGTAGTATAAACTAAATACTGTACAGGCCTGTGCACCTACATGTAGTTATGACGCCCAGGCAGTTGAAAGCTTCTGCGAAGATGTAGAATCGGCAATGCGAAAAGTAGAGACACAGTATACTGTACTAATGGGCGACTTCAATGCCAAGGTAGGGAAAAAGCAGGCAGGAGACCAGGCAGTAGGTGGCTATGGCATTGACTCTAGCAATAGCAGGGGGGAGTTACTAGTTAAGTTTGCAGAGCATAATAAGGTAGAAATCATGAATGCTTTCTTCAGCAAACGGAAGAACCAGAAATGGACATGGAAAAGTGCGAACGGGAAGACTAAAAATGAAATTGAATTCATACTGTGTTCAACCCCCCCCATTATACAAGATGTAGAGGCAATGGGCAAAGTGCGATGCAGTGACCACAGAATGGTGAGGTTCCAAATTAGCCTAAATCTGAAAACAGATTAGTAAGAAAGAAACCCATCAACGAAGTAGTGGTGAGGGGGAGGGCAGAAGAGTTCAGGATCTCGCAAAGCATAGATATTCAGCTCTAACTGAAGATGGCGACATTACCCTAGAGGCAATGAATGATAATTTCAGAGATATCATTACTGAGTGCGCGGTAGAAGTAGGCTGTAGCATAGTTAGAGAGGATACCGGTACGCTGCGTAAGGAGACGAAAGTATGAAAGCTTCTAATCCAACAGTCAAGATAGAATAGGCCAAGATATCAAAGCTAATCAATAAGTGCAAGATGGCCGACATAAGGAAGTATAACATGGAGAAAATTGAACATGCTGTAAATAACGGGAGAAGCCTTATTGCGGTAAAGAAATTCGGCATAGGAAAAAACCATATATATGCGATAAGGGCAAGGCGGGCAACGTTGTCACGAATATCGACAAGATCAAAATAGCCGAGGAGTTCTATACAGATCTCTACTGTAGCCAAAGTAGTCAGGACCATAATGAGATTGGCGGCAGGGAAAAACAAACGTTCCACCAGTGAGAAAGGACAAGGTCAAGAAAACAAGAAAAACTATGAAAAGGGGGAAATCGGCTGGACAGGATCAGATAACTACAGATTTCTTGAAGGACGGGGGGGATATCATGCTAGAAAAACTGGCCACCCTGTATACACGTGCCTGGTGAATGCAAACATCCTCATTCATACGAAAGGGGACTCTAAGAACCTAACAATTACAGACCAATCAGCTTACTGTCTGTTAAGTATAAGGTATTTACTAAGGTAATCGCTAATAGAATCAGGACAACCTTAGACTGCAAACAAGCAAAGAATAAAGCAGGTTTTAGGAACAGTACTCTACTATCAATCATATCCATGCCATCAACCAGGCGATAGAAAAATGCTCGGAATATAACCAGCCTGATACATAGCATTCATGTATTAGGAAAGAGCATTTGACTCAGTTGAACCTCGGCGGTGAGGCAGGCATTGCGAAATCGGGGGTAGACGAGCCGTACATGAAAGTGCTGGAAGATTTAGTGACTGCACAGTAGCCATAGTTCTGCATAAAGAAACAAATTTCCCATAAAGAAAGGTGTTAGGCAAGGAGACACGATCTCCACAGTAATATTCACAGCTTCCTTAAAAGAAGTATTCAGAGAAAGAATGGGAGCAGTTAGGTTTAAGGGTAGGTGAAGAATACCTCATGAGATTTGCTGATGACATTGCCTTGCTAACTCGGGAGATGAACTACAAACAATGATTGATGAACTTGACAGGAAAAGTGCGACGGTAGGCTTAAAAATCAATATGCAGGAGACTAAGCTAATGTTCAAAAGCCTCAGAAAGGAACAGCAGTTTACGTTAGGTAGGGAAGCACTGGAAGTAGTAGGCGATATGTCTACATAGGACAGGCAGTAACCGCAGATCCGGATCGTGAAAAGGAAAGTATTGGATTGGGATGGAGCGCATTTGGCAAGCAATCGCAGATTATGACTAGCAGCTTACCGGTATGCTCAAGAGGAAAGTACACAAACCTTGCATCTTACCTGTACTCACCTATGGGGCTGAAATGTGGAGGCTAATCAAGTGGGTTCTATTTAAGTTGAGGACAACCCGGAGGACTATGGAGCGAAAAATGGTAGGGGTAACATTAACAGAAAGGAAATATGCAGAGTGGGTCAGAGAAAGAACTCAAGTTACCGATATTCTAGTGGAAATTAAGAAGAAATGGGCATGGGTAGGACATGTAGTGCGAAGAGAGGACAACCGATGGTCTCTTAGGGTAACAAACTGGATTCTAAGGGAAGGAAAGCTTAGCAAGGGGTGGCAGAAAGTTAGGTGGGCAGATGAGGTTAAGAAATTCGCAGGGGTGGTGGATGCAACTAGCACAGAACCGGATTAATTGGAGAAATATGGGAGAGACCTTCGCCCTGCAGTGGGTATAGTCAGGCTGATGATGGTGATGATTGGGTAAATGATTAGTCACTACTTAAGCAGGTTTGGTGCAGATACAGCTTACAAAGGGACAGGCTTTGCAAAGGGCCCTGATAAGGAATGTATCTAAGGGGCGACAATTAAAAATTTCTACAAAGGTTGGGGGGGGGGAGAAGTACAAAAAATCATAACCACAGTAAACCACAACTGATATACAAAAAATAAAGGCAGTAATTTACCCTGGAACCCGGGCCACCTTGACCGAGCTCCCCCAAGTGCTGTGTAAAGGTGGCACTTGAGCTATCAGGCCCTCCTGCAACTTGCCAGAACTGATTGGAAAGGGCATGGCTAGCATCATTTTTCCTAAAATTGAAAGTAAAGAAAATTTAATGCCATAGCCATTGTCTTTCTTCTTTCAGGCTTCCCTTCTTCCAGGCTTCCATCAAACGTGGTGTACAGGAGTTTGCAGTAGCTCTGCCTCTATCAGGCAACAAGGGTGTCAACTTGTGATCATATGATTCAACACCAGTAACTGCAAGTGCCTGGGTTGACAACCTCCTGGGCAGTATTACAAAACTGTGTTCAGTTCACGTTCAGTTGGAAATGCTCTGACTGGTTGGGAGCACTTGCGCTTAAAGCCTCTCAGAACCTGCCGTGATGTAAAAGCATTCAGTTCAGCAGAAGTGCTTCCAACCAATCACAGAGCATTTCGAAACTGAACGCCAACTTAACGCAGTTTTGTAATACCGCCCCCGGTGCAAGTGAACAGATTCTGCAAAGACGTAGTGCCACTGCTTGGCACTGTTTTATTTGAGTATTCCTGAAAACTAATGACATTTGATAAGGGCGCCCTGATGGCACATTCACTTTCACTATCCTTTGCTGGTGCAGCTGATTTTATTTAAATGTCAAGTATGCTTTTAAACTCTGGCAGCTGGACAGCACTTTGCATAGAACAAGCAGGCTGGATAGCCTCAGGTATTGCAGGCATGGCAGTTCAGTTCAGTTCAGCTGTGTCCGACTCTTCGTGGCCCTGTGGTCTATATCACGCCACATTTTATGGTCTGTCACTATCTTCCTAACAGCACATAACTTCATCTACAGTGCCTCGAGGATGCCATCTAACCATTTCGTTCGCTGCCTACCCCTTCTCCAGTAACCCACAACCTTTCCCAACATCAAAGCTTTCTCCAGTGACTCCTCTCTTCTCATCAGATGACCGAGGTAGCTAAGCTTTAACTTTAGAATTTGATCCTCCAATGAGCAATCAGTGTTTATGGTCGACAATATCGACTGATTTGATCTTCTTACAGTCCAAGGAACTCTCAAGAGTCTCCGCCAGCACCACAATTCAAACGCGTCAATTCTTTGGAAGTCAGCCTTTTTCACAGTCCAACTCTCGCATTCATACATCACAACTGGAAAGACCATAGCACGAGTTATGCGGATCTTGGTTGGCAGTCTGATGTCTCTGCTCTTAGCTAGGCGGTCAAGGCTAACCATTGCTCTCTTTCCCAGAAGCAGGCGTCTCCTAATTTCATGGCTGCAGTCTCCTTCCGAGGTAATCTTGGAGCCCAAGAAGAGAAAATCTGTCACAACTTCCACTTCTTGTCTTGATGCTCCAGGACTTGATAGGGCAAGACGCCATGATCTTTGTCTTTTTAATGTTCAGTTTAAGCCCAAACTTCTCACTCTCTTCTTGTACGCGCATCAGAAGTCTCTTGAGTTCCACTTCACTTTCTGTCATTCAAGTGGTATCAACCGCATATCTGAGGTTGTTGATATGCTTTCCAGCAATCTTCACTCCAGCTGATGACTCGTCCAGACCAGCCTTCCTTATGATGCACTCAGCATATTGTTTAAATAGGCAGGGTGACAGTATGCAGCCTTGTTTCACTCCTTTCTCCATCGGGAATCAATCATTAAGACCATGCTTAGTTCTGACTGTGGCCTCTTGTCCTTCATACAGGTTCCCGAGTAGGCAGATGAGGTGAATTGGAACTCCCATCTCTTGGAGAGCTTGCCACAATCTGTTGTGATCTACACAGTCAAATGCTTTCGCATAATCAATAAAGCAGAAGTAGATGGGCTTCTGGAACTCTCTTGCTTTTTCCATGATCCAGCGAAGATTGGCAACTTGGTCTTTAGTTCCACTTCCTTTGCAAAGCCCAGCTTACACGTCCAGGATCTCCCGATCCACATACTGCTGCAGCCTACCTTGGAGGATTTTCAACATCACCTTGCCAGCATGTGAAATAAGGGCGATTGTGCGGTAGTTGGAACAATCTTTGGCGCTGCATTTCTTTAAAATGGGGATGTAAACTGACCTCTTCCAATCCTGTGGCAAATGCAGGGTTGTCCATGTTTGCTGACATAAGTTAAACAGAACGTTAACAGCACCATCGTTAAGGTTTTGAAGCAACTCAACTGGAATGCCATCAATTCCGCTAGCTTTGTTCTTAGCAAAGCTGGCTAAGGCCCATTCAACTTCACTCTTCAGGACGCCCGGCTCGAAATCAGTGCCCACAACCGTCTTATGTTGGGTTTGCACATCCGGGTCCTTGTACATTTCTGTGTATTCTCGCCACCTCTTGTTTACCTCTGACGCAGGTCCCTGCCTCGTTAGTCCTTTATCACACTCAGCTTAGCATAGAAGCTTCCTTTGATATCTTTGTCTTATACAGAGCTCTAGTGTTTCTCAATTGGCTGTTGTCCTCAACTGCTTGGCACTGTGTGTTCAGGAAGGCATTCTTACCTATTCTCTGAAAATCCGCATTGAAAACCTTGTATCTTTCTCTTCCACCCATAACTTTTGCCATCCTCCTTTCCTCAGCTATTTGCAAAGCCTCTTCCGACAACCAGTTTGCTTTCTTGCATTTATTTTTCTTTGGAACTACCTTAGTAGCAACTTCTTGTATTATATCACGAACATCAGCTCCCAACTCTTCAGGCTCTCGCTCTTCTAGATCTAATTCTTGAAATCGATTCCTCACTTCCGCAGCATATTCTGAAGAATGATCCATATCATGCCTGAAAGGCCTTCAAGTCTGCATTTTCCTCAATCGAAGATTAAATTTGGCAACATGAAGGTGATGATCGGTGCCAGAATAAGCCCCAGGCCTTGTTTTTACTGCATGTAGAGCGCTTCTCCATCTCTGCAGGCAAAGGATACAATCAATCTGATTCCTGTACAGACCGTCCGATGAAATCCATGCGTACAGGCGCCTCTTGTGCTGTTGAAAATGAGTATTCGCTTTGGCCAGGTTGTTTTCTTGACAAAACTCTACTAGCCTCTGCCCAGCCTAATTTGACTTGCCAAGACCGAACTTGCCTGTAATTCCGGATATTTCTTCACTGCCCACCTTAGCATTCTAGTCTCCTCTGAGAAAAAGGACGTCTGATGATGCAGTGCGGTCTAAAAAGCATTGCAGGTCAGCATAAAATTTGTCAACATCAGCTTTTCAGTCGTTGTGGTTGGTGCATAGACTTGCATAACTGTTATGTTGAAAGGGTGACCTTGGATCCGAAGTGAAATCATTCGGTCGTTTTTGGGGTTGTACCCTAGCACTGCTTTGCCCATTCTTCTGCTTACTATGAGAGCGACCCCACTCTTTCTCTTGGATTCGTGCCCACAATAAAAGACATAATGGTCGCCAGAATTGAATTGTACCATTTCGGTCCACTTGAGCTCACTGATACCCAAGATTCAATCTGTCCATTTCTCGCTTGACGACATCCAATTTACCATGCGTCATAGATCTTAAATTCCATGTTGCTATGTGATAACTCTTGCAACATTGGACTCTCCGGTTGCTTCCCAACACGTCCACAGCTGAGCGTCCTTTCGGCTGTAGCCCAGCTGCTTCATTCGTCCTGGTGCTACTAGGAATCGCCTTTTGTTCATCCCCGGTAACATGTGGGACGCCTTCCAACCTGCGGGGCTCATCTTCCGGCGCCCTATCATTAATGCTATTGTGACTGGCCACAGGGTTTTCTTGGCAGAAAGTACTGGATTGAGTTGCCATTACTTTCTCCAGTGGATCACATTTTGTCAGCACTCTCTGTTGTGACCTGTCTGTCTTGGGTGGTCTTACACAGCATTGCTCACGACTTTCTCGAGTTTCGCAAGCCCCTCCGCCACGACAAGGCAGTGATCCATGAAGGGGGAAAACATGGCAGACTCCACTGAAACCTGGATCACGCCAGACTGTTGTGAATCACTTTGTGCAGAATGGCTGGGAGTCACAGCTGTCATGGGTAACATGCGTGCGTTGTCGAGCACTGTATGTGGACTGCACCACAATCTGACAGGAAACACTTGGTTGGTTGGCAAAGGTCTTGTCGATCATGCCTCTTCAGCTTTCGTACCAAGCTGCCAGCTCCCGCGATACTGTTGCACCCTACAGGAGAAGCAGCACAAGTTGTGGGTGGTTTTGGATGCTTCAGCTGCCATTGTCGCAGCTGGACAAATGGCTTCAAGTTATTTTTTTTATCAAGTGAGGTGTCTTATAGATGGTATGCACACTTTAGGGGGTGATTTCTGTCGGTTCAACATTGTCGGCTCAGCTTCTTCAGTGTCTGCTGATCGAAGCTCTGTCCTCTTTGCTCATGGTGGTCACTCGCCTGCAACACAAACAGTGATTTAGCAAAAACCACCAAAAAGTGTCATTTTCACTAGGTAGAAAAGCAGGCATCAAGACACAGTCCTGGTAAAAAAAGGATGTGACTGATGCAGATAGACAACAAAAGGTACTGAACCATCCACTGTTCTCCTGTGCGCATTCTCCTTAAATGCTGGGTCATTCCATACAAAATGTCTGAAGCCCCAAAAGCAGCCGAGTGAGAAAACTTTTTTCTAACCAAGTGACTATCTATGTTTCGTGAACAAACAAAAGCTGTTTGCAGTTCTGTAAATCAGATGCAAAAGCAGATACAATAAAATTTTATTTTATATCATTCCAAAGGTGTTGTTCTTCAATATAAATTGATAACTGCCTCGTGTAAGGCTTTTCTGTGCTTCCTTGGTTTAATAAGGAAGCAAATTATAAATTTTCAGTATTTTATATTATGAACTTCGGTCACACATCTGTCACAATGAATTATTAAATTTTTCACCTGTTGGTAGAATTCATGCCAAATGAGAAGTACTTTTTGAGAAAATCAGTCCGAATATTGGCAAAAAGCCATTCTTTAGTTATATTGAGAGTTAAATTAAGCACAAAGGCCATCGAGATAAATATATGTGACAATAAACACAAACTTCTCCGCTAACAATCCAGAACGTTTTGCTCAAGCAAATTTTGTCCAACGCGAGAAAAACATTTTTGACGTTCACACTCAATGTCACTGCTCGGCATTTCTCAACTGTGCTTTCACTGCATAACACACGTGCAGTGCCGACCTTTTTCTGGGTTACATGTTGATTTCAGCTCTTTCTCAGGTCAAAACTTTCTCAATCAGTTGATGCTAACAAGTCCATCTTGAACAATGCACTTTCCAGAGTGTGACCCTCATTTTTGGCCTCGACATGGCCAGGAATGCAAAGTGTCGATGTGATGCCTATTGTGCGACAATTAGTCAACTTTATAGACGCAGAAGAATCATGTCATTCCTGTTCTCCTGTATCACAGCAGAGTGAAATGGTGGCTTGAACAGGCCCATGGACACATGTAGAAGAAGAGTAAACTTGCAAAGCAGTAATTTCTCTACATTCATCTTCTCTGCCTTTTGTTTCCTCATCCCCTGGTCTGTTCAAAATATGAAATTTTTATTTCAGACTAAGGTAAATCGTATGTTCATTACTGTTCTTTACTTCGAATTTTTTTTACATTTCAGCTTGGTTCGATGCCAACATGAAATGTTTAAGACGTCGCTGGCCTAAAGTAGTAGAGCTGTTGTGCTTCTTTCACTGATTTCCATGGTGAATCTGGAAGCCAATTCTATTCTTTTATTTGTATTTCTGCATTGGGCACCCAAATTACTGTAATTACATTTACAATAGTTTTTGCCCAGGCAAATAGGTTATCTGTTGATTGAATTTGACCCTGATATAGCCTCTGCAAGCATGCTCTTGCTCTAAGCTGTTTCAATGTACTGCCGGCATCATCACATGCACATTTTCGTGTGAAGTGGCGAATAAATTCTCTTCTGCCAAAACACGGAAGTAAAGTTCAGAAAGTTCTTTTTGATTTTATACTGTGAAGCAGCTGCTTCGGAAAAATAGTGAATTTGTTTTCACTTGCGGTAGATCTTGTTTTGCTTTGAGCACTGCACTCTGAGAAGTGTATGCTGCAACTGCATCTTACAGTCAGAAATAATGATAAATGACCTTACAGAAACCTCTGCAGGGCTGCTTTGCTCTTTCGAATAATAAATAACTATTGGGTGAATGGTGACCTGAATGTTCACCCAATGGTATGACTATGGTGCATCTCGAATTATGAAGCTGTACATTTTTGAGAAGACCATCGCCATTAAGCCCTCATGACAATTTAGATTCAACTTAAGTTTTCAAGAATAGCTAGTTTGCTGCTTACTGATGAAATGATGGACGTAAAGTTGGTTCAAACTCTGAACATTTCAGAAAAGTTCACTCTGGTGTCATAATAATGGTTTCAAGTCTACAACGGACTCCACTTTTTTATTCATTACTGGACATTATTGTAGTTTCTGCTCTCAATGATATTAGTAAGACTGCTGAAGCAGGGTTTCTGCATAAATCAAGCCTGGGCAAGTTGCGCATTTGCCAAACATGCAGTCTTCATTATCAATCTAACATAGTATAGTTGCCAATAGCTCCTCAGTTATCTATTTGAGCCCACTAGAATGAAGCATTAACGTAAAGTTTTGAAGACTCATGCAAGTGCACACTGTGTGTGTACCACTTCTACATGGGAGAACAGAGTGTAGAGGATGGAACATGATGAATGTCGAAAACCTGCACTTTAAATTGTACGTTTTTTTCATTCTGCATGCATATATTTGAGATTCATCAAGAACTGGCAGAGTTGCTGGCCTTGCAATGTGTCTTTTTTTTCAGGCAGTCAGTAGGACACATAGTTCTCTTTTTTCATAGAATGCCCTGATTGAGGACTTTACTTCTCCACTCACCAACCAGCCATGATTTTTGTCTCATGCTTACAATTCCACATTGTGCCTTGACTCATCCTCATAAACTTGTTGTTTCGATGCTTCAAATAATTGCATCGTTTTCTCCCAAGACCATAATCACCGGGGCCAAAGTAAGGTACTGCATCCTTTTTTCTAGTCTTTCTTCCCAGAAAACTTTTTCAGCTCTTGCATTAGGCAGACAAAATAACTTAAAAGAAATTCAGTTTTCATATCTTGCAGTAATCAATGATTGGCAGAGCCCTGGAGACGAGGCAATTACTTCCCATATGTTCCACACTAGATGTTACCGCCACACCAAACTCAAAACGTCCAAGAAATCCAAGTAAAGAAACTGATGTGAACATAAACATTGGCTTAATCTAAAATGAAAAAACAAAAGGCAAAGAAGGTGAATGTTGAGAAATTTCCTGATTGCAGGTTTACCCTCCTTCTATACATGTCCGTGGACCGTTCAAGTGATCATTTCGCGATAGGAGAAAAAACATCAAGAAACGACTACATAATCCTTCTGCCTCAGCAACGTTGACTAATTTGCAATAAAATAATATTGCAATAAGTGCAATAAAGGTGCCATAAAATTCTTTCTTTGCATTCCTAACTGACCTTGCAGAGGCCAAAAGACAAAAATGAATGTAGATTTCTGGAAAGCGCATCATTCAAGATCGATTTTCATTGACATCAACTCTGAGAACATATTGACTTGGGAAAGTGTTAAAATAAACAAAGTGTCACTTTTTGCAACATTGAGGTTGATTTTCCCAAAACGTGATTAAAACCAACATGCATTATTTTCATTGTAGCTTTTATTTTTTGAACAAGTACATATGCACACAACAAAGGGTTTGCATTTTTTTGTCCTAGTCTGTTCACAGTTCAGCATGTTCTGTGTGCCTTGCCATTCGTATATTCTTCAGTTCACCATCTATTGCACTTTACAGTGCGCTCAATAACCGTTTTGTAAAAGATAATATATTTCATAAAAAAATAGAATATAAGCTGAGCCGTTTTTCACAAAGAACAATGAAAAAGGTTGGCACATGTCTTAATGCTCACAGCTGAAAAAATAAAGGAATAGCGAGAATTTGCAGTTGAAGTCAATTCTATCAAGTAAATTCAAAGTCAAGTCAATTCTGCTCTCTCTCTTAACATACAAGAAAACGTTTCCTATTACAGAGTGAAAACTTTATTGCAGTTAGGCTTTATTGCTGTAAAACAGCACGACAAGGTGAATGTCGCATATGCTTGAAAATGGCCTTTGGTCTGGCAAATTTTGCAATGTGACACTGCTGTCGTGCAGAGAAGCCGGTATCCAGTGCACCTGTTGTGTGAAGCCAGCCCAGCTGACTGAAGGCTTGTGACAGCTCTTGCATGAACTACTTCACTGCTGAAGGCAATGCAGAAATTAACTTTCATCTTTTGCTTTAATGCCGTCTTTAAAGCATAGGTTTCCAACACACTTGAGAAGGTATTTAGTAATTGACATCTTTCTTCCACCACTCCAAAGTGTTTCAAGTATATACTTTGACACAAAAAACTGACGTGCTTGTCATTGGCACAGAGGCTTAATGATGAAGTGCATGCTTGTTTTCAGAGCAAAAACAAAAATTTGCAGTTTTTGCAGCTGGGAAGCTTTCCAATATTTCACGGTAGTTAGTGCTATCTGTTTCACTTTCTGCTCTTGCTTCCTATCCACCAGTGATTCAAAAGGCTAGGAAGATAAAAAATATGCCGCATACAGTGTGCAAAGCATTTTTTTACCATTACTTCATCTCATAACTTGAGGGTAATTGTAAACTTTTTAAAAGTTTTTGAATAATTTGTATTAAGCCGATTGCAAGATGAATTATACTCCCGTCACCAGTGTATAGCCATTGTTACCTAGCACTCTTAAATTAGGTATGCGCCATGGGAGCTGGTTTGGAGCAGAATGGAGCACCAAATTCACCCCTGTTGAATTCCTTTGCAAAAGTACTGATACAACGGGGCAGAGAATGGTCCAAGCACTTAAGCATCTATAGCTACATATTTAAGACTTGAGGATAGAGCAACTAATTACCGTCAAAGGGGGCCCACCATGTAATTTTATGAACCAAGACTCTTGATGTCTTTGCTAGTCCTGTAAGACCTGCTTGCATAACACTACAGGAAGTGGCAGATTGAAGGCAGTGAACGATAACTTGGCCAAGTCTGGAATGACAAGACCTTGTTGACGCCATTGCCATGAGGGCCTCCTTTGTGATGTTTCTGCCTCTTCCTTCCTTAGTTGTATTGGACTGCACCTAATGTGACAGACATTTGCCAAAAGATTCTCTGAACTAGTGCCTGTTCCCAAACAGTACAACACATTTGCCATTGAATGTACTGCTAATGAAAAGGTTCTCTCAGACCTTAGCCTAGACAGTGCTTTAATACCATGCATTCCTTTGACCTCTTATGTAGAAGCATGATATCGTAATACGGAGGATATGGAAGAACATGAAGGATGCTGTACTTAAGGCTGAGTATAATGATACGGGGTTAAAACATATGAGGCTGTGCACAAATATAGCACAGCCTCAAGGTGCCTTGAGTTTCACTCGTATCAAAACACACCTGCCATGACCCTGACTTTACAGTGTCTTTGGGCCCAGTACCTAAGCACCCTAAAAAACATGAAGCGATCATGGCAGATAGAGCACTTCTAAACCCTAAAAGAGCCTTATGTGAAGAAGGTGGATGGATGCTGTGGAAACAGTTGTAGAAAGAAGTGACAAACAGCGAAAGAAAACAAGGCCGCAACAGCTTCTCCCACCATTACAAGACATGAGTGCCACAAACATTTTCTGCCCTCAAGCCTCATCGACTCACTAATAGGTCTGAAAAAATCTCTTCCCTATCTATGGAAATTGCTGTAGGTGAAAAGAGACTGGTTGGTGAGAGACGTCTGTCAAAACTCCTTCTGCATGTCAGCATCGGAAACAAAGGTGGAAAAACCATCGTGCACAGCTGCCCTAGCTACTGTGTCCCACAGCACTGCAAGCCATGCAGAGGCCACTCATTATGCTCGTGAATGACAAAATTTGCAGGAACAGAATCAAAACATTACAGCTGTAGGAAAAATTGCTACCATATACCATGGTGTGTATATTATGACTTCGCTTTGATAAATGTCCTAGAGACAGTTAGAAAACTGCATGGTGCGAAATGGGCCAAAACAATTGCCGATCTGGAACGAGTTGATTGCGAAGAGACCGCAGCATCCCTCTTCCCCATTGCGATAGATGGGTGAGGCCATACAGCTAATACACAGGCGGAAATTTTAAAATATTACTAACCCTTTCTTGTCAGCAATTGAACGGAAAATAAAACTTTTGAACACATCTTTGCACGCATGAATTGCCAATGCGTTTGCAGACGTATCAAGCAGGCAGGTAGCAGACGACCCGCTTGAGCTGCGTCTTCAACCTCCTCATTTCAGACGCGTAAGTACACGCGGTTGTTTCATATGTATACAAAAGTATGTTTAAAAATGCACACCCAATTTTACTTTCTATTGCAAGGCTAAAAGAAGAGGGTTAGAAGTATTTTAAAATTTCTGCCTGCATATTAGCTCTATGGCCTCACCCATCAACTGCAGTGGGGGAGAGGGGCATGCCGGTTGCTTTTCGATCAACTGACGCCGGCTCGGCAATTGGTTGGGCCCACTTCGCAGTGCGGCACGCCAGCACAGTTTTCCAACTGTCTCTAAGAATGTTGGCTTGAATGTGATGACTGAAGTGGATTCGTCTTAATCTTTCTTTAAAGGCTACAGTGTGCCACGAGTCGTCATCGTTCATTCTTGTGTAGCTGCAGTGATGGATTAAAAACAGAGTGCATATCAGATCACCAAATTAGAGACGTACATTGGTTCTTCCATGTGCTACCAAGTTTCTTGGAAGAATAGGAGGGCTCTCTCGAAATGCAGGTGATGCCCAGGTTACTATCTTCCCTAACCCTTTTTTGATTGTGCAACAAAAACTTTTTGTTGCTTATTAAAATTCATGTCCTCTGCACAGCTTTGCAGATGGCACCAAAAGAAATCGATTGCCTATTTCCCCCACCAAATACACTCTCAGAACACATACACTAAGAAATATAATGATGAAGGTGCCATCAGTAAGTTGCCTGGCCATTAATAGGCTCTACTACACCTACTGCATGCAGATGCTTTCAATTGGACCTCAAATGCCTATCTCCCACTGGCCAAGTGAAAGATTGCAAAACAAGACATTCAGCAAATTTTCTGGCTTAGCATTTTGAAGCACCTCAGGCAGCAGTAATAAAGCCATTTTGGAGCAACAAGACGAGAGCTTTGAAGTACTCTAACTTTGCTTTGGAGTGTGTTTTTAATCTCAATTGCTTTTATCAATGGCAATTTTCGTTTCCTGACATACGAAAATCCCCAATTTGAGTACTTATAATTCTATGTTCAATGCTTTTATGAATACATACACACCTCTGACAAGACATGACAAACAGCCAAATCAAGAATGAGTCCTTAAAATAACAAGACTGACCTGAGCAACAATTTGAAACAGACTACAATTGAACATTCAAATAAAAGCTTTTTCCTCTTTTGGCTTGATAGATTCAAAGGTGGAGTCAGGCTCTACAGCACATTCACTAGTTCGGAGCTGACATCGATGAGCAGCACATGCATGCTACCTTGTGCATATCCTTTCGATCCTATGCCTGTGCCAATATATTTCTGGGGAATAGTCAGTAGTGCCTTAACAGAGGATAGACGCCACTAAAGGATAGCCTTTTCCACCGATTCTTTACTTCATGGTCTTTTGCCAGTGGCTGTTCACATTATCGCTTGAGATACGATGGGGCTTCCTTAAGTTCAGCACACTGGTATATGCCCTGTATGTCTTTGCAACACTTTTGTGAACACTTCTAGTGATTGATAACTAAGTGGCATCAAAACAGTTAACGTATGCATTTGCCATGCATAGGCATGACAGCCTCGTATACCTGCTTGGTTTTGCAGTAGAACCACTTGTACAACGCGTGTAGTTCTTTATGGCTGGACAAGCTTTTAACAGCTCGTGGTAGTTTGCAGCATCTGCTTCGCTTGCTGCTCTATGTTCCCTCACCACTGATGATTAAAAAGGCTGGGAGAAAGCACTATGTCACGAACAAAGAGCATTTTTTGCAGCTCATTCTCTCTAGTCGCTTCTGGCATGTTTTAAGTTTACATGTGGGCAAACATTCATTATGCTACACAACTGTCTAGTTTTTGAAAATTTTATATGTATTAGGCTCAGTACGAGATGAGATATGTACTCTGCTATGAGTGTGCTGCCATTGGTTTGACTATGATGGCCCCCTATATCGTGTGCATTCAACTCACAACATGCCATCACCCTGCTGTGCTTCTCAGTCTGTAGGCTCACTGTGTGGCAAACAGTGTCGTGCCAAATTTGATAAAATATCGAGGCAGCCATGTTTCGAGCAATTTTGGAGCAATATTGTGCTTTGGAGCAGGATAGAGCAGGAAAAGCAGTTTGGAGCAGAACAGAGCAAATGGTGGAGCACTTACACCCCTGGGCCTGTAAACTATAATAAGGATTAAACCAAACAGCAAGTTCAGCTTCAATTGTAATTTAAAAAAAGCATTCTTGAAAGCTTTGAAACTGCAGACTTTTGACTTTGAGACATCAGAGTGTATGGCAGGCGACTGACGCTAAGCAAACAAGTCTGAAAGAAAATCACACAAAAAATCTGGTTTTGCATCTCACAGCAATGTGTGGAACATCACATTCCATAGGTCAAATACAAAGCACCTACTTGAACGGCAGCTTTTCCCTTCGAAAAAGTATGTTGAAACAAGCAAGTGAAAATGGATTGTATGGTTTGGTTTGTAGCGGTTCGATATCCTAAAGTGAATGCTATAAGAATGAGTGAAATGATTTGCTTTTCCTTTAAAGCAAACTATTAATGAAACTCAAAGTAACTCCTGTGCTACGTATGTAAAACAAATTGAAATAAGTACCTAATGGATGAAGTTTTAACAGCATCTGTGTGGCACTACAATAATTTATCAAAATTTGTCTTAAAACTTAGTGCAATTAAATTACAGTAAACCCTGTTAAACTTGAAGGCTCAAAAAAGCAAAACTTTTCAACGTAACAGTTACGAGATGCATAAAAAAAAGATTCCTGTGTACTTATTGTGCATAGTAAAATGTAGGCTACCTGTTGAGCTTTCATTCCCAACCTAAACTAACTGAACAATACTGAGTTCCAATGCAAGGGGGTGCTGTTTAACAGAATACATAACAGCAAACACAGCTGAGAAGGAACACACAAGCTTGAGTCCTATGATTGCATGTGCAAAGGGCAGTACTGGCAGCAGCAGCAGTCTCACAGTGGTGTACTGCAGCCGAGGGTATCCCTACCAGAAGGAAGAGGGGGGTTCTGCCCTAGGAAAAGGTACCTGCTCTGCTCCAAGCATTGAGACCAGCAAAGGAGGTGGCATGCATCGACATTGGCAATCAGTGGCAAAATTACACTTAGTACAAGGCAGCACAACCATCACGATGTGTCCAATGTGCCATTCCACCACAAAGAAGCTTGTACCCTACTCAAAATTGGGCCATAAAGTTTACACAGGAGCCAAAATACCCATTGAGAGTACAGGATGCACCTGCAAGAAAACGTATGGAGCTGTCAAAGCAATACTGAATGTACTAAACACTCATTAATTTGGTCTTGAAGAGACCAAAAAAAGTTGAAGTTAACCAAGTGTTTGAAAACCAAATGGGCCTGAAAAAAACTGCATCTGATGAACACCTGCCCCAGAATCATAAAGCCATCCACAACCCTCTATTTTTTGAAGCGAAAAGCTTCACTGCGCGGATCAGAGTTGAGCTTCGTGTCAGCTGAACTGCTGAGTTATGTGCATGCTTGAAACCGAGTGATGTCACGTGCCATGCAGGTGGTCGCTCCTCACTGCTGCTGCAGCATCGCCACAGCCACCGCCGACTCTGTCGCCTGACCTTTCGGCGCAGCCGCGCGCTACTGCGCATGTGCATTGCCTCCTCACTGTCGCCACAACTGTGTGCTTTGCCTCCTCTCCCATCTTTTGACCTTTCGTTGCAGCTTCGGGTTTAACACAGATACACTGTTTGTTACTACGCATGCCCAAGGAGGCTATATATGTGCTTGAAGGAGAACAGGCATGTGCACTCGACATGGAAGGTAATTGGAGTGCAGCTGCTGCTAGGCTATGCAGAAAAGCTGTGAAACTAAATTAATCTGATCCAGAAGTACTCGCTTGGCAGCTGGCTGCTCAACAGCAAAAAAATGACAAAGCCAAGGCTAAACTCGAAAACATATGCCATTGAGTAACCAAGTCTACGACTATAGATAAACAATGTATTCAAAACCAGCTAAGCTACGAAGCATAACCTTGATGTCAAGCCAAGCATAACTGAAGCTTTTTGCTTGTATACCCAGGCTTAGCAACTGCCTAATTTTATTTTTGCAGCGTGATGCAATAGTGATGGTTCCTTTTCACCAAACCACCCCATCACCTTTTCAGGGTTCCTCACTGTGGAGCATTGTTCTGAAGCGCACATTTTCAGTGAACCAGGAACAGCAGCAGCATATAAATGCATGCAAGGGATATATGCGTTAAAACAGCGTGATGCCATCCCAAGTGAAGAGTCAAGCAGTGTCCAAAACGACGCATATGCCAATAGGCATGTCCAAAGAGGACTGCGGGATGGCACGAACTCAAAACAAGCAAAATCAAAAATATCCAAATGAGAATTAGTTAGAAACCAAGAACTTTCAATAGTCATAATTCCTGCCAAATTGCACACAAACGGTGGGCAATACTTTTCTGTAGAATTCAGGTTCAGGGAGGTCTATTTCAGTGTTTTGACAGTCATGCCTTGGCGCAAACCCCTGTCCGGATTAACAAGTGTGAAGCCTGTCCATGTCCAAATCAATTATTGTCCGGCCTTACACTTCTGTTTCCCAGGACCACACTCCTAGTTGAAATTACCAAAATTTCCAAATTAGCAGGTGTCAAATTAATGAGATTTTACTATATCCGAGGAATTTATATGGTAGAATTTGCACATTTAAAAAATTGTAAGTGTAATCAGTAATCATCAAATATTTAGAAAAGTCTCAAAGAGCAGATTTTCAAATCAAATATGAATCTAATAACATACATATTCGCTTCATGTTCAAAAATCTGAATATTTGCACACCCCTACTTATACCTTGTGCAAAAGTGCTGCGATCGAGCGACCGGCGCATGCATTTCCACGTTTGATGATAGTTGAACCGAGAAGTGAAGAGCAGCAATCAGTATAGTATGGGGGGCTGTGTGGCTGCAGGTTTAATGCTCGATATCATTGACATATTGTTGTGTCTCTTGCTGTACGCAAAACTAAAGGTTGTCTAAAAAAAGAAGCTGGATGTTATATCCATTGAGTTTTTTTCTTTTTTGATTGACCCTGAATTAACCTGCTGTCCCATGGCTATCATGCTGTAGGTGCACTTTCGTTCAACAGCGCATCTAAATTGTACAATGGAATGTTATTTAGCCAGCTTTAAAGGATTATATATTCTTACTCGGTCCCAAGGCAGATGAAATATATCGCCGACAGTTAATTATATTTTTCTGCATAAAGATTTCACATAGCCTTTTCATGTAAATTATTGCCAGAGGTGTTGTTCTTGGTTTGGTTATTGTGGCAGCTCATTGCAGAATTTACTGCTTTATGCCTACAAGCTGTCCAAAGATTTTCAACATATGCATACGTCCAGGTATCCAAATAAAAAATGTTGCCGCACTTCAAAGGCAGCACTTTTTTAATTCGAATTCAAAATTTCAATTCCTCAAAATACGTGTCCACTCTTGACATTGTGTTTAGTCAGATTTCTGCGATGTGACTATGCAGGTTAATGTATCAATTTTGAATCAATAATGTATATGCTAATAATGTTGATTTTCACAAAATTGAACCACGATTGATGGCAACAGCAGCTCCCTGAGGAGGATGAGCACGCACAGAATCACGTCCTTAATCTGTCGTGGTTTGCCGGCAAAAATCCCGTTGTTAGGAATTGTTTGGCTGTTCATACTGACGGGATAACCTGCCATTAAAGGCTCAGAGAGGGCATAGGAATGATAGTGCACACGTCGTGAATGCTTCCAGGTCTATTGCAGTGCTGTGTTTATTAGGTACCAATGTTACATTAAATATATATATATATATATATATATATATAATATCGAATTCCTTTGTGCACATGTATTTGCACAGCGTACCATGGAAGGCCAATAGTCGAGGCCGAGCACAAGGTGCAGTAACGTGTTGAACCTGGCCCGCACTGGACTCGAAAGGTATCAATTTTGTATCGATAATGTGTATGCTAATAATGTTGATTTTCACGAAATTGAACCAAGATTGACGGCAATAGCAGCTCTGTGAGGAGGATGAGGGCAGCCGACATCACTAACCTGTTACACGTATCAAACTCATTCATGGATGAGTGTTTCATCAGTTTATTAAGAAAGCCACCCGAGTTGAGAGGAAAATTAGAAGTGGCAAAGTGGGGTTTGCCGTTGTAGCGATGTTGATGTTGCCGTTCGCAAGAAGTTTTTGCAGTGAAGTACTGCTTGGCAAAGTAAAATGGGAATGTAGGCAGTGTGTACAGGTATATCGGCCATTTTTTCATCATTTGGTAAAGAATTAGTCACCTACCAAGTCAACATGAAAAGACGTTTTGAAACTTGTACATAATGAAGGGACCCGTACAGGTTCTGAAATGTCTCTTTTATGCTGACTTTGTCAGTGACTAATTCTTTTTACTATACTACCATGCCTAACAAGATGAACTTCCATTGAACCCTTAAGTTCTTCGTCAATTTCTGCGCTGTATGCGAGCAAATAGTACAAAAGCAGCAGCACTAACCAGATGCTGCTAGTGCAATGGCAGCAGCGACAGCAGCACAGCACGGCCGACTCACTCAACCCATCAACATGGTGTCACGGGACATGGTTCGCTGAAGATTCGATAGATGGCAGAAATTTTACATAAGGTCTATTATGTAATGAAAGGATAGAACTACACTTTGCGAAAAGTGCTGAATAAATAATTTCTGCCTTTACAATTAATTATGGCGGATTAACAGCTTAGCTCTTTCTAATTTTACACATACAGTCGCCGACCAATTTTCTGAACGCTCAAGGCGCCAAAAAAACACCCTGAAACACAGTCTGCAAAAGTGAATTAAAACAGCTTTCTCGGAGGTCAAGCCACAGCCACACTCTAGCACCAGCAGCGCGTACATTTTAAAGACCGCACTGCCGTTACTCGAGTCCGGCCATAGTCATGTTGGGTTGGGACACTGTGTATTGCAAAAGTAAATAAAAATGGCATCTACTGTCAGCTGGCAGCGGGAACTTTTCGGTGCACTAGATATGTGCACTGTAGGATGGCGGTTTATTAGAGGTACCATGTCTCGATCTAAAAGCACAGCAGAAACAGTCCACGTATAAGCAGGTTCAACACACACACCTATAGCGATGTCACTGGAGACAGTGCATCGAATCTTCTTCACTTTTGCACATTCATTTTCATCTTTACAGAACCGAGGGAAAAACTGACAGCGATAATGAAGCCTGAACTGGGGTGGAAGCAGGCCCGTCTATTTTGGAGCAGATTTGGGAGCAGTAGTAGTCATTTTGGAGCAGCTTTGGAGCAACAAAATGAGAGTTTAGGAGCATGTTTATACGGTCAAATGCCTTTGGTAATTGCAATTTGCTTTTCCTGAAACAAGAAATCTCCTATCTGATTTCTTTTTATGCAAGTTCAATGCCTTTCCAACTTCGCTCTCATCTCTGACATGACAAATGGCCAAAGCACGCAGATATATAACACAGGCCAAACTAGCAAAAAATTGGAACAGACTAACACCCAAAGGTAATGCTTGCTGGTGCCCTTCATAACTGAATATGAAGTCTGATCTAATGTGTTTACTTACTTTGACTTGATAGACTGAAATGTCCAGTCTACCTCTTCGATGCACTCTAGCAGCGATACTAATTTGAAGTTCAGATTAATGGGCATGCCATTTCTGCTACCTATCTTGTGGATATCTATTTCATCTCATTTATTTAGAATGCACCTCAAAGCATCCAGATATAGGATATTACATAATCCTTTTTCACCCCATGCATGGGCTGATAAATTCCTGAGCACATGAATAGTCTTTTGTCTCCGAAAAAGGCACCTTCAGAACACAATAATGTGCCTTGATAGGCTTGGTGCTAGTGCCACTCCCATGCTATATGCCTACTGTGGGATCGCAAATGACTGCAGCACCACCTCAATCGTCTTGTCCATCTGTAAATATGGCAGAGGTCTACAGGGGTGGAAGTATGCTCAAGCATTTTGGAACAGCTTTGGGTATAGATAGATAGCATGGAAGGGTAACCTTTCCATCCTACAGTTTTTTTATTTTACTGTCTCCTGCCAATAGTGCATCATTCTTTGCTTGAGCAATGCTAGGGCTCATCTTTAATACTTTCGTGATAGACCCTGCATGCCCTTCCAACACTATGATAGGCTTTCTAGTGGTTGACAGCCTTGACGTACCAACCCATTACACTTAGTGTCATTTTGTCCGCCATAGGCCTGGCAAACTTGCCACTGACAAAGAGGCTCGATGGTGAAGTAACTGCTTGTTTCCACAGCAGAAGCATTAAAATAATTCATGCAGTTTTTGAAGTCAGACAAGTTTCCTTCCTAACAGTTCAGTTCAGTCGTTCAGTCGTGTCCGACTCTTCGTGACCCTATGGACCATGTCACGCCACGCTTTCCGGTCTCTCACTATCTTCCTAACATCACATAACTTCATCTGCAGTGCCTCGAGGATGCCATCTAACCATCGCGTTCGCTGCCTACCCCTTCTCCGGCGACCCTCAGCCTTTCCCAACATCAAATCTTTCTCCAGCGACTCCTCTCTTCTCATCAGATGACCAAGGTAGCTGAGCTTTAACTTTAGAATTTGACTCTCCAATGAGCAGTCAGGGTTTATGGTCGACAATATCGACTGATTTGATCTTTTGGCAGTCCAAGGAACTCACAAGAGTCTTCGCCAGCACCACAATTCAAACGCGTCAATTCTTCGGCGGTCAGCCTTTTTCACAGTCCAACTCTCGCATCCATACATCACAACTGGAAAGACCATAGCACGAGTTATACGGATCTTGGTTGGCAGAATAATGTCTCTACTTTTTACTAGGTGGTCAAGGCTAACCATTTCTCTCTTTCCCAGAAGCAGGCGTCTCCTAATTTCATGGCTGCAGTCTCCTTCTGAGGTAATCTTGGAGCCCAAGAAGAGAAAATCTGTCACAGCTTCCACTTCTTGTCCATTGATGCTCCAGGACTTAATAGGGCAAGACGCCATGATCTTTGTCTTTTTATGTTCAGTTTAAGCCCAAACTTCTCACTCTCTTCTTGTACGCGCATCAGAAGTCTCTTGAGCTCCACTTCACTTTCTGCCATTAACGTGGTATCATCTGCATATCTAAGGT
The DNA here is from genome assembly GCF_055883805.1 of Amblyomma maculatum. NCBI lineage: Eukaryota > Metazoa > Arthropoda > Arachnida > Ixodida > Ixodidae > Amblyomma > Amblyomma maculatum. The sequence continues at coordinate 117,380,497 of NC_139350.1, read as the reverse complement.
TGTTGATACATTTTCCAGTAATCTTCACTCCAGCTGAAGACTCGTCCAGACCGGCCTTCCTCATCATGCACTTTGCATATAGGTTAAATAGGCAGGGCGACAGTATGCAGCCTTGCCTCACTCCTTTCTCAATCGGAAACCAAACAGTAAGAGCATGCCCAGTTCTGACTGTGGCCTCTTGTCCTTCATACAGGTTCCTGAGGAGACAGATGAGGTGAATTGGAACTCCCATCTCTTGGAGAGCTTGCCACAATCTGCTGTGATCTACGCAGTCAAACGCTTTCGCATAATCAATAAAGCAGAAGTAGATGGGTTTCTGGAACTCAATTGCTTATCCATGATCCAGCGAAGGTTGGCAATTTGTTCTCTAGTTCCTCTGCCCCTGCGAAACCAAGCTTGCACGTCCAGAAGCTCCCGATCCACATACTGCTGCAGCCTTCCTTGGAGGATTTTCAACATTACCTTGCTAGCATAAGAAATAAGCGCGATCGTGCGGTAGTTGTAACAATCTTTGGCACTGCCTTTCTTTGGAACGGGGATGTAAACTGACCTCCTCCAATCCTGTGGCCACTGCAGGGTTGTCCAAATCTTCTGACATAATGTATGCAGAATGTTAACAGCGTCATGGTTAAGGTTTTGAAGCAACTCAGCTGGAATGCCATCAATTCCGCTAGCTTTGTTCTTAGCAAGGCTGGCTAAGGCCCATTCAACTTCACTCTTCAGGATGCCCGGCTCGAGATCAATAATCACAACCGTCTTAAGTTGGGTTTGCACATTCGGGTCCTTCTTGTACAGTTCTTCTGTGTATTCCTGCCACCTCTTCTTAATCTCTGAGGCTTCAGTGAGGTCCTTGCCTCGTTTGTCCTTTATCACACCCAGCTTAGCACAGAATCTTCTTTTGATATTTTTGTCTTATACAGAGCTCTTGTGTTCCTTGATTGGCTGTTGTCCTCATCTGCTTGGCACTGTATGTTCAAGAAGGCATTCTTATCTCTCCTTGCTATTTTCTGAAAATCCGCATTGTGAACCTTGTATCTTTCTCTTTCCCCCATAACTTTTGCCATCCTCCTTTCCTCAGCTATTTGCAAAGCCTCTTAAGATAACCAGTTTGCTTTCTTGCATTTCTTTTGCTTTGGAGCTACCTTAGTAGCAACTTCTTGAATTATATCCCGAACATCCGTCCACATCTCTTCGGGCTCTCTGTCTTCTAGATCTAATTCTTGAAATCGATTCTTCACTTCCACAGCATATTCTAATGGAATTTGATCCAGATCATACCTGTAAGGCCTTCTAGTTTTCTGCGTTTTCCTCAGTCGAAGTTTAATTTTGGCAGCAAGAAGGTGATGATCTGTGCCACAATCGGCCCCAGGCCTTGTTTTCACTGCTTGTATAGCGCTTCTCCATCTCTGCCGGCAAAGAATATAATCGATCTGATTCCTGTACAGACCGTCCGGTGAAGTCCATGTGTACAGGCGCCTCTTGTGCTGTTGGAAATGAGTATTCGCTATGGTCAGGTTGTTTTCTTGACAAAACTCTACTAGCCTCTGCCCAGCTTCATTTGGCTCGCCAAGACCGAACTTGCCTATAATTCCGGATATTTCTTCACTCCCGACCTTAGCATTCCAGTCTCCTATGAGAAAAACGATGTCTGATGATGGGGTGCGGTCTAAAAGGAATTGTAGGTCCGCATAAAACCTCTCAACGTCAGCTTCTTCAGCAGTAGTGGTCGGTGCACAGACTTGGATAACTGTTATGTTGAAAGGGTCACCTTGGATTCGAAGTGAAATCATTCGGTCGTTTTTGGGGTTGTACCCTAGCACTGCTTTGCCCATTCTTCTATTTACTATGAGAGCGACCCCATTCCTTCTCTTGGATTCGTGCCCGCAATAAAAGACATAATGGTCGCCGGAGTTAAATTCTCCCATTCCGGTCCACTTTAGCTCGCTGATACCCAAGATATCAATGTTCAATCTGTCCATTTCTCGCTTGACGACATCCAGTTTACCTTGCGTCATAGATCTTACATTCCATGTTGCTATGTGATATATCTCCTTGCAACATCGGACTTTCCGGTCGCTACCCGACACGTCCACAACTGAGCGTCCTTTTGGCTTTAGCCCAGCCGCTTCATTCGTCCTGGAGCTACTAGGAATCGCCCTTTGTTCATCCCCAGTAACATGTGGGACGCCTTCCAACCTGGGGGGCTCATCTTCCGGCGCCATATCTTTAATGGTATTGTGACTGGCCATAGGGTATTCTTGGCAGGAAATACTGGAGTGGGTTGCCATTACCTTCTCCAGTGAATCACATTTTGTCAGAACTCTCTGCCGTGAGCTGTCTATCTTGGGGTGCCCTACACAGCAGAGCTCACAACTTCATCGAGTTTCGCAAGCCTCTCCGCCACGACAAGGCAGTGATCCGTGATCCTTCCTAACAGCTCACAGTAACTTGCGCTACCTGCTTCGCTTGCTGATCTCGTCTCTCCACTGGCAATTCAAACGGCTGAGAGGAGGTGCTACTTCACATGCACAGTGCATTTTTTTTCGCAATTACCTCCAATTGCTGGTGGCTCCTACTAAATTTACTTGCAAACAAATATTTAATATGCTCCATACTTCCTTGCCTTACAAAAGTTACATCTGTATTAAACCCAGTGCAAGATGCATTATATCTTCGTCACTGGAGCAATGACATTGTTCCCGTGTTCTGGTAAATCTGATGGCAGGACATCAAAACAGCCAGTTTAGAGTAGTATTGAAGCAGGATGGAGCAGGGAAAGCAGTTTGGAATAGAATTGAGCAATTGGAGCAGCCCTTCCAACCCTACAGATAACTGAGTTTTCTTCAGCCCATTCCAACTATGTGCCTCTAAACGAGATCACTGACTTTTTTTTTCAGAGCATTCCAACTGTGGTGTTCTAAACAAGATGACTGAGTTCTGTTCAAAATATTCCAACTATGTGCCTCTAAACGAGATGATGAGTTTTCTTCAGCCCATTTCACATGCAGACAACATCGCGGATATTACTGGCTTGTACTTTGCCTGCCTTGACCTCAAGATCACTTAGAAACATATTCGTGAACAGGATGAAGCGAAAACTGCTTTTATTACCCACCAAGCCGCATTTATGTTGACCCACATGCCATATGAAACGAAGAATGCACCTGCCACTTTACAGCAATCAATGCAATCTATATTTGCAAAATTGAATCTTCATTCGATTATGTGTTGTACAATTCTAATTGGGCAATGCTCTGAGCTTTGCATTGCCTTTTCAATGAAGAGTTCGTTAGGTTATCTAAGAGGTAGCCAACCTCCTCCCCATCAGTGTATTTTTAGTTTCACTCGACAAATGCAAGTTTGCTTGGAGTGTATTTAGTTTCTTTGGTTTATTCTCAGTGGAACGGAAAGTAACCTTACCCTTCTAAAGTGGATGCCATCATGAAAATTCCTTAACCTACAAACAAAGCAATTCTGTCATCAGAGTGTCTAGAATACTCTACTCTCAAAATCCGACATTTTCAGGCTTTCCCTGATTATTTCAGTTGAAATATCCCAACAAGTGAAAAGGCTCAGAAATCTAGCTGCTGATAATGAATATAGAGAGATAATTTTTAACAGACAACCATTTATTATTATTATTCTGCAATTTACAATAGTTCAAGGCTGTAATTAGTGTTAATGACCATTAAAATGTTAAAAGTGTACTGAAAAGTAAAAGCACACTGATGCCAGCCTCACAGTATATGTGGGCCAACCACCCCACAAAACATCGAGCCAATCCAATCCAACATTATGCAGGAATGTACTGCATGCTTGCAACACTTTCCTACTTTTTATTGCGAAAGCAATACTGCGCAGCAAAAGTGAGACCTCGGGTGGCTGCAGCTAGAGAGGCGTGAAAAGGGGTAGCTAGGGTCTCCTCATAAAAAATTCAGCCTGTCAGGACATTTTAATTCGCATTACCCCTATGGCATGGCGAACTCGCCAGCTCGGGTCGCTGCTTTCGTGTGGGAGGGTGGTATCAGAATAAGTCTGCCAGAACCATTTGCATTCTCGTTACATCTATGGCTTGGTTGAAGTGCGACTTTGTATGTGGGTGCTGATAAATTAGGCTCTCACGTCATACCCTTAAAAGATGAGCTTAAGTGTACCCAATAATGTAGCACCTTACACTGATGACATAATAAGAGACTAATGTAGCACGAAAAAAAAGCTTCCACCGTTGCTTTCGCAATTCAATTAGGGTTAACCAGAGCTAAACCACAACTCATCTTTTGTTGCATACTACTGCCACAAAGCAATTCTGTGGTACCCATCTCAAGTGCATATTGATTATATTGTGGCAGCTCAGCCATTCATTGGCTTTGAAGTCGTATATCATACCTCGTCTTGCGGCATGGCCGGCGAGACAGCACAAGAAAATATCTGCATGAACAGCATATTTGCTGTGCACCAGCTTCAAATGAAAATGCACTGCAGAATATAGTATGTCATTTTCCCTAACTTGGCGAAATTCTTGATGGTTTCCCTGACATTTCACTGATCTTTCCTGGTGCATAAAATTCCCTGACAATTTCTGGTTTTACCGATCGTTAGTCACCCTGGTCATGGGTGAAAATAGCAAACATCTACCGCCACTTTTTTCAGGACTTTAAGGATTTCTCAGATCAACGATTGCAGTGCCTTTGCAAAATTTGATACTTGATTTAGTTTTCTTGAACCAGTGCCTGTAAAGAAGCATTTGGTGGGCCATTTTGGTCTAAATGCCCAAACCCCTCTAACAAAAGGCTTTAAACGAGTACTTGATGCTGTGCTCCCCAGAAACAGTCTGACGAAGAAGCTGTCAATGAATAGGCAAGCTGTGCAATCACTGCTGATAAAAAGAAGTTGATGAAGACATCTCTTTCAATTTTTGCCATAACTTACTCAGCAAAAAGTTTTGTCTGATGATTGACGACTTTTACTTGTGTGTGATTAGAAGCTAACACTATAACTTCACATCATTTCACAGCCATGTTGATGAACCGTACAGAGTTGAAGTTTATCGTGCATCCCTGTCCTGATCTGCAAAATGTGGTTGCTGAAATGCCCTCCCACTCTGCAGCAGCAGTAAGCCACAAGCCAGTCACTAACACTTGCTTTCTCTTCGCTGTCTGGGAAAAAAAGCAAGGAGGACAAGCCATATAGCCATGATAGGCCAATTGACTTCCTGAAAGCACACTTCAGAAATGGTGTGCAACAGCAGGCTGGCACAATTCATCAGTGCACAAGCAATCAAAACATGGCAAAAGAGAATCTAGCTTTCAAATGACAAAAATGGCCACAATTGGACGAGAAAGTACACAGTGGGAGGCATGCAACATTTTGTATGATGGTGCATGTATTTCACACACACCATCACTGACATGAATGCATAGACCTCTAACGAGCAAGATAACTTATAGTATATTGAAAAAAATTTATTGTATTGTACTGTATTGGGTTTATGGCGAACAGGCAACTAAGTCCATCATGTGCCAAACACAGGGTTGATTGTGTGTTGTGTTAGAAAGACCATTGTTTACCGTTATGTCATAGTTTGTTTAGGACATTGATTACTATGAAAAAGTTGAGAACACAAGTAAATTTGACAAAGGCATTTTCTCTGAGGAGAAGGTTTGGGTAGAGGGGGATGTGCTTATTATAGAGATCTATGAAATGCCTTTTTCTTATTTCGTCGAGCTTTGTGCATGACACCAAAAGATGATTGATTGTGAGCTCATCTCCACATGCTTCAAATGTAGGTTTCTGTTGCTGCAGGAATAAAAAGTGCGTGAGGTGGGTTTGTCCGATGCGGAGACTGCACAGGATCACTTCAACAAAGCGCTCTTGATGGCTGCATGACTTCCATTCTCCAATTACAGGCTTAATAAGACGTAGTTTATTGTTCATTTTCTTGCCCCATGAAGTCTGCCATTTTGTTCTTAGTTACTCCGTATGATGTTCATGCAATTTTTGCAAGGAATGTCTATTTGTTTTACTGTACCGCTATGGACCTGTGCAGAATATTCATCAGCTTTCTCATTGCCTCTAATACATACATGGCTAGGGACCCAGCAAAAGTTTATTAGCTTCCCTTGCTTACAAGCCTTTACTGAGTTGTTTATGATGTCTCCGATTAAGAACTCTGCATTTTTGGGATGCAGCGCTGCAATGACACTTAGAGTCAGAATATATAACACTGCATTTAGTATTTTCTTGCAGTACTGCTTCTACGGCTACTAATATGGCATAACCTTAGGCAGTAAAAATTGACAAGCACTAATGCAATCACACTATTTGCTCCGAACTTCCCTGGATTATTGCATTTCCCACGTAATCTGCTCCCTGATCCATCTGTATAAAATGCCTTGTATGTTTTGTATTTTTCATCGAGTGAAACTCTTGCAATACGTGTTCTTGAGGAGTCTGCTGTTTATGTAAGCATGCCAGTGTAAAGTCACACATAGAGGGAAAACTATCCCATGGTGGAAGTCAATCTGGGCTATAAGCAATATTGGAAAGGGCTTCTAGTAAGTCTCATTATCTGCATTCTTTACATCGGAGAAGGATTCGTTTGACTGCTCGGGGTTTATTGCTGAATAGAATTCTGGGTGGTGATGTAGTAACGATAGAATAACAGAGGAGTTTCGGAAGAGATCTCATTTTATGTATGTATGCACACGTAAGCATGGTTCTTCTGTTGGGAAGGGACGGTTCGTTCGTTTCGACATAGATACTAAAATACCAGAATAGTACGAAATACATGCATCATAACTGACATAGATGCATGGACCTCTAACAAGCAAGACAACTTACAATTTATTGAAAAATACCAGAAAAGTACGAAATGCACGCACCATCACAGACATGTATGCATAGACATCTAACGAGCAAGACAAATTACAATATATTGAAAAATACCCAGGAAGTACGAAATATACACACCATCACTGACAAGTATGCATGGACCTCCAACGAGCAAGACAACTTACTGTGTACTGCAGTCTGGTCGGGATTGCGAGTGAAATCCTTGTTATTTCTTGTTGTATTCTTGTTGTTTGTGATGTGCTCATGGAAGGTGTACCTCTGTGGTGCTCTTCTTTGAAGTATACTAGCCATTTCCTGTGAACCAAAAAATATACGAGCTATTCCATGAGCAGCAACACACACACAGTAAGTTTTTGGTCAACTTTCAAGAAATAGCTAATTAGTTTTTCGATAATAAAACCTCCTGAATGCTATGATTCGATACATTTCAAGAAAGAAGCAGCAAGCGCCGTACAATATAGGAGATCTTCCAGTGAATGATGCCAACTGATCACGAGGTTGTGGCTGATTCGTTATTCTGTTGAATTTCCCTTTCACAAGCCAACCTGCTGCAATGTCACACTGCCAGGTACACAGATCAAGATTTTGAGAACCACTTCGTCCCATTGGCTAGAGGGCCTCTTTGAGGAGCATATTGTACAGCGTTTTGAAGAACATATGATAATTTGAGAAAAGACGAAGGAAGAAAATCACATTTGAAAAAGAAGAAGAGAGAAACGTGGAGGTTGGCTCGAGGAGCGCGAGGCATGAGTAGGAGAGAACAGGCGAGCAGCGGAGCCGATCGGCTGTCCAAGGAGCTCGGAGCGGTGCGTCTTCTGCCAGGTCTGACCCGGGAATCCAGACCTGGGGCCTGCCGGCCGTATCCTGTCCTGTTCTCCTGTCGTCCACGAAACTCGGAACGGTGGTCAGGCCCGGGAGTGCCACAGCGCCAGCTCTTCACTGGCACGAGCGTTCGGCGCCGTGCTGAGCCCAGGCACGTCGGGGAGGCCTGACGCATCGGCCGTGGAAAGGCAACTCGAGGCCTCTTGCCTCTACGGGGCCCCGTCCGGTGGCCTAGCCTTCCGCTGGGCTTACTGAGGCCCTACTGCACTGACCCTTCAAAACTCTGACCACCGGGAGCGTCTGCACCGGCTTCTCCATCCAACAACTTGGTGACTTTTTGACAATTTGTGTTTTGTCATCGTCCCATTTGCTTGAACTACTCGCGTCCCGTCCATATGTGTACATAAATTATTCGTTGTTAGCTTGGTCAGTCTGGTCGTCTATTTAGTTTGCTGAATCTGAATAAGCCACAGAATAAGGTGGCCAGAAGATCTAAAGAAAAGAACCTCACAAGCGTACATATGTTAACTAAACAATAAATTATAATAGTAAGTCATGCACCAATCACAGACTGTTATCCTATCGAAACAATTGTCATTCCTACTAAAAATTCTTTAATCCAGAAAATTTAGTAAAAAATGAGAACTTGTAGCGCCACCGCTTGTGCACTTCTACAGCGGCCACTGGTGAACACAGGGCATCTAACAAGTTGAATATCTCCAGATTTCCCACGTTTTCCAGGTACATCCCGAGTGCATTTGTAAAATTCCTTGAGTGACATAGTACATAGATTTATGCTAAAATGGACCGAAAGAGTTCTGCCTGATGCTACCACTCTCCAGTAAGTGTGCAAAAATTAAAAATATAAGCCCCTTTGATTCGTAAGGAGTAGTATTTATTTCATTTAAAAAGAAAAGAGAAGACATACATAGGTAAAATGCATAACAAATCTTCTATCTTCGAAAATTGCCTAACCAAGGGCAAATCAAACTGAGCATTTTCAAAAACCTGACCATTTTTGCAGTCTCAAATAATGCACGTTTCAGTAACTTGCGTTATATATATATATACCCCATAGCAGCAACCAATATTTCAGAGCCTGAGATGTTGAAACGTTTGCTTTTTCAAACCAATAGCAAATGCGACAGACGACGCGTAAACATCAACGCAATGTTGCGCAGCAGAACCTGTTTATGAGAGGAGACATTGGCATCCTTCGTAAGTTAGTCAGTCTAAATCCTTTTGTGCCCCTCCCAGTGGCTAGCGGCTGCTCCTCACGCTGCGCAAGTTTCTGACTACGAGCAGCAAGTGCTGAAGCAGAAAGTGTCAGAATTCACGAGTACAGTTTCTTTGCTGTCATTTATTCAAGCTGCTAAAAAACATTGTTCATTTCGAACTAGGTCCGGCACGAAGGAAGAGTATATGACAGAACGGGACCAACCACTTCAGAACATCGCTGACATGTCCAATAAATTCATCTTTGAGGTGCGGTCTGCAGTACCGAAATCGGAAAATCCATGCATACCAGCACAATTACCAACATGCGCAGCCCGTGCCCCAATTAGGAACGGCAGGGTTGCTGCAGCCATGGCATTCTATGAAGGCCACATGGAACAAGAATTTTCCTCCTCCTTGTAAGCCGGCTATGTCACTTTTTTTCTGTTTCTGTTCGTGTCTATAGCGCGAGAGGGACAGTTTAAGAGCATAACGGGATTTTCGTTTCATCTACATTTCATATGGTGGCACCTGACGTGATGGTCGTTGCATGTAATTCTGATTGCTGCAGCAGGTTGCCTCAAAACTGCTTGTCTAATTGCCTATTATATTAAATATGACTAATTTCACTTGGGAGGGCGGATAAGTAGGCCCCTTGGTGATAGATTTTGAAATTAAAACCACAGCAAACAGTCATTGGTTCCCTCTGTCGTGCATTTGCTGCGGTTTTAATTTGCAAATTATTATCACACACTGAGAAGTCTGCCCGGCACGTACCGTCAGGAAAACAGCTGATATCTTTCTAAAAGAGGGAAGCATTCTGTTAGGGAAACCACTTATTTTTTATATCTGAATTGTGGAACATGACAGAAGTGTTAATGTCGTGTTAATGAGCATTGTCGGCACTTTTAAATAGCAATCGGGCGCACTACTCATTGGAGCATAGTGGAAATAGCATATATTGCATTTCATTTTCAGTTCATCCTTAATTCTAGCTTGATGTGGCATAGGTAGCAAGGCGCAGGAAGTGATAATGAACTATATTTTCTTCTGCAAGGTAGTAGCAAATGCATCTCCAGACCATATAAGTTAAATCTCAAGAATAAAATTGGTATGGAACAGATTCCGCAAATACCTATGTGGAGGGTAATGAAAAGGGTTAAAATAAATTGCTCATAGTGTAGAGAGCTGTGGAACAAAATATGATATGTGCAACATTGACAGGAGGCAGCAGGTGTGGTCAGGCAGCAAACATGATTAATTGGCCTTCTAGTAAAAATTGAGCAGAAGTGGGCATGGGTAGGTCATTTAATGCAAAGGCAACATACCTGTTGGTCGCCAAAGGTATTACACTGCATTTCAAAGATAGGCAAGCGTAGCATGGGCTGGCTGGACTGGCAAATGTGATTAGAAATTCTAGTTTGAAGGGATCAAATGGAACTGGCACACAACTGGATTAATTGAGGTGGTATGGGAGAGGCTGTTGCCTAGCAGTGGGCGTAGGAATTCACAAAAGTTTTAGTGCAGATACTACAAATATTCTAGTGGCTCAGCAGTCCAAGCTTGCTGGTACAGTGTCTAGCACCTTTAACAACCTGCAGTTGTCGCAGAAACCTTATGCAATTGGAAAAATGGGGAACTTCCAGGGAAAACAATCAAAAATATTCAAGTTAAGGAAAAGAAATGTGAAATCGAGATGATGGTCTGCCATGAGTCGCACTAGAACTCCGATTGATTAGCACATGGTCTAATTAAATTGGTATGGCATCCATTGCTTTGCATCATATTCCTGTCACACAGCAGTGCTGAAAAGCTTTTCAGAGGCATCTCTTTTTACCAGAAAAGCAATGCCTGAAAGACACAGCTCTGATGCTGCACAGTACCACTCAAAGGTGGAACAATAGGTGGACTAGAACAGGGAAGTGTAGTAGAGTACTCATTGAGCTTACAGATTTTACCCTATATTTTCATCAGCGGACCCACAATGTATGCGATCGACACACCTGCCACAAAACAAGGCCACGAAGTGTTGCGTTTGGAGCAGCTGTGGAGCATAGTGAAAGGATTCGTAGCTTTAAAAAAAAGAGCTTTCAACTTGACTGAATTTGAGGAGCTTCTGCCTCAGGCTTTGCCACATTCGTCAGAATGGCAAAAGTTCTGTGCCCATGCTGATTGCAGTCAGGATAAAGCCTGGGAAGGGAACATAATTTTCTATGACAAAATTGGGTCGGTAGTTTTTGCCATTGGCAGTTCAATCAGCTTGTCTGAAGAGTCCAGCTCTGAATTGAGTGGCATTGATGAGCTGGAATAATGCTGTTTTCTTTGCAGATTTTTTTTTTATTTGAATAGCATTGCTCGCCTCCAGTGAGGACTTCTCTGGCCGCTATCTGGGTGTTGCTGCAGCATCTGGTTAAAACTTGAATGCTAGTCACACTATCATTGACAATTAATGTGAAATAGATTCTGCCCAAATTTTCAGGTAACAGGTGAAAGACAAGTTTCCTTGTCGAAACGTTGGCTCGAGTGGCGAACTGAGGCTGCCGCTTAAACTTTGCTTAGTGCTCTCTCATACTGTCGACCTATATTCTACCTATCCTTCTACCATGAATGTGTTCAGTGTCACTACTTTCCATTAAGGAAAAATGCCCATGTCAAAGAACTAAGGAAGTATTTAACGTCCAGATGATTGTTAGTCCTTTCTTTGTCTCTACTTTATATCATTCTCACTGTGCAACATTGTTGATTTATGGGTAATTCTTTATATATTATTATTACTGATGTCCAGTATTATATGCTGTGTTGTGCGTTGTTTTCATTTAGATGTCATGTCTACGGCGAAAATACCTGGATTGAGTATCACTGAAAAGCACTGCTAAGAAAAAGAAAGGGGTTATTTTTGTCACTTGGCTAAGGGCAACCACTTGTATCATGTCCCCCTGGTGAAACTCTTCAATGTGGAATGCAACTGGGATCAATGGGGATCAAGTGGTTTCGTTGGGTCTTCATGGGTCCCCATTGGAAATCAATGGGTCCCCATTGGTTTCCAATGGGGAATCAACTGGTCCCATTGACTCAGTAAATGGTCCCAGTAGGGGCCTCAATGGGGACTAACTGGTCCCAATGGGATACTAGCTAGGGGCCTATTGGTATTAACTTGCCCCATTGAGCAAGCAAATGGTCCCCTTTGGATACCAAATGGGAATCAGCTGGTCCCACTTAGGGAGTAGCACTGTGAACAAAATGACGCCATTGAAGCACAATGCGATCAAATGTCCCTGCTGGAAACACTGTGAGGTGATCTTCAGGCAAAATGTAAGCTACAAGTACGAAATGGGGAAGCAATGGGGACTGGTGAAAATTTGTTACTGGGAATCTACTGGTTTGTACTGGGACCATAAAGAAACCTGCTGGTTTTTACTGGTTTCTACTGCAACCATTAGGAAGCCTACTGGTCTTCTACTGGAACCATTAATAATTCTTAATGGTTTTCTGCTGGCCTTACTGGTTTCAGCAGGGTGCCTAATGGTTTTGTCCTGGGACCAGTAGCGAGTGGTCCATTAGATACTGGGACCAATAACTAGGGTGCTGGTCCCAGCAGATGCCTAATGGTTTTCTCCTGATGATACTGTTTCCAAGAGAAAACCAGTAGTAGCTACATGTTTTAAGCATGTTGGTTACAGGGACCAGTAGCGCTACTGGTCCCGGTTGGATAACCTATGGTTTTGTGCATAAACAGGCGTCATAGAGGTCTCGCGTCCACTCACAGAGCACCACCACAGTATGTGGAATGCGCACCCTTTATGGCCATATGTTAATCAACGGTCAACTACTAATAAATGACTAATAACGGAATAATTAATCACTAATAAATGACTAATTAGTAATGCAATAAATAAATAATTATCTACCTAATAACTTGATTAAAACTAATTAGTGCCAGTTGCTTAGCAGAATGCGGCATTCCGGCTCTCGCCTTTCAGTACTTTAGTCGCCAAAGTCCCTCTTAATTTTTTTTCATTTAGATTATCAAGTTTTATTCCAATTTGGTGCAGTCATTTCACCAAAATAGTTTTAAACAAACTAAGTATTTTTCAAGTAGTGGCCACTGTGAGCTAGCTGCTGCTATGAGATATTGGAAGCATCACGGACGCGTAGAAACTCTTTTTTTTTGTCATAGCATAGGATCCAAGACTTTCCTTCATCTGCTGTCTGCTAGCGCGAAGCAGATGACGCCAATGACGCGTCTTCATTCGATCGGCTACAATGCTCAAAGCAAGACGAATACAGTTGTGCGTAAGAAGTATAAAATAATATCAGTAATTTGGATTAATTCACGTGTGCCTTACTCTGAAATTTGACAAATGCAGGTTTTTAGCGCTGCGACCTCATCGTTTTCCCAGTTTTCTTCCCCTCGGCTCGAGCCTCTACGAGCCAAAAGTAGCCGTTGCGAAGTCTAGACCTGAGGCATGGCGGCGGTTCATGGCGACGGCATGTTTCTGTAAACGCGGTACGCGGCTCGTATTTTGCGGTTTTAACAGGATTTAAGCATCTTCGTTAGTATGAATGATTTCAGGGCATTACTTCCGAAGCGTCTAGGGAAATTTGAACGGACCTGGCGGTCTGACAACTTCTGGGAAGACAAAAATGTGAAGAGATTTCTACAAGGCCTAGGACCGGTGATTGTTGGGTAAGTAAAAAAATGTTTTTCGCTTCTTTTGTGCTCCTTCAGTTGTGGAAGGTGTGGTAATGTTGGGCTGCAATCCAGCAGCACGTACAAATACGAACCGTTAGGCAAGCGGGCACAACGGCTGCCAGTGCAAATCGGCAGTGATGACCACCGCCTATCAAAATTAGCGAAATATCTAAATGTGGTCACGTTTGTTGTCCCGAAGTTTGAAATGGAGCTTATTATTGTTAGGTATGTTTGGCTTTATATGCTGCTCGTAAAAACTTATATTCGTTGCCTGATTGTTGCTGCCTGGGATTTGTCACCGCATGCCGACGGGATTTGGAGACAGAGAGGTGCGTTTTCAGCGTTACTTTGTTACCGCTGCCTCGCCGTTCGGTCAGAGAGAGTACAGTTACGCTATATCCCGTTTCTAACAGTAAACAGCATGAAGTACGATAAAACACTGATGAATGTTTTTGTAACGCATAGTGTTAAAAAAAAAAAGTTACAGCACAGCGGTACGCTACTACACTGCAATGCAGATCTGCATTGCAAGCAGTGACTTTCTCCTGAACTTTTTGAAAATTAGAAATAGCTAGCCATACTAGCCTTTTTTTCGTTTACTACCCTACCAAGTTTTTACTCAATTGTCTCGATGCGCTTATATATGCACGGATCAGACGAAGTAGCGTCTGCAGGTTCTTCACTCAAACACTCCTTGCTCAAACCGAACTAGAAAAAACTTCCCTCACAAAAAAATGGAATTTGTGTACCCCAAAGCCTTCTGCGATCGGCTGCCTCGGGAGCTACTTCCGGGCGACATGCAAAATTTTCTACAAACCCAGAAGCTGTGCGACTGCGACTAGCGGCAATGCTTTGACAGCCCTCAGCCCACCGCCCCATGCGGTTAGTGCTTATAGCAAATGTCGCACATCATGCACACACACTGATTACTGCTATATTTATCTTGACCTAGTTAGTTATTTGAAAGAAGTTTATGCATATTAATAAGAGATATCTTATGTACTGTTTTCTGCAATTTCACCTTGTGAATGCTGTAAAGGCGAAAGGTATGCAGGCAGCTAAAATACTGCAGAACAAGAAGCCCACACTTGTGAAGGTCACTGCACGGGCCATATGGGGGGTGAAATCCTTGCCACAAGGAGCGTTTGTGATGTGCTAGCCCCAAAACACAAAAGCTGTAGTGAGCCACCCGTTCACACATTCAATTTGGATAAGATTCTAAGTATTAGATATTCCACAGTGCTAGAGCTATGTCCGTCACTGTTTCATAGGCCTTTTCTCAGTGGTGCACGGTTGTTATTCTGGCCTGTACAGCTTTACATCATTGAAATGTTGATTTTTTTGTAATAGAGTTGAAGCTACAAAGTCTGAATGTGCTATCTCTTCCTTTCCTGGATAATATAGCACATGGCCGCTTTCAGTGTATTTTGCAAAAAAAAAAAAAGGTAGCATTTTCAGATACGGCATATTCCTAGAGCATTTTTCAGTGCTAGAGTCACGATGAAGACCGTTTAATTACTTACATTTTTGCTATGGTATGATCTTTCAAGGAGCTTTCATTCATGCCAATAGCTACACGGTGGATAAAGTCAAGCAATCACCTAATGAGCAATGTGACAGGTAGCCTGGCACACACCCTTGCAACCATTCCATTTTGCAGGTTGGCACATCTAGGGATGTTATGCACTGCTATCCTTGACCAAATTTTTCTGCCAAGGCTATATTAATGCACCTTACTAAGTTTTAAACCGCAGTTGCCTCAGTTTTAACTTAAGTATATAAGAAGCTTAATTATGGTTTTGTTTTGGGATTTAACATCTCAAAGCGGCTCAGGATATGAGAGACACCAAGTGGAGGGCTTTTAAATTTCAACCACCTGGGGTTTAATGTGCCCGGACATCACACAGCACATGGGCGCCTGGCTTTTCGGTGCCATCGAAAAGTGGCTACCGAGGCCGGGATTCGATCCCACATTCTTGGGCACAGTAGTCGATGGCCCTAAACACTGCACCACACCAACAAGTGCTATATTTCCTTATGTCTCATGGCAAATTGTGTTCTTTTTAATTTGTGCTATCACCCGCATTTTCTCTTGCAGAGACCTTGAAACACTGGCTGGGGCAAAATGAAAGCCGAGGATGTCCCATCAACAAAGTGCTGAGCGAAAAGATGCATGGTACCCTTAAAGGGGCCCACAAACACCTCCCGAGCATTGCTCGCAAACTATCTCTGTCGCTAGGTTATGCTGCGATACACATCTGAGCATAATAAAACACGTCTACGCGCAGTAATGGTCCCGCAATCCTATTCGAAACTTGGCGCTCTCTTTCCTTCGACTTTTGCGGTCCCTCGCCTCCTCCGTGAAACGCGTCTACGTACACGCGTTTTCGAATGACTATTGGTCTGCTTCTTTGCGACGTCACGCTTCCATAAAACTACCACTCATGCCAAAATAATTGTAATACGCTTAACATTTAGTTATCAGGAAAGAAAATTAGAATGTTTTGTAGAGAGAAACATTTTTTGAAAGCTTTTTTCCTTGCACTTCAGGTGTCACGCGGGCACCGCGGTAACCACGGTAACCACGGCGCGGTCGCGCGCGGCGACTGACCTCGTTTCAGTTCCCTGCGGGGCGCTTTCCGCCTGTGTATGCTCTCATTTCTTGTGTCTCCCATGCGAAATGGACTTCGAAATCGGCTTACCGGTCTCCAGCATTAGGTCGGTGCCTTAAATGCCGTGCCCCAGTGCACCGCGCCGTACGTAGTGCAGCAAAATTTCGGAGGCAACCGCTCCGTTCCCGTGTCCACCAAACCAAAATACGCACCTCGGATCGAGTCAAGGCGACAACATACGCTGTTAAGTAATGTGTTTACTAGTCTGAAAATAGCGCGCAGATAAACGACGGTTTAACGGGTACAATGAGTTAGTCATTGTTGTGGTGTCTCAATACTATGGCGGCTTGTAAAATCATACCGCTTCAACTGTTGACTTGATTGCATCAAACTTGTTTTGTCACCTAGTAAGTTTGTAGCGTATGAACTTTTGTCTTATAGTAAATTAGCTAAGACAACTGTACCTGCCTGGCTCGGTCGTGCGCGATGCGCGAACCCGTGGTATCATGTGCGGGCGTTGGCAGCTTTCGGCCCCCGATACTGGCGCAGATTGCGGGTTCGCATTGTACGCAGCAGCAACGCATTAAGCACCCTTACCTAACTTACTGTGAGCAAATAAAAAATACCGCAATAGCAAAGCTCCGTGTGCAGTTTCACCACAAACTACTGAGCGGTTAGGCAGGAGAGATACAAGACGCCGCGGTAAACACGTGTTAGCATTCGCATGATGTATCTGCCCCTTGCAAGGTTTCACATGACGTGCAGTGATGAGGAGGCACCGAAGAAACAAAGAAAAAAAACTTTATTTCGAGAGATGGCCTACAGCATTTCTCTAGATAAGTCCTAGAGCATATTCCATTATGTCCTGAGGCTGTAAACAATTGACCTTATTAAAACAAAAGCGCTGTGCTTTCTTAGTTGCTCAGCAGTATAAATTACAGATAAGAACACAGTATTACATCGCGCACATAATAATAAGCGCAATTACACTGTTGTCTTGTAAACTGTGGACCTTAGCGGATGGGGAACAGCGAGCCTGTGAAAAGGAGATGACATGGTGACTTGTGAAGTCGGCTCACTTTAATCACTTCCATTTACTTCCAGCTTGACCTCAAGAAGGTGAACAACTCTGATCGGCATAATTATTCGCTATCTAGCTTTACACACACCCTGAACCCACAGCTGCTGTCCTTCCTACGTTTTGTTTCAAGCGGCAGTTTTGATGCAATACTTGAAGGGCCTGCGAGCGGTCGCACACCATGTGGAGTTACCGCGATAAGCAAACAGCAACATGTTTTGTGTGCACGTTTGCTTGGCCGCAGCCAGAAGCGATACACAGAGACATGGGTACAAGACTGCACTCACTATGACAAAAAGTCATATGAAACTGCTCTCCAGCTATTGTTAGTCGCAGCAAACATATTGAAACAATTGTTTTGGCTCCAGCGGCCAATGCTGTGCCTCGCTGATGCCAGTCTGTTGAGCATTTAGGTTAAGTATACTGACAGTTGTGCTGTGCAATTGAATAGCCATGATGAAGCACAAATCTGTGCCTGTGTGCAGCAATTAGTTCTTTTGACGGTCTTTCATAGGCATCAGTCATAAGGTGGCGCTCTGAAGCTATGCTTGCAGCTGTGTCTCTGTGTGAAGAGCCCTGGGACCGTATCTCCGCATCCTGGAGGAGCCTCTGAACGTGCGCTGCGTGAAATAGTCATCGTGATTACAACAGTTCACTTAGTTTTTTGTGTAATAATATAAGTAAAACAAAGTTTTAACTTACAAAAAGTATGCTCCATTTTCACTGGAGCAGCACTGAAATGTCCTTTTCTTGATTTTGCCATTTTCACTTTCCAGCCGTCCTCTCCTTTCTTTTTCTGTGCCTGGAGCTTAGAAGAATTTTCATTGAAGTGAATAACAGCCAGATGTGACCTAAAAAGAAGGTAAATATGTAGGAATTTCTCATAGTTTGGAAAAAATGTGTTTCTTGTTGCCTACTAGCAAAATTATGCCAAGTAGAGGCTACTATAAGAAACCATTAAGCATTATATTCACATTACTGTAGCAGAGATTGCTTCTGTTTTAGCTTCTATATCCAGCGCCTTTATATCAAATTAAGAATGTGATGCAATGATCTTCAAGCAGCAAAATGAATGTATGACATGGGCTATACAACTTCATGTCGTGGATCACCCGTGTTCTCCCTGCTGTTGTATTCTAGCGATCATCATTAGTCCAAGTGATCAAGTGAACCTTGAGCATTCTTTCAGTTTCAATACATTAGCTTCGGGACATTCGAGATGGTTCTAGAGGGGTCTGAAACTTGCGCTGATAACTTCCAGTTCTTTAAAAACTATCGTTGTCTTGGGACTGCACTAAGATGAGGAGCACAAAAGAGAGACGAGGTGTTTTTCCAGCCAGCCCTCCATGCTTGCCCTCAACTTTGTGTCATTGCAATGTCTCAGCTCATGTCATTTCTGTCTGTATGTATTCCTGGTGCGCTGTTCTTTATCTCATCCCATCTGCCTATTCTAATATAACAGCAATGACTTTCAATGGGGACCCTTGGTGGCCTGTGCAGTACGTCTACAGCCTTCTGTCTCAGTTTTTCCATGGAAGGGGATTACAGAATGGCTAGTACTACCATTCTACCAAATATGTTTTTACCATATTATATGAAGCATCCTTGAATGTCAGAAGTGTGCAATGCAGTCTCCTCCAAATGTATGACAACTACCTTTGACATGGAAGTGTTCCAAATTTCGAAAAGAAAGACACAAGATAAGTTGAGCTAATTTTACAGCAGTGTATTTACTATCAGGATGGAAGGATTGTGGCAGCTGGCTCACAAGGTGCATTGAGTGCCTACTTTATGCAGAAGTTGGGATTGAGTTACATGTTGGGCACTTGTTTTTGGAAGATGTCAGGGTCGACTCCTGTGAATCGCAATTGTAGAGTCTCATTTTACCTGGTCTGATAACATGAGAGCTCCAGATCAGGCACTGCACTAAGGAGACTGAAGTCAATCCCAACTTCCATAAAAAGAAGGCGCCAAGTGCGTCCAGTAACACAGCAGCTTCCCTGGCCTCGATATTAAAAAACAAAAAAAGCTCTGAACCCTTTTTCTCTAAACCTCAGCACTAGACCATGATACAGACTGTTTTGAGGTGATTGAAATTGGTCACAAAGCAATTTTTCAGCCCTCCAGGGCTATTCCATAGCACGAACGTAAAGCGATCTGCTTAGTTGCAAGTTCCAATGGGCTGCTTAGCAAGTTGAAGAATCAAAAGGAGCAAAAGGAAATGGAGAAAATGATATGAACTTCTGTTTTTCTTTTTCGCGCTGTGTTCTATTTCCTATGGTCTCTGTTCCTTTTATAATGACAATATTATGTACATACATTAAAAGCTTCGTGCAAGGACTTATTGTTTGCACATGCCATGCAGAAAAATTGGACTACATAGTCACACTGGAGTGAAAAATAATGTCTTAGTCTTCTCTTTCATTCAACAAATCTTACTTGCATCCCACCATCCGAGTATGCAATTGATTTGGGAGCAAACGTGATGACAAAGTTGTAAAACGATTCAAGGGATGATGTTTGGGCTTTGGGAGACAGTTGTCGAGTGTCAATAAAAAACCAGGAGTTCTTCAGAATGGAGTTCAGCTTCTTGAAAGCACATGAATCTGTTAAAAATATACACATAAAAAAATATATATAAATATTTGGCTGATGAGTTGCAGTGTTGGTGTGTGTTCTAGTCAATCGTAGATGCTGAACCTGCTTACAGCTGCTGCATTGCAGCTGAAAACAGTTTTAGCATCATATTCTTAAAAAGACCCCAGGTCTTGTACTACTATATTACGGTGAAAAGAAATCTAAGAGATGTTGTCGAGCAAACATGCTACACTTTGTCTTCGTTAAAATTGTCAGTATAGGACAGTATGGAAAATCCCATTGTATTTGTGTTCCATACTGTCATGTATAACCAAGCTGCCTCAGTATTAAAATATCTTGCAGTCTCAGCACTCACATTTACATTATTTTGGTTCTTCACTTCATTAGGGGTTTCTTTCTCGTCTATGTCATATGTGAACTTGCTGTTATGTGCGGATGTGTACAAAGGTTTTTTCATGAAGTTCTATTTGCATTACCTATCTCTTAAATTTATCATTGGTTGACAAATTCCACAAGTGTGAGCCGTGCACCTTCCAAACAACATAAAAGTGAAAACTTTACAAAAAACACCTATAAAAACAGATTACCTCTGCTCATCCATCGCCTGTTTGCAAGGAGCTAATGCAGGCATTTGCTGTATGGTCTATCGTGGCCATCACGCTTATCACATATGTGGTTCAACAGGCTGCACTACATGCTGATGATCAGGTCACCATTACCATGGCCCAGGGCAGCAACATAGACTTGTGATTGTCTGGATCCATGGTTCTATTGCTTCACAGCCCTTTGACCTGCTCACAGCTTCCAACTTCTCTTAATGCAGTATAGAATAATGTTATTACCATGTATTCGCCCTAATTATAAAGCAAGCAACTGCATGCATCTTTAGTAATGTGCCAAGCATCAAAGTAGTGCTGTATGGGCGATTTGCTGCTCTTGCAATATGTCCAGATAGCTGGGTGGCGGTCTGTAGATAGATGAAATTCAAACCTTATTACATAATAATATATGTCAGCAAATGTACCTCTTCCCCAATGGTTTGCAACAATAAAACATTTTGTAATTCAATTGTTTGTATTATATAATGATTAATTTGATTCTTTTTATGTATAGACATGCAAGCAGCACTTGCCAAGGGCACTCTTGGTGAGGCTGAAAATAATTTCTCCTAATAATATGCAGAAATTGTCGCCTTTTGTTAAAGACTGAACTGAGACTCGTTAAGTTGAGGCCAGGCCCCATGCTCGCGCTATTGGGCACTGCAGCTGACTTCACACAGTTAATATGAATTGCAGCTTGCCAATTTTCGTATCGCAGCATTGCCTTACCTCTCCTATTCTTACCTGTTCCCATTGTAGAATATGGTCAGTCTGAATGATAACAACGTTGTACGTGCATTACTTGGCGCTGTAGCCCGGGGAGTCGCAACGCCCATCTCCTGCGAGGTCCACTTCCATTCCATCCAGCTGGCTGATGATCTGCACCCGCTGTTCCTGGAAAAGCTGGGACAAAAATAAATGTGCATTTGTGAGCCACCTGTAACATTGTGCCGAACTGTGTCACTCGATCGTTGCACTACTGCATGCGCGCGCTGTTTTTTTCTTTTTTATTATTACGCAAGCTTGCCATAAGGCATATTATAAGAACCAGTGCAAATTATTTTCCGTTAGGAACCGAGAAGGCTCCTGCTCTTATTACTGTCGGTGAGCCATTTGGAGAAGTCCTCTTCCCTTGTTGCGGTTTATCTCCCCCCCCCCCCCTTTCCGCAGGAAAAATCTAGTTGTGTATAACTCCTGTCTATGCTCCTGTCAAAACCAACCCTTACACTTCCGATCGGCAGCTGATCGCTTAGGGATAAAGAGGCACAACTTTGAGCGACTAAGCCAGTTCGCGCGAGTGATAACGTTTCATTCGCGACCCCCCCCCCCCCTCCTGCTGAAGAATAAAGCCTCTTGGCACTTTTGTTTTCTGCTTCCATCTCTTCATTCCTGACAGTGTCCCTCCTTTCTTCTTTTTCTTCTTATCAACGCCCATCTCGGTTTTCACGTGTTTCTAATTCCTGGCCGCCTCGGTTGGTGAACTTGGACGCGGCTCCATCCGCGAGACATTTCAGGGTGCGCACTGTACGAACACCACACGGCGTAAAAAAAAGGCTACAGGGCGGTAGTCATGCTGCAATAATAATCGGGCACCGAACAGAGTTTGTCTACTTCCTGTCGGCGCGCGCGTTCGCCGTTGCAGTCAGCTGACGCCGAACCGCGGCTGACAAACTACACCACAGTGCACAACTACGCAGTCCCCTTCTCCTCATCCCCTTCCTTTTTTTTTCTTTACAATCGATCGTTATCTTTCACGAAGGGGCATCGCATAGTCAAAAG
This sequence comes from Amblyomma maculatum, assembly GCF_055883805.1. Classification (NCBI taxonomy): domain Eukaryota; kingdom Metazoa; phylum Arthropoda; class Arachnida; order Ixodida; family Ixodidae; genus Amblyomma; species Amblyomma maculatum. Next base: position 117,358,249 of record NC_139350.1, on the reverse strand, counting down.
CAAGAGGAGCCTAAACACGAAGGTTTTAAGGTTCGGGCAAGGTGCACGAGAGAGTTTTCCTCCGCAATGCGCCCGGAAGACCGCCCAAGCAGCACACCACTATTGGACCATCGCTGGTCCAATGTTGGAAAACCGGTGTTTTAATGTCAGCCCTACGTTGGCTCTCGAAGAAATTACTACTTTTTCCTACATTGGACCATCGTTTCTTGCCATCACTCATCATCATCATCAGCCTGATTATACCCACTGCAGGGCGAAGGCCTCTCCCATATCTCTCCACTTAACCCGGTTCTGTGCTAGCTGCATCCACTTGACCCCTGCGAACTTCTTAATCTCATCCGCCCACCTAACTTTCTGCCGCCCCCTGCTACGCTTTCCTTCCCTTGGAATCCAGTTTGTTACCCTCAGCGACCATCGGTTATCCTCTCTTCGCACTACATGTCCTGCCCATGTCCATTTCTTCTTCTTAATTTCCACTAGAATGTCGTTAACTTGAGTTATTTCTCTGACCCACTCTGCACGCTTTCTATCTCTTAATGTTACCCCTACCATTTTTCGTTCCATAGCCCTCTGGGTTGTCCTCAACTTAAGTAGAACTCTCTTGGTTAGCCTCCACGTTTCAGCCCCATAGGTGAGTACAGGCAAGATGCAACTGTTGTATACTTTCCTCTTGAGCGATACCGGTAAGCTGCTAGTCATAATCTGCGAGTGCTTGCCAAATGCGCTCCATCCCAATCTTATTCTTCTTGTTATTTCCTTTTCATGATCCGGATCTGCGGTTACTACCTGTCCTAAGTAGATATATTCGCCTACTACTTCCAGTATTTCGCTACCTAATGTAAACTCCTGTTCCTTCCCGAGGCTGTTGAACATTACCTTAGTCTTCTGCATATTGATTTTCAAGCCTACCTTTCTACTTTTCCTGTCTAGGTCATCAATCATTATTTGCAGTTCATCTCCCGAGTTGCTTAGCAAGGCAATGTCATCAGCAAATCGCAGATTACTGAGGTATTCTCCATCTACCCTTATCCCTAACTGCTCCCATTCCAAGTCTCTGAATACTTCCTCTAAACAAGCTGTGAATAGTACTGGGGAGATTGTGTCTCCTTGCCTAACACCTTTCTTTATGGGAATTTTGTTGCTTTCTTTATGTAGAACTATGGTTGCTGTGCAGCCACTATATATATCTTCCAGCACTTTCACGTACGGCTCGTCTACCCCCTGATTTCGCAATGCCTGCATCACCGCCGAGGTTTCAACTGAGTCAAATGCTTTTTCGTAATCAATGAATGCTATGTATAAGGGCTGGTTATATTCCGAGCATTTTTCTATCACCTGATTGATGGTATGGATATGATCGATAGTAGAGTACCGTTTCCGAAACCCTGCTTGATCCTTTGCTTGATTGCAGTCTAAGGTTGTCCTGATTCTATTAGCGATTACCTTAGTAAATACCTTATACGTAACAGACAGTAAGCTGATTGGTCTGTAATTTTTAAGGTCCTTAGAGTCCCCTTTCTTGTGAATGAGGATAATGTTTGCATTCTTCCATGCTTCCGGTACCGTCGATGACACCAGGCACTGCGTATACAGGGTGGCCAGTTTTTCTAGCACGATATCCCCCCCGTCCTTCAGCAAATCTGTAGTTATCTGATCCTCTCCAGCTGATTTCCCCCTTTTCATAGTTTCTAGTGCTTTCTTGACCTCGTCCTTCGTCACTGGTGGAACGTCTGACTGTTTTTCCCTACCGCCAATCTCATTACGGTCCTGACTACTTTGGCTACTGTAGAGATCTGTATAGAACTCCTCGGCTACTTTGACTATCTTGTCCATATTAGTGATGACGTTGCCCGCCTTGTCCCTTATCGCATACATCTGGTTTTTGCCTATGCCCAATTTCTTCTTTACCGCTTTAAGGCTTCCCCCGTTCTTTACAGCATGCTCAATTTTCTCCATGTTATACTTCCTTATATCGGCCACCTTGCGCTTATTGATTATCTTTGATATCTCGGCCAATTCGATCTGGTCTGTTGGATTGGAAGCTTTCATACTCTGCCGTTTCTTAATCAAATCTTTCGTCTCCTTAGACAGCTTACCGGTATCCTCTCTAACTATCCTACCGCCTACTTCTACCGCGCACTCAGTAATGATATCTCTGAAATTATTGTTCCTTGCCTCTAGGGTAATGTCGCCATCCTCAGTTAGAGCTGAATACCTATTCTGTAGCGAGATCCTGAATTCTTCTGCCCTCCCCCTCACCGCTAATTCGTTGATGGGTTTCTTTCTTACTAATCTATTGCGTTCCTTCTTCAGATTTAGGTTAATTCGGGACCTCACCATCCTGTGGTCACTACATTGAACTTTCCCGATTACCTCTACATCCTGCACAATGGCGGGGGTTGAACACATTATGAAGTCGATTTCATTTTTAGTCTCTCCATTAGGACTTTTCCATGTCCATTTTCGGTTCTTCCTTTTGCTGAAGAAGGTATTCATGATTCGTAAGTTATTGCGCTCTGCAAACTCAACTAGTAACTCCCCTCTGCTATTCCTAGAACTAATGCCATAGTCACCTACTGCCTTGTCTCCTGCCTGTTTTTTCCCTACCTTGGCATTGAAGTCGCCCATTAGTACAGTATACTGCGTCTTTACTTTTCGCATTGCCGATTCTACATCTTCATAGAAGCTTTCAACTGCTTGGTCATCATAACTACATGTAGGTGCATAGGCCTGTACAACCTTCAGTTTATACCGTTTATTAAGTCTAATTACGATGCCTGCAACCCTCTCATTAATACTATAGAATTCATCTATATTACCCGCTATATACTTATTGACAAGGAAACCTACTCCTAGTTGTCGCCTTTCTGGTAAACCTCGATAACACAGTACATGCCCATCCTTCAGTACAGTATATGCCTCATTCGGCCTCCTAACCTCACTAAGCCCTATGACATCCCATTTCATGCCCTCTAGTTCCTCTAACAGCACTGCTAAACTAGCTTCACTAGCTAGAGTTCTAGCATTAAACGTTGCCAGGGTCAGTTTCCAATGGCGGCCTGTCCAGCGGAGCCAGGCTTTCTTAGCACCCCCTGCTGCGTCACAGGTCTGACCGCCGCCGTGGTCAGTTGTTCCGCAGCCGCTGGTGACTGAGGGCCGGGGTTTTATGGAGCTTATCATAGGAGGTTGTGGCCAATTACTGCACCAGGGTGGCCAACTCCTGTTCTGGTGAGGGAGTGCGTTGCCGGAGGTGTTCACCGGCATCAGGTCGCACCCCAAACCTGTATATGCAATTCCATCGACACGCGGATTTTTTTTTTTTTTTTTTTCATCCGGTGGAGAATTGCGCGGCACCGGGATTTGAACCCCGGTCCTCTTGCATGCGAGGCGGATGTTCTACCGCTACGCCACCGCTGCCCCCCTCTTGCCATCACTGGTCCAGCGTTAATCCACTATGGCACTACCAATATGCGTTTACAACTGACGTTTCCATTCATAGCCCAATTATGACTGCCTTCCTAATCCATTGGCATTCCAGGTTGGGAAAACAGTGGGTTTCCTATATTGTCATATAAATGGCTCTTCCATTCATGTCCCATTATAAACCTGGGCATTTAGTAGGCATTTACAAGCCGTGGAGCAGTTTATCGTACGTGAATATGCGACAAAATTTTTCTATTTTAAAGTGTAAATAGGGCACAGAGTTAAACCTCTCATTCAGATCTTTCTGTGGCAACCAGTGCAATAAATCTTTTTACTCGCAAGAAACAGCAACGCATTCAAAATTAGGCAGCAAAATGATTGAGAAAAAAAGTTTTGACTCTTCGATACATGCATTCAATGCCTGCTGACACAGTACGCACGGGAGGGGAAGGTTCAACTGCTGGATATTTTATTAGAGTGTGAACAGCCTTTCAATATTCAGTGTACGTTTATTCAAAATTGTATACCTCTTTCGTATCATTGTTGAGCTGCTGGCGATTTAAAGCAACCCAATACTAACAGGAGACCGTTAGTTATATATAAAATGCCCGGAGGAAGTGCTCTTCGGAGGGCGCTCGGGTCATCCAGGGAGGGGAGGTTACGCCACGTGATGACACGCCCAGTGTTCAGAAGTTCTGCAGGGATAAGAACAGTGCCTATATGGAGAGGATGTGTGAAAATCCGGCAACCATTAGAAGATGAAATCCTGGGAATCAGAAGCAGCCATTCCTTGCTCTCACAATGACTTCTGCAAAAAAAAAAAAAAAAAAAAAAACGAAACACAAGCGTTACTCAGCAACGCAGAAATCTGGTTAATTGTTCAAATACACAAGCAATAAAGGAGGAGCATACATGTCATTTCAGACAACGATGGCAAGATGACATTGTACGCGGCTGGAAATCTGCAATAGAGCCCATTGACAACAGATGTACTCGAATGGTGGCGGAGCTCGGCTCCGATTGAAGGGCATCTTCTCTTCTCTTTCACTGGCTCTTTGCAGCTGTAAAATTTCAGATAACTTCATAATTAATTACATCAAGGTTATATTTATCTCCGCATACAAAACGACGGAAAGGTTGTGAAAAATGAAAAAGAACAGGAAATTAAATTGTAGCAATACATACGAAATGTAAAAAAGTGAACATTCCTTGTTGTTTTTGGAATTGAAGTCTACGCTAATTAACAAATTAGACTATCTGTTGCCTGATACCCATTTGCTCTGAAGAGAGAAAAGGTAGAATGGTATACCTTACTAGAACAGTTTATTTTTGTAATTTCATGTAGACGCTCGCATAGGTGGTTAAATCCGCAGAAGGTGTAAATTTTAATGCAGCTTTGTTTTGTACAGCGTAATTTAAAGCGAACACATATCTACGCCAGCAAGGACCTTGCCGAATTGTGCACCTTGAGCAATTAATGTGAGCCTAAATTTTGGCATAGAAGAAAAAACAGTACGCAAGCGCATTACTCACGTAGAGAGATTAAATGCAAATGAAAACGCTCGCTATTTCTGCCGCTACGCTGCCAAAAAAAAAAAAAGCTATTCTGAGCGGTTGCGGCGGCTTATGTTCCAATTTCGGAATATTTGGCTTCAATGCCGCCGCATATGACGAAATTGACTATCATTTGCATGTGAACTGCTGCATTGCAAGAGCAAGCGCTTCTTATTTCCAGTGGATGACCGACGTGCACTCTGCCGCAACAGATGGTAGACGGCATGACAAAGATGGTCCATACCAAAGAAAAAAATTAAAATTCTCACCATTCGTTCAGCGTTGCTTTGCGCACATGCCAGACTTGAGAGTTCTCACAAAGTTATCGAAAACTTGTCCCAGCATTCTCATTCTCTATTCCTGCTAAAAAAGTGCAAAATGTTACTTATACTGTAGTATTTTGCCAACGTATGGCGAGATGAAAATGCGGGGTTACTGACATGTAGGGTCTTCCGGGCAGAGATTTTGAGACCGTAAGCGCTCTCACAACATGTGAGATGAGGCTTTTCGTTTCCGCAGTCTAAGAACATCTCCAAATATGCTGAGTTGAATCGTGGGACGGTGAATATTGCTGGAGGCTGCAGTGACGTCACGGAGACGCATTCATTAACACAAACAACGAAAACTATTTAACTTTTAAATTATAAAAGCCGTCGGCCAGAGACACTGCACGAGCGACTTATTTCCCGTCCACGAGGCAAGTGTGTAAAGGAAGGATTTAGAGTCAAGAGCACTTGTTTCGATGGGCAAGTACATTTCCCTTTCTTTCTAGCCCCCCAGGCACTGACAAAGAAACCGGATCTTGGATGCACAGCAGGGAGCACTGCCGAGTAGGTGCATGAGTCCCGAAGCGCCGGTCATCGAGCACTCCCTATGTCGCGAACATCAACGCAAGAATAGGTAGAGGGGGGGGGGGGAGCATACAGGTGACTAAGAAGCAGCGCGCGGGAAGAGCCATCCTGACCAACTCACAAAACCCTATTCTCCCACGCAAAGATAGAGGGAGAGACAGAGGGCGACTGAATGGTGCAGCATGCAGTCGGGCGAGAGAGAAAACAGGTTCGAGGGGGTGAGCATGTAAACCCATAAAGAAAAAATTGCCTCTCGCAAGGTGGGGGATAGAAATCTACAAGGAAAGGGGTTGACCGGGAAGGGAGTGTTAGAGATGGCATTTCAATGATTATTCAGTCACTGGCAAAAGTTCGTGCGCGGAGTGAGTGCACCCCCCCCCCCCCCCTCCCTCCCTTCTTCTTCTTCCGAGCTGTGAGCGCGCGGGCTAAACGCATTACGCGGTGTTCAGCAATTGCTGACAATTACAGGAGTGGGTCGCGAGCTCATATACACACTTTATATTAATTTTACTATGCCTCTAACCTGCTCCTTCATCCTACCACTGCTTTCTTTTACTTCCTCTTAGCGTCTACTGTTGTCTCATTCATTCCACCAACACCGAATCGCACGCTTTCGCACAAATATTTTCCTTCCTGTTTTTTTTATTATATAACCTCTTGCTTCCAGGACTACAACGAGCTCAGCCGCTTATTTCTCCAAAGTAGCTGTAAATACTGTTAAATGTGCGGCAGTGTGCTATGGCCTGTTGGTTCATGGTGGAATAAAAAGGCTGCTCAGAGAAACACTACAGATCTAAAACACTTATTAAAAAAGTAATGCACTCGGATGTGGGCTTTTTGTTAAACTAGGATGTCACACATCCAACCAACACTTATCGTCAATCCATTCTGTTTTCTCGCAGATCCAGGAAACCATAGATTTTTTTTTGTTCAGCAAAAAGTTTAGCAGGTTGGCCGAATCTTATTACTATGTTGCCCGTCCACGCGTCACTAATCTACATCAACACTAATCTACGCCCGCTGTACAAGATACTGAATCCAAATGTATTACAGCTTCCTGCAAGAAACAACCAAAACGAACAAAAATGATCACAAATGCAAGTATTAACTTCTCGTGATGCATTTGTTCAATAAATACCACGTTTACTAGCCAGAACACACTACAAAGGTGCAAAAGCCTATGCCAGTGCCAATCGATAAACATTCCGCAAGAGTTCAATTAATTACGCAGAAAAGAAAAAATTACTACATCATCATCGGCAGGCAAGGAAGAAATACCTCGTCGAAGAACACGGGAATATCTGCTGTTACATGGCGCGACATATGGAATTTTATCGCGTGCACAGGGCGACTCACATTGCCATTCTCGTGGCTTATATGCGTGTTTCATAAATGGCTGCAGTGAAACTCCTTGTGCAACTTAGGCAAAATAGAGCGCCAAATGCTTTCAACTCACCAGTATTGATATGTATTGCTTGAACAGTACGATGTTGCAAAAATCGTGGTAAGCAATACAGATGCATATAGACCACTAGGCGCGTCAGGTTGCAGCCCATTTTATATTTCATGAAGTCCAGAGGATTACGTTTCTATAGGTTCCAGTTCCAAAAAAGGGTTCTTCATCTTCACGTCTTAATTACCGACCCATATCTATCACTAGCATTCCTTCAAAGTTGATGGAACATGTCCTCTTTTCTCATATTATGAATTTCCTAGTATCGGTCAACTTTTTAACCCCAGTCAACACGGCTTTCTCAAAGGTTTATCCTGACACACTCAATTACGACAACGCGCTTGTTTCGAGCCACCCTGACTTTCCGTCCCCAGATTTAAAGCTGCAGCTATTATGACCGCCAATAAACGTGTGTCTTCGTCTTTTCATCTTCTTCCACGTCTAAAAAATCTAAACGAAGAGCGCTCTGTAGCGTATAATAAGCCGCGCAACACGTGGGTACGCCTGCTGTAATATGAAGGCAACGGAAACATTGGCTGCTCACTACAGCAAACACAAGTGTGCAGAATTACGACCGGACAATCTTGCTCACTTATGTCGAATGCAAAGCTCGTGGGCTCGACTATGTAGATTTCGTGAGACCAATAATAAAAGACTGCCACAACGCGCTTGTTTCGAGCCAGTGTGGCTTTCCGTCCCCAGATTAAAAGCTGCAGCTATTTAGACAGCCAATAGACGTGTGTCTTCGTCTTTCCATCATCTTCCAACTCTAAAAAATTGAAACGAATAGCGCTGTGTAGCGTAAATAAGCCGCGCAACACGTGGGTACGCCTGCCGTAATATGAAGTCAACGAAGAAATTGGCTGCTAAATACATCAAACACAAGTGTGCAGAATTACGACCGGACAATCTTGCTGACTTATGTCGAATGCAGTGCTAGAAGGCTCGACTATGCAGTTTTCGTGAGAGCCAAAATAAAAGACTGCGACAACGTATGCGCTTGTTTCGAGCCAGTGTGGCTTTCCGTCCCCAGATTAAAAGCTGCAGCTATTTAGACAGCCAATAGACGTGTGTCTTCGTCTTTCCATCATCTTCCAACTCTAAAAAATTGAAACGAATAGCGCTGTGTAGCGTAAATAAGCCGCGCAACACGTGGGTACGCCTGCCGTAATATGAAGTCAACGAAGAAATTGGCTGCTAAATACATCAAACACAAGTGTGCAGAATTACGACCGGACAATCTTGCTGACTTATGTCGAATGCAGTGCTAGAAGGCTCGACTATGCAGTTTTCGTGAGAGCCAAAATAAAAGACTGCGACAACGTATGCGCTTGTTTCGAGCCAGCGTGGCTCTCCGTCCCAGATAAATAGTCAGCTATTTAGACCGCCAATAAACGTAAGTCTTCGTGTTTCCATCATCTTCCAACTCTAAAAAATCGAAACGAATAGCGCTGTGTAGCGTGTATTACTCCGCGCAACACGTGGGTACGCCTGCCGTAATCTGAAGTCAACGAATAAATTGGCTGCTCAATACAGCAAACCCAGAGGTGCAGAATTAGACCGGACAATCTTGCTCACTTATGTCGAATGCTGTGCATGCGCGGCGGACTATGCATTTTTCGTGAGAGCAAAAATAAAATACTGCGACAACGCGCTTGTTTCGAGCCAGCGTGGATTTCCGTCCCCAGATTAAAAGCTGCAGCTATTTAGACCGCCAGTAATCGTGTGTCTACGTCTTTCCATCCTCTTCCACCTCTAAAAAATCGAAACGGATAGCGCTGTGTAGCGTATAATAAGCCGCGCAACACGTGGGTACGCCTGCTGTAATATGAAGTCAACGGAGACATTGGCTGCTCAATACAGCAAACACAAGTGGGCAGAATTGCGACTGGACAATCTTGCTCACTTATGTCGAATGCAAAGCTCGTGGGCTCGACTATGCAGTTTTCATGAGACCAAAAATAAAGACTGCGGCAATGTACGCGCTTGTTTCGAGCCAGTGTGGCTTTCCGTCCCCAGATTAAAAGGTGCAGCTATTTAGACCGCCATATAAACGAGCATCTTCGCCTTCCCATCTTCTTCCACGTCTAAAAAATCGGAACGAACAGCGCTGTGTAGCGTATAAGCCGCGCGACACGTGGGTACGCCTGCCGTAATATGAAGTCAACGGAGACATTGGCTGCTCACTACAGCAAACACAAGAGTGCAGAATTACAACCGGACTATCTTGCTCACTTATGTCGAATGCAAAGCTCGTGGGCTCGACTATGCAGTTTTCGTGAGAGCAAAAATAAAAGACTACGGCAACGCGCTTGTTTCGAGCCAGCGTGGCTTTCTGTCCCCAGATTAAAAGCTGCAGTTATTTAGACCGCCATATAAACGTGCATCTTCGCCTTCCCATCTTCTTCCACGTCTAAAAAATGGAAATGAATAGGGCTGTGTAGCGTATAATAAGCCGCGCAACACGTGGGTACGACTGCCGTAATATGAAGTCAACGAAGAAATTGGCTGCTAAATACATCAAACACAAGTGTGCAGAATTACGACCGGACAATCTTGCTGACTTATGTCGAATGCAGTGCTAGAAGGCTCGACTATGCAGTTTTCGTGAGAGCCAAAATAAAAGACTGCGACAACGTATGCGCTTGTTTCGAGCCAGCGTGGCTCTCCGTCCCCAGATTAAAAGCTGCAGCTATTTAGACCGCCATATAAACGTGCATCTTTGCCTTCCCATCTTCTTCCACGTCTAAAAAATGGAAATGAATAGGGCTGTGTAGCGTATAATAAGCCGCGCAACACGTGCGTACACCTGCCGTAATATGAAGTCAACGGAGACATTGCCTGCTCACTAGAGAAGACACAAGTGTGCAGAATTACGACCGGACAATCTTGTTCACTTATGTCGAATGCAAAGCTCGTGGGCTCGACTATGCAGTTTTCATGAGACCAAAAATAAAGACTGCGGCAATGTACGCGCTTGTTTCGAGCCAGTGTGGCTTTCCGTCCCCAGATTAAAAGCTGCAGCCATTTAGACCACCATATAAACGTGCATCTTCGCCTTCCCATCTTCTTCCACGTCTAAAAAATGGAAATGAATCGGGCTCTGTAGCGTATAATAAGCCGAGCAACACGTGGGTACGGCTGCCGTAATTTGAAGTCAACGGAGACATTGGCTGCTCACTACTGCAAACACAAGTCTGCAGAATTACGACCGGACAATCTTGCTCACTTATGTCGAATGCAAAGCTCGTCGGTTCGACTATGCAGTTTTCATGTGACCAAAAATAAAAGACTGCGGCAACGTAGGCGCTTGTTTCGAGCCAGCGTGGCTTTCTGTCCCCGGATTAACAGCTGCAGTTATTTATACCGCCATAGAAACGTGCATACTCGCCTTCCCATCTACTTCGACATCTAAAAAATGGAAATGAATAGGGCTGTGTAGCGTATAATAAGCCGCGCAACACGTGGGTACGCCTGCCGTAATATGAAGGCAACGGAGACATTGGCTGCTTAGTACAGCAAACACAAGAGTGCAGAATTACGACCGGACAATCTTGCTCACTTATGTCGAATGCAGTGCTCGTGGGCTCGACTATGCAATTTTCATGAGACCAAAAATAAAAGACTACGACAACGTATGCGCTTGTTTCGAGCCAGCGTGGCTTTCCGTGCCCAGATTAAAGGCTGCAGCTATTTAGACCGCCATATAAACGTGTATCTTCGTCTTCCCATCATCGTCCACCTCTAAAAAATCGAAACGAATAGCGCTGTGTAGCGTATAATAAGCCGCAAAACACGTGGGTGCGCCTGCCGTAATATGATGTCAACGGAGACATTGGCTGCTCACTACAGCAAACACAAGAGTGCAGAATTACAACCGGACTATCTTGCTCACTTATGTCGAATGCAAAGCTCGTGGGCTCGACTATGCAGTTTTCGTGAGAGCAAAAATAAAAGACTACGGCAACGCGCTTGTTTCGAGCCAGCGTGGCTTTCTGTCCCCAGATTAAAAGCTGCAGTTATTTAGACCGCCATATAAACGTGCATCTTCGCCTTCCCATCTTCTTCGACATCTAAAAAATGGAAATGAATAGGGCTGTGTAGCGTATAATAAGCCGAGCAACACGTGGGTACGCCTGCCTGTAATATGAAGTCAACGGAGACATTGGCTGCTCACTACAGCAAACACAAGTGTTCAGAATAAAGCCCGGACAATCTTGCTCACTTATGTCGAATGCAGTGCTCGTGGGCTCGAATATGCAGTTTTCGTGAGAGCAAAAATAAAAGACTGCGACAACGTAAGCGCTTGTTTCGAGCCAGCGTGGCTTTCCGTCCCCAGATTAAAAGCTGCAGCTATTTTGACCGCCATATAAACGTGTATCTTTGTCTTCCCATCAATGCCCACCTCAAAAAATCAAAACGAATTGCGCTGTGTAGCGTATAATAAGCCGCGCAACACGTGGGTACGCCTGCCGTAATATGAAGTCAACGGAGACATTGGCTGCTTAGTACAGCAAACACAAGAGTGCCGAATTACGACCGGACAATCTTGCTCACTTATGTCGAATGCAAAGCTCGTCGGCTCGACTATGCAGTTTTCATGAGACCAAAAATATAAGAATGCGGCAACGTAGGCGCTTGTTTCCAGCCAGTGTGGATTTCCGTTCCCAGATTAAAAGCTGCAGCTATTTAGACCGCCATATAAACGTGCATCTTCGCCTTCCCATCTTCTTCCACGTCTAAAAAATGGAAATGAATAGGGCTGTGTAGCGTATAATAAGCCGCGCAACACGTGGGTACGACTGCCGTAATATGAAGTCAACAGAGACATTGGCTGCTCACTACAGTAAACACAAGTGTGCAGAATTACGACCGGACAATCTTGCTCACTTATGTTGAATGCAAAGCACGTGGGCTCGACTATGCAGTTTTCAAAAGAGCAAAAATAAAAGACTGCAACAACGTACGCGCTTGTTTCGAGCCAGCGTGGCTTTCTGTCCCCAGATTAAAAGCTGCAGTTATTTAGACCACCATAGAAACGTGCGTCTTCGTCTTCCCATCTTCTTCCACGTCTAAAAAATGGAAATGAATAGGGCTGTGTAGCGTATATTAAGCCGCGCAACACGTGGGTACGCCTGCCGTAATATGAAGTCAACGGAGACATTGGCTGCTTACTACAGCAAACACAAGTGTGCAGAATTACGACCGGACAATCTTGCTCACTTATGTCGAATGCAGTGCTCGTGGGCTCGACTATGCAGTTTTCATGAGACCAAAAATATAAGACTGCGGCAACGTACGCGCTTGTTTCGAGCCAGCGTTGCTTTCTGTCCCCAGATTAAAAGCTGCAGTTATTTAGACCGCCATAGAAACGTGCATCTTCGCCTTCCCATCTTCTTCCACGTCTAAAAAAATGGAAATGAAAAGGGCTGTGTAGCGTATAATAAACCGCGCAACACGTGGGTACGACTGCCGTAATATGAAGTCAACGGAGACATTGGCTGCTTACTACAGCAAACACAAGAGTCCAGAATTATGACCGGACAATCTTGCTCACTTATGTCGAATGCAAAGCTCGTCGGCTCGAATATGCAGTTTTCATGAGACCAAAAATAAAAGACTGCGGCAACATAGACGCTTGTTTGGAGCCAGCGTGGCTTTTTGTGCCCAGATTAAAAGCTGCAGCTATTTAGACCGCCAATAATCGTGTGTCTACGTCTTTCCATCATCTTCCATCTCTAAAAAATCGAAACGAATAGCGCTGTGTAGCGTATAATAAGCCGCGCAACGCGTGGGTACGCCTGCTGTAATATGAAGTCAACGGAGACATTGGCTGCTCAATACAGCAAACACAAGTGGGCAGAATTGCGACTGGACAATCTTGCTCACTTACGTCGAATGCAGTGCTTGCGCGCCGGAGTATGGTGTTTTCGTGACAGCAAAAATAAAAGGCTACGACAACGCGCTTGTTTCGAGCCAGTGTGGCTTTCCTTCCCCAGATTAAAAGCTGCAGCTATTTAGACCGCCAATAATCGTATGTCTTCGTCTTCCCATCATCTTCCACCTTTAAAAAATAGGAACGAACAGCGCTGTGTAGCGCATAAGCCGCGCAACACGTGGGTACGCCTGCCGTAATATGAAGCCAACGGAGACATTGGCTGCTCACTACAGCAAACACAAGAGTGCAGAATTAAAACCGGACAATCTTGCTCACTTATGTCGAATGCAAAGCTCGTGGGCTCGAGTATGCAGTTTTCATGAGACCAAAAATAAAAGACTGCGGCAACGTACGCGCTTGTTTCGAGCCAGTGTGGCTTTCCGTTCCCAGATTAAAAGCTGCAGCTATTTAGACCGCCATAGAAACGTGCATCTTCGCCTTCCCATCTTGTTCCACATCTAAAAAATGGAAATGAATATGGCTGTGTAGCGTATAATAAGCCTCGCAACACGTGAGTACTCCTGCCGTAATATAAAGTCGACGGAGACATTGGCTGCTCACTACAGCAAACACAAGTGTGCAGAATTACGACCGGACAATCTTGCTCACTTATGTCGAATACAAAGCTCGTGGGCTCGACTGTGCAGTTTTCATGAGACCAAAAATAAAAGACTGCGACAACGTATGCGCTTGTTTCGAGCCAGCGTGGCTCTCCGTCCCAGATAAATAGTCAGCTATTTGGACCGCCAATAAACGTATGTCTTCGTCTTTCCATCATCTTCCAACTCTAAAAAATCGAAACGAATAGCGCTGTGTAGCGTGTATTACTCCGCGCAACACGTGGGTACGCCTGCCGTAATCTCAAGTCAACGAAGAAATTGGCTGCTCAATACAGCAAACCCAGAGGTGCAGAATTAGACCGGACAATGTTGCTCACTTATGTCGAATGCAGAGCTTGCGCGCCGGAGTATGCAGTTTTCGTGACAGCAAAAATAAAAGGCTACGACAACGGGCTTGTTTCGAGCCAGTGTGGCTTTCCGTCCCCAGAATTAAAGCTCCAGCTATTTAGACGCCATATAAACGTGTATCTTCGTCTTGCCATTTTCTTCCACCTCTAAAAAATCGAAACGAATAGCGCTGTGTAGCGTATAATAGGCCGCAAAACACGTGGGTACGCCTGCCGTAATATGAAGTCAACGGAGACATTGGCTGCTCACTACAGCAAACACAAGAGTGCAGAATTACAACTGGACTATCTTGCTCACTTATGTCGAATGCAAAGCCCGTCGGCTCGAATATGCAGTTTTCGTGAGAGCAAAAATAAAAGACTACGGCAACGCGCTTGTTTCGAGCCAGCGTGGCTTTCTGTCCCCAGATCAAAAGCTGCAGTTATTTAGACCGCCATATAAACGTGCATCTTCGCCTTCCCATCTTCTTCGGCATCTAAAAAATCTAAACGAAGAACGCTGTGTAGCGTTTAATATGCCGCGCAACGCGTGGGTACGCCTGCTGTAATATGAAGTCAACGGAGACATTGGCTGCTCAATACAGCAAACACAAGTGGGCAGAATTGCGACTGGACAATCTTGCTCACTTATGTCGAATGCAGTGCTTGCGCGCCGGTGTATGCAGTTTTCGTGACAGCAAAAATAAAAGGCTACGACAACGGGCTTGTTTCAAGCCAGTGTGGCTTTCCGTCCCCAGATTAAATGCTGCAGCTATTTAGACCGCCAATAAACGTGTGTCTTCGTCTTTCCATCATCTTCCACCTCTAAAAAATCGAAACGAATAGCGCTGTGTAGCGTGTATTACTCCGCGCAACACGTGGGTACGCCTGCCGTAATCTGAAGTCAACGAAGAAATTGGCTGCTCAATACAGCAAACACAAGTGGGCAGAATTACGACTGGACAATCTTGCTCACTTATGTCGAATGCAGTGCTTGCACGCCGGAGTATGGTGTTTTCGTGACAGCAAAAATAAAAGGCTACGACAACGCGCTTCTTTCGAGCCAGTGTGGCTTTCCTTCCCCAGATTAAAAGCTGCAGCTATTTGGACCGCCAATAATCGTATGTCTTCGTCTTCCCATCATCTTCCACCTTTAAAAAATAGGAACGAACAGCGCTGTGTAGCGTATAAGCCGCGCAACACGTGGGTACGCCTGCCGTAATATGAAGTCAACGGAGACAATGGCTGCTCACTACAGCAAACAGAAGTCTGCAGAATTACGACCGGACAATCTTGCTCACTTATGTCGAATGCAATGCTCGTGGGCTCGACTACGCAGTTTTCGTGAGAGCAAAAATTAAAAGACTACGACAACGCGCTTTTTTCGAGCCAGCGTGGCTTTCCGTCCCCAGATTAAAAGCTCCAGCTATTTAGACGCCATATAAACGTGTACCTTCGTCTTGCCATTTTCTTCCACCTCTAAAAAATCGAAACGTATAGCGCTGTGTAGCGTATAATAAGCCGCAAAACACGTGGGTACGCCTGCCGTAATATGAAGTCAACGGAGACATTGGCTGCTCACTACAGCAAACACAAGTCTGCAGAATTACGACCGGACAATCTTGCTCACTTATGTCGAATGCAGTGCTTGAGCGCCGGAGTATGCAGTTTTCGTAAGAGCAAAAATAAAAGACTACGACAACGTGCTTGTTTCGAGCCAGCGTGGCTTTCCATCCCCAGAATAAAAGCTGCAGCTTTTTAGACCGCCATATAAACGTGTATTTTCGTCTTCTCTCATCGTCCACCTCCAAAAAAATAGAAACGAATAGCGCTGTGTAGCGTATAATAAGCCGCGCAACACGTGGGTACGCCTGCCGTAATATGAAGTCAACGGAGACATTGGCTGCTCACTACAGCAAACACAAGTGTGCAGAATTATGATCGGAGAATCTTGCTCACCTATGTCGAATGCAAAGCTCGTGGCCTCGACTATGCAGTTTTCATGAGAGCAACAATAAAAGACTGCGACAACGTACGCGCTTGTTTCGAGCCAGCGTGGCTTTCCGTGCCCAGATTAAAGGCTGCAGCTATTTAGACCGCCATATAAACGTGTATCTTCGTCTTCCCATCATCGTCCACCTCTAAAAAATCGAAACGAATAGCGCTGTGTAGCGTATAATAAGCCGCAAAACACGTTGGTACGCCTGCCGTAATATGATGTCAACGGAGACATTGGCTGCTCACTACAGCAAACACAAGAGTGCAGAATTACAACCGGACTATCTTGCTCACTTATGTCGAATGCAAAGCTCGTGGGCTCGACTATGCAGTTTTCGTGAGAGCAAAAATAAAAGACTACGGCAACGCGCTTGTTTCGAGCCAGCGTGGCTTTCTGTTCCCAGATTAAAAGCTGCAGTTATTTAGACCGCCATATAAACGTGCATCTTCGCCTTCCCATCTTCTTCGACATCTAAAAAATGGAAATGAATAGGGCTGTGTAGCGTATAATAAGCCGAGCAACACGTGGGTACGCCTGCCTGTAATATGAAGTCAACGGAGACATTGGCTGCTCACTACAGCAAACACAAGTGTTCAGAATAAAGCCCGGACAATCTTGCTCACTTATGTCGAATGCAGTGCTCGTGGGCTCGAATATGCAGTTTTCGTGAGAGCAAAAATAAAAGACTGCGACAACGTAAGCGCTTGTTTCGAGCCAGCGTGGCTTTCCGTGCCCAGATTAAAGGCTGCAGCTATTTAGACCGCCATATAAACCTGTATCTTCGTCTTCCCATCATCGTCCACCTCTAAAAAATTGAAACGAATTGCGCTGTGTAGCGTATAATAAGCCGCGCAGCACGTGGGTATGCCTGACATTATATGAAGTCAACCCAGACATTGGCTGCTCACTACAGCAAACACAAGTGTGCAGAATTACGACCGGACAATCTTGCTCACTTATGTGGAATGCAAAACTCGTGGGCTCGACTATGCTGTTTTCGTGAGAGCAAAAATAAAAGTCTACGGCAACACGCTTGTTTCGAGCCAGCGTGGCTTTCTGTCCCCAGATTAAAAGCTGCAGCTATTTAGACCGCAATATAAACGTGTATCTTTGTATTCCCATCAATGCCCACCTCAAAAAATCGAAACGAATTGCGCTGTGTAGCGTATAATAAGCCGCGCAGCACGTGGGTATGCCCGACATAATATGAGGTCAACGGATAGATTGGCTGCTCACTACAGCTAACACAGGTGTGCAGAGTTACGACCGGACAATCTTGCTCACTTATGTCGAATGCAGTGCTCGTGGGCTCGACTATGCAGTTTTCGAGAGAACAAACATAAAAGACTGCGACAATCCGCCAGTTTCGAGCCAGCGTGGCTTTCCGTCCCCAGATTAAAAGCTGCAGCTATTTTGACCGCCATATAAACGTGTATCTTTGTCTTCCCATCATTGCCCACCTCAAAAAATCAAAACGAATTGCGCTGTGTAGCGTATAATAAGCCGCGCAGCACGTGGGTATGCCTGACATAATATGAAGTCAACGGAGACATTGGCTGCTCACTACAGCAAACACAAGTGTTCAGAATGACGACCGGACAATCTTGTTTACTTATGTCGAATGCAAAGCTCCTGGGCTCGACTATGCAGTTTTCATGAGACCAAAAATAAAAGACTGCGGCAATGTACGCGCTTGTTTCGAGCCAGAGTGGATTTCCGTCCCCAGATTAAAAGCTGCAGCTATTTAGACCGCCATATAAACGTGTATCTTCGCCTTCCCATCTCCTTCCACATCTAAAAAATGGAAATGAATAGGGCTGTGTAGCGTATAATAAGCCGCGCAACACGTGGGTACACCTGCCGTAATATGAAGTCGACGGAGACATTGGCTGCTCACTACAGCAAACACAAGTGTGCAGAATTACGACAGGACAATCTTGCTCAATTATGTCGAATGCAAAGCTCGTGGGCTCGACTATGCAGTTTTCATGAGACCAAAAATAAAGACTGCGGCAATGTACGCGCTTGTTTCGAGCCAGTGTGGCTTTCCGTCCCCAGATTAAAAGCTGCAGCTATTTAGACCGCCATATAAACGTGCATCTTCGCCTTCCCATCTTCTTCCACGTCTAAAAAATGGAAATGAATAGGGCTGTGTAGCGTATAATAAGCCGCGCAACACGTCCGTACACCTGCCGTAATATGAAGTCAACGGAGACATTGCCTGCTCACTAGAGCAGACACAAGTGTGCAGAATTACGACCGGACAATCTTGTTCACTTATGTCGAATGCAAAGCTCGTGGGCTCGACTATGCAGTTTTCATGAGACCAAAAATAAAGACTGCGGCAATGTACCAATGTACGCGCTTGTTTCGAGCCAGTGTGGCTTTCCGTCCCCAGATTAAAAGCTGCAGCCATTTAGACCACCATATAAACGTGCATCTTCGCCTTCCCATCTTCTTCCACATCTAAAAAATGGAAATGAATCGGGCTGTGTAGCGTATAATAAGCCGAGCAACACGTGCGTACGGCTGCCGTAATTTGAAGTCAACGGAGACATTGGCTGCTCACTACTGCAAACACAAGTCTGCAGAATTACGACCGGACAATCTTGCTCACTTATGTCGAATGCAAAGCTCGTCGGTTCGACTATGCAGTTTTCATGTGACCAAAAATAAAAGACTGCGGCAACGTAGGCGCTTGTTTCGAGCCAGCGTGGCTTTCTGTCCCCAGATTAACAGCTGCAGTTATTTATACCGCCATAGAAACGTGCTTATTCGCCTTCCCATCTACTTCGACATCTAAAAAATGGAAATGAATTGGTCTGTGTAGCGTATAATAAGCCGCGCAACACGTGGGTACGCCTGCCGTAATATGAAGTCAACGGAGACATTGGCTGCTTAGTACAGCAAACACAAGAGTGCAGAATTACGACCGGACAATCTTGCTCACTTATGTCGAATGCAAAGCTCGTCGGCTCGACTATGCAGTTTTCATGAGACCAAAAATAAAAGACTGCGGCAACGTAGGCGCTTGTTTCCAGCCAGTGTGGATTTCCGTTCCCAGATTAAAAGCTGCAGCTATTTAGACCGCCAATAATCGTGTGTCTACGTCTTTCCATCATCTTCCAGCTCTAAAAAATCGAAACGAATAGCGCTGTGTAGCGTATAATAAGCCGCGCAACGCGTGGGTACGCCTGCTGTAATATGAAGTCAACGGAGACATTGGCTGCTCACTACAGCAAACACAAGTGTGCAGAGTTACGACCGGACAATCATGCTCACTTATTTCGAATGCACTGCTCGTGGGCTCGACTATGTAGTTTTCGAGAGAGCAAACCTAAAAGACTGCGACAATCCGCCTGTTTCGAGCCAGCGTGGCTTTCCGTCCCCATATTAAAAGTTGCAGTTATTTAGACCGCCATATAAACGTGCATCTTCGTCTTCCCATCTTCTTCCACGTCTAAAAAATAGAAACTAATAAGGCTGTGTAGCGTATAATAAGCCGCGAAACACGTGGGTACGCCTGCCGTAATATGAAGTCAACGGAGACATTGGCTGCTCACTAAAGCGAGCACAAGTGTGCAGAATTACGACCGGACAATCTTGCTCACTTATGTCGAATCCAAAGCTCGTGGGCTCGACTATGCTGTTTTCGTGAGAGCAAAAATAAAAGACTACGGCAGCGCGCTTGTTTCGAGCCAGCGTGGCTTTCTGTCCCCAGATTAAAAGCTGCAGTTATTTAGACCGCCATATAAACGTGCACCTTCGCCTTCCCATCTTCTTCGACATCTAAAAAATGGAAATGAATAGGACTGTGTAGCGTAAAATAAGCCGAGCATCACGTGGGTACGCCTGCCTGTAATATGAAGTCAACGGAGACATTGGTTGCTTACTACAGCAAACACAAGTGTGCAGTATTACGACCGGACAATCTTGCTCACTTATGGCGAATGCAATGCTCGTGGGCTCGACTATGCAGTTTTCATGAGACCAAAAATAAAGACTGCGGCAATGTACGCGCTTGTTTCGAGCCAGAGTGGCTTTCCGTCCCCAGAAAAAAAGCTGCAGCTATTTAGACCGCCATATAAACGTGTATCTTTGTCTCCCCATCAATGCCCACCTCAAAAAATCGAAACGAATAGCGCTGTGTAGCGTATAATAAGCCGCGCAGCACGTGGGTATCCCTGACATAATATGAAGTCAGCGGAGACATTGGCTGCTCACTACAACAAACACAAGTGTTCAGAATAAACCCCGGACAATCTTGCTCACTTATATCGAATGCAGTGCTCGTGGGCTCGAATATGCAGCTTTCGTGAGAGCAAAAATAAAAGACTGCGACAACGTAAGCGCTTGTTTCGAGCCAGCGTGGCTTTCTGTCCCCAGATTAAAAGCTGCAGCTATTTTGACCGCCATATAAACGCGTATCTTTGTCTCCCCATCAATGCCAACCTCAAAAAATCGAAACGAATAGCGCTGTGTAGCGTATAATAAGCCGCGCAGCACGTGGGTATCCCTGACATAATATGAAGTCAGCGGAGACATTGGCTGCTCACTACAGCAAACACAAGTGTTCAGAATAAACCCCGGACAATCTTGCTCACTTATATCGAATGCAGTGCTCGTGGGCTCGAATATGCAGCTTTCGTGAGAGCAAAAATAAAAGACTGCGACAACGTAAGCGCTTGTTTCGAGCCAGCGTGGCTGTCTGTCCCCAGATTAAAAGCTGCAGCTATTTTGACCGCCATATAAACGTGTATCTTTGTCTCCCCATCAATGCCAACCTCAAAAAATCGAAACGAATAGCGCTGTGTAGCGTATAATAAGCCGCGCAGCACGTGGGTATCCCTGACATAATATGAAGTCAGCGGAGACATTGGCTGCTCACTACAGCAAACACAAGTGTTCAGAATAATGACCGGACAATCTTGCTCACTTATGTCGAATGCAATGCTCGTGGGCTCGACTATGCAGTTTTCGTGAGAGCAAAAATAAAAGACTGCGACAACGTAAGCGCTTGTTTCGAGCCAGCATGGCTTTCTGTCCCCAGATTAAAAGCTGCAGCTATTTTGACCGCCATATAAACGTGTATCTTTGTCTTCCCATCAATGCCCACCTCAAAAAATCGAAACGAATAGCGCTGTGTTGCGTATAATAAGCCGCGCAGCACGTGGGTATGCCTGACATAATATGTTGTCAACGGAGACATTGGCTGCTCACTACAGCAAACACAAGTGTTCAGAATGAAGACCGGACAATCTTGCTCACTTATGTCGAATGCAATGCTCGTGGGCTCGACTATGCAGTTTTCGTGAGAGCAAAAATAAAAGACTGCGACAACGTAAGCGCTTGTTTCGAGCCAGAGTGGCTTTCCGTCCCCAGATTAAAAGCTGCAGCAATTTAGACCGCCATATTAACGTGTATCTTTGTCTTCCCATCAATGCCCACCTCAAAAAATCGAAACGAATTGCGCTTTGTAGCGTATAATAAGCCGCGCAGCACGTGGGTATGCCTTCCGTAATATGAAGTCAGCGGAGACATTGGCTGCTCACTACAGCAAACACAAGTGTTCAAGATAAAGACCGGACAACATTGCTCACTTATGGCGAATGCAATGCTCGTGGGCTCGACTATGCAGTTTTCGTGAGACTAAAAATAAAAGACTGCGACAACGTAAGCGCTTGTTTCGAGCCAGCGTGGCTTTCCGTCCCCAGATTAAAATGTTGCAGTTATTTAGACCGCCATATAAACGTGCATCTTCGTCTTCCCATCTTCTTCCACGTCTAAAAAATAGAAACTAATAAGGCTGTGTAGCGTATAATAAGCCACGAAACACGTGGGTACGCCTGCCGTAATATGAAGTAACGGAGACATTGGCTGCTCACTACAGCAAACGCAAGAGTGCAGAATTACAACCGGACAATCTTGCTCACTTATGTCGAGTGCAGTGCTTGCGCGCCGGACTATGCAGTTTTCGTGAGAGCAAAAATAAAAGACTGCGACAGCGTACGCGCTTGTTAGAGCCAGCGTGGCTTTCCGTCCCCAGATTAAAATGTTGCAGTTATTTAGACCGCCATATAATCGTGCATCTTCGTCTTCCCATCTTCTTCCACGTCTAAAAAATAGAAACTAATAAGGCTGTGTAGCGTATAATAAGCCGCGAAACACGTGGGTACGCCTGCCGTAATATGAAGTCAACGGAGACATTGGCTGCTCACTAAAGCGAACACAAGTGTGCAGAATTACGACCGGACAATCTTGCTCACTTATGTCGAATCCAAAGCTCGTGGGCTCGACTATGCTGTTTTCGTGAGAGCAAAAATAAAAGACTACGGCAGCGCGCTTGTTTCGAGCCAGCGTGGCTTTCTGTCCCCAGATTAAAAGCTGCAGTTATTTAGACCGCCGTATAAACGTGCACCTTCGCCTTCCCATCTTCTTCGACATCTAAAAAATGGAAATGAATAGGACTGTGTAGCGTAAAATAAGCCGAGCAACACGTGGGTACGCCTGCCTGTAATATGAAGTCAACTGAGACATTGGCTGCTCACTACAGCGAACACAAGTCTGCAGTATTACGACCGGACAATCTTGCTCACTTATGGCGAATGCAATGCTCGTGGGCTCGACTATGCAGTTTTCATGAGACCAAAAATAAAGACTGCGGCAATGTACGCGCTTGTTTCGAGCCAGTGTGGCTTTCCGTCCCCAGAAAAAAAGCTGCAGCTATTTAGACCGCCATATAAACGTGTATCTTTGTCTCCCCATCAATGCCCACCTCAAAAAATCGAAACGAATAGCGCTGTGTAGCGTATAATAAGCCGCGCAGCACGTGGGTATCCCTGATATAATATGAAGTCAGCGGAGACATGGGCTGCTGACTACAGCAAACACAAGTGTTCAGAATAAACCCCGGACAATCTTGCTCACTTATATCGAATGCAGTGCTCGTGGGCTCGAATATGCAGCTTTCGTGAGAGCAAAAATAAAAGACTGCGACAACGTAAGCGCTTGTTTCGAGCCAGCGTGGCTTTCTGTCCCCAGATTAAAAGCTGCAGCTATTTTGACCGCCATATAAACGTGTATCTTTGTCTTCCCATCAATGCCCGACTCAAAAAATCAAACCGAATTGCGCTGTGTAGCATATAATAAGCCGCGCAGCACGTGGGTGTGCCTGACATAATATGAAGTCAACGGAGACATTGGCTGCTCGCTACAGCAAACACAAGTGTTCAGAATAAAGACCGGACAACATTGCTCACTTATGGCGAATGCAATGCTCGTGGGCTCGACTATGTAGTTTTCGTGATACTAAAAATAAAAGTCTGCGACAACGTAAGCGCTTGTTTCGAGCCAGCGTGGCTTTCCGTCCCCAGATTAAAAGCTGCAGCTATTTTGACCGCCATATAAACGTGTATCTTTGTCTTCCTATCAATGCCCACCTCAAAAAATCGAAACGAATTGCGCTGTGTAGCGTATAATAAGCCGCGCAGCACGTGGGTATGCCTTCCGTAATATGAAGTCCACTGAGACATTGGCTGCTCACTACAGCAAACGCAAGAGTGCAGAATTACAACCAGACAATCTTGCTCACGTATGTCGAGTGCAGTGCTTGCGGACCGGACTATGCAGTTTTCGTGGGAGCAAAAATAAAAGACTGCGACAACGTACGCGCTGGTTTCGAGCCAGCGTGGCTTTCTGTCCCCAGATTAAAAGCTGCAGTTATTTAGACCGCCATATAAACGTGCATCTTCGCCTTCCCATCTTCTTCCACGTCTAAAAAATGGAAATGAATAGGGCTGTGTAGCGTATAATAAGCCGCGCAACACGTGGGTACGACTGCCGTAATATGAAGTCAACTGAGACATTGGCTGCTCACTACAGTAAACACAAGTGTGCAGAATTACGACCGGACAATCTTGCTCACTTATGTTGAATGCAAAGCACGTGGGCTCGACTATGCAGTTTTCAAAAGAGCAAAAATAAAAGACTGCGACAACGTACGCGCTTGTTTCGAGCCAGCGTGGCTTTCTGTCCCCAGATTAAAAGCTGAAGTTATTTAGACCACCATAGAAACGTGCATCTTCGTCTTCCCATCTTCTTCCACGTCTAAAAAATGGAAATGAATAGGGCTGTGTAGCGTATAATAAACCGCGCAACACGTGGGTACGCCTGCCGTAATATGAAGTCAACGGAGACATTGGCTGCTTACTACAGCAAACACAAGTTTGCAGAATTACGACCGGACAATCTTGCTCACTTATGTCGAATGCAGTGCTCGTGGGCTCGACTATGCAGTTTTCATGAGACTAAAAATGAAAGACTGCGGCAACGTACGCGCTTGTTTCGAGCCAGCGTGGCTTTCTGTCCCCAGATTAAAAGCTGCAGTTATTTAGACCGCCATAGAAACGTGCATCTTCGCCTTCCCATCTTCATCCATGTCTAAAAAATGGAAATGAATAGGGCTGTGTAGCGTATAATAAGCCGCGCAACACGTGGGTGTGCCTGCCGTAATATGAAGTCAACGGAGACATTGGCTGCTGACTACAGCAAACACAAGTGTGCAGAATTACGACCGGACAATCTTGCTCACTTATGTCGAATGCGAAGCTCGTGGGCTCGACTATGCAGTTTTCATGAGACCATAAATAAAAGACTGCGGCAACGTACGCGCTTGTTTAGAGCCAGCGTGGCTTTCTCTCCACAGATTAAAAGCTGAAGTTATTTAGACCGCCATAGAAACGTTCATCTTCGCCTTCCCATCTTCTTCCACGTCTAAAAAAATGGAAATGAATAGGGCTGTGTAGCGTATAATAAGCCGCGCAACACGTGGGTACGACTGCCGTAATATGAAGTCAAAGGAGACATTGGCTGCTTACTACAGCAAACACAAGAGTGCAGAATTGCGACCGGACAATCTTGCTCACTTATGTCGAATGCAAAGCTCGTCGGCTGGACTATGCAGTTTTCATGAGACCAAAAATAAAAGACTGCGGCAGCGTACGCGCTTGTTTCGAGCCAGCATGGCTTTCTCTCCCCAGATTAAAAGCTGCAGTTATTTAGACCGCCATAGAAACGAGCATCTTCGCCTTCCCATCTTCTTCAACTTCTAAAAAATGGAAATGAATAGGGCTGTGTAGCGTATAATAAGCCGCGCAACACGTGGGCACGCCAGCCGTAATATGAAGTCAACGGAGACATTGGCTGCTCACTACAGCAAACACAATTGTGCAGAATTACGACCAGTCAATCTTGATCACTTAGGTCGAATGCAGTGCTCGTGGGCTCGACTATGCAGTTTTCATGAGACTAAAAATGAAAGACTGCGGCAACGTACGCGCTTGTTTCGAGCCAGCGTGGCTTTCTGTCCCCAGATTAAAAGCTGCAGTTATTTAGACCGCCATAGAAACGTGCATCTTCGCCTTCCCATCTTCATCCATGTCTAAAAAATGGAAATGAATAGGGCTGTGTGGCGTATAATAAGCCGCGCAACACGTGGGTGTGCCTGCCGTAATATGAAGTCAACGGAGACATTGGCTGCTGACTACAGCAAACACAAGTGTGCAGAATTACGACCGGACAATCTTGCTCACTTATGTCGAATGCGAAGCTCGTGGGCTCGACTATGCAGTTTTCATGAGACCAAAAATAAAAGACTGCGGCAACGTACGCGCTTGTTTAGAGCCAGCGTGGCTTTCTCTCCACAGATTAAAAGCTGAAGTTATTTAGACCGCCATAGAAACGTTCATCTTCGCCTTCCCATCTTCTTCCCCGTCTAAAAAAATGGAAATGCACAGGGCTGTGTAGCGTATAATAAGCCGCGCAACACGTGGGTACGACTGCCGTAATATGAAGTCAAAGGAGACATTGGCTGCTTACTACAGCAAACACAAGAGTGCAGAATTGCGACCGGACAATCTTGCTCACTTATGTCGAATGCAAAGCTCGTCGGCTGGACTATGCAGTTTTCATGAGACCAAAAATAAAAGACTGCGGCAGCGTACACGATTGTTTCGAGCCAGCGTGGCTTTCTGTCCCCAGATTAAAAGCTGCAGTTATTTAGACCGCCATAGAAACGTGCATCTTCGGCTTCCCGTCTTCTTCCGAGTCTAAAAAATTGAAATGAATAGGGCTGTGTAGCGTATAATAAGCCGCGCAACACGTGGGTACGCCTGCCGTAATATGAAGTCAAAGGAGACATTGGCTGCTCACTACAGCAAACACAAGTGTGCAGAATTACGACGGGACAATCTTGCTCACTTATGTCGAATGCAAAGCTTGTGGGCTCGAGTATGCAGTTTTCATGAGACAAAAAATAAAAGACTGCGGCAACGTACGCGCTTGTTTCGAGCCAGTGTGGCTTTCCGTTCCCAGATTAAAAGCTGCAGCTATTTAGACCGCCATATAAACGTGCATCTTCACCTTCCCGTCTTCTTCCACGTCTAAAAAATAAAAATGAATAGGGCTGTGTAGCGTATAATAAGCCGCGCAACACGTGGGTATGCCTGCCGTAATATGAAGTCAACGGAGACATTGGCTGCTCACTACGGCAAACACAAGTGTGCAGAATTACGACCGGACAATTTTGCTCACTTATGTCGAATGCAAAGCTCGTGGGCTCGACTATGCAGTTTACATGAGACCAAAAATAAAAGACTTCGGCAACGTACGCGCTTGTTTCGAGCCAGCGTGGCTTTCTGTCCCCAGATTAAAAGCTGCAGTTATTTAGACCGCCATAGAAACGTGCATCTTCGCCTTCCCATCTTCTTCCACGTCTAAAAAATGGAAATGAATAGGGCTGTGTAGCGTATAATAAGCCGCGCAACACGTGGGTACGACTGCCGTAATATGAAGTCAAAGGAGACATTGGCTGCTTACTACAGCAAACACAAGAGTGCAGAATTGCGACCGGACAATCTTGCTCACTTATGTCGAATCCAAAGCTCGTCGGCTGGACTATGCAGTTTTCATGAGACCAAAAATAAAAGACTGCGGCAGCGTACACGATTGTTTCGAGCCAGCGTGGCTTTCTGTCCCCAGATTAAAAGCTGCAGTTATTTAGACCGCCATAGAAACGTGCATCTTCGGCTTCCCGTCTTCTTCCGAGTCTAAAAAATTGAAATGAATAGGGCTGTGTAGCGTATAATAAGCCGCGCAACACGTGGGTACGCCTGCCGTAATATGAAGTCAAAGGAGACATTGGCTGCTCACTACAGCAAACACAAGTGTTGAGAATAAAGACCGGACAATCTTGCTCACTTATGTCGAATGCAATGCTCGTGTGCTCGACTATGCTGTTTTCGTGAGAGCAAAAATAAAAGACTTCGGCAACGTACGCGCTTGTTTCGAGCCAGCGTGGCTTTCTGTCCCCAGATTAAAAGCTGCAGTTATTTAGACCGCCATATAAACGTGCATCTTCGCCTTCCCATCGTCTTCGACATCTAAAAAATGGAAATGAATAGGGCTGTGTAGCGTATAATAAGCCGAGCAACACGAGGGTACGCCTGCCGTAATATGAAGTCAACGGAGACATTGGTTGCTTACTACAGCAAACACAAGTCTGCAGAATTACGACCGGACAATCTTGCTCACTTATGTCGAATGCAAAGCTCGTGGGCTCGAATATGCAGCTTTCGTGAGAGCAAAAATAAAAGACTGCGACAACGTAAGCGCTTGTTTCGAGCCAGCGTGGCTTTTCGTCCCCAGATTAAAAGCTGCAGCTATTTTGACCGCCATACAAACGTGTATCTTTGTCTTCCCATCAATGCCCACCTCAAAAAATCGAAACTAATTGCGCTGTGTAGCGTATAATAAGCCGCGCAGCACGTGGGTATGCCTGACATAATATGAAGTCAACGGAGACATTGGCTGCTCATTACAGCAAACACAAGTGTGCAGAGTTACGACCGGACAATCTTGCTCACTTATGCCGAATGCAGTGCTCGTGGGCTCGACTATGCAGTTTTCGAGAGAGCAAACATAAAAGACT
Source organism: Amblyomma maculatum (assembly GCF_055883805.1). Lineage (NCBI taxonomy): Eukaryota > Metazoa > Arthropoda > Arachnida > Ixodida > Ixodidae > Amblyomma > Amblyomma maculatum. The sequence continues at coordinate 117,330,099 of NC_139350.1, read as the reverse complement.
GCGAATATCCGCCTGTTTCGAGCCAGCGTGGCTTTCCGTCCCCAGATTAAAAGTTGCAGTTATTTAGACCGCCATATAAACGTGCATCTGCGTCTTCCCATCTTCTTCCACGTCTAAAAAATAGAAACGAATAAGGCTGTGTAGCGTATAATAAGCCGCGAAACACGTGGGTACGCCTGCCGTAATATGAAGTCAACGGAGACATTGGCTGCTCACTACAGCAAACGCAAGAGTGCAGAATTACAACCGGACAATCTTGCTCACGTATGTCGAGTGCAGTGCTTGCGCACCGGACTATGCAGTTTTCGTGGGAGCAAAAATAAAAGACTGCGACAACGTGCGCGCTTGTTTCGAGCCAGCGTGGCTTTCCGTCCCCAGATTAAAGGCTGAAGCTATTTAGACCGCCATATAAACGTGTATCTTCGTCTTCCCATCATCGTCCGCCTCTAAAAAATAGAAACGAATAAGGCTGTGTAGCGTATAATAAGCCGCGAAACACGTGGGTACGCCTGCCGTAATATGAAGTCAACGGAGACATTGGCTGCTCACTACACCAAACACAAGTGTTCAGAATAAAGACAGGACAATCTTGCTCACTTATGTCGAATGCAATGCTCGTGGGCTCGAATATGCTGTTTTCGTGCGAGCAAAAATAAAAGACTGCGAGAACGTAAGCGCTTGTTTCGAGCCAGCGTGGCTTTCCGTCCTCAGATTAACAGCTGCAGCTATTTGGCCGCCATATAAATGTGTATCTTTGTCTTCCCATCAATGCCCACCTCAAAAAATCGAAACGAATTGCGCTGTGTAGCGTATAATAAGCCGCGCAGCACGTGGGTATGCCTTGCGTAATATGAAGTCAACGGAGACATTGGCTGCTCACTACAGCAAACACAAGTGTGCAGAGTTACGACCGGACAATCTTGCTCACTTATGTCGAATGCAGTGCTCGTGGGCTCGACTACGCAGTTTTCGAGAGAGCAAACCTAAAAGACTGCGACAATCCGCCTGTTTCGAGCCAGCGTGGCTTTCCGTCCCCATATTAAAAGTTGCAGTTATTTAGACCGCCATATAAACGTGCATCTTCGTCTTCCCATCTTCTTCCACGTCTAAAAAATAGAAACTAATAAGGCTGTGTAGCGTATAATAAGCCACGAAACACGTGGGTACGCCTGCCGTAATATGAAGTAACGGAGACATTGGCTGCTCACTACAGCAAACGCAAGAGTGCAGAATTACAACCGGACAATCTTGCTCACTTATGTCGAGTGCAGTGCTCGCGCGCCGGACTATGCAGTTTTCGTGAGAGCAAAAATAAAAAACTGCGACAACGTACGCGCTTGTTTCGAGCCAGCGTGGCTTTCCGTCCCCAGATTAAAGGCTGCAGCTATTTAGACCGCCATATAAACGTGTATCTTCGTCTTCCCATCATCGTCCACCTCTAAATATCGAAACGAATAGCGCCGTGTTCCGTATAAGCCACGCAACACGTGGGTACGCCTGCCGTAATATGAAGTCAACGCAGACATTGGCTGCTCACTACAGCAAACACAAGTGTGCAGAATTACGAACGGACAATCTTGCTCACTTATGTCGAATGCAGTGCTCGTGGGCTCGACTACGCAGTTTTTGTAAGAGCAAACCTAAAAGACTGCGACAACGTACGCGCTTGTTTCGAGCCAGTGTGGATTTCCGCCCTCAGATTAAAAGGTGCAGCTATTTAGACCGCCACATAGACGTGTATCTTTCTCTTCCCATCTTCTTCCACCTCAAAAAACTCGAAACGAATAGCGCTGTGTGGCGTATAATAAGCCGCGCAACACGTGGGTATGCCTGCCGTAATATGAAGTCAACGGAGACATTGGCTGCTCACTACAGCGAACACAATTGTGCAGAGTTACTACCGGACAATCTTGCTCACTTATGTCGAATGCAGTGCTCGTGGGCTCGACTATGCAGTTTTCGTGAGAGCAAAAATAAAAGACTGCGACAACGTACGCGCTTGTTTCGAGCCAGTGTGGATTTCCGCCCTCAGATTAAAAGGTGCAGCTATTTAGACCGCCACATAGACGTGTATCTTTCTCTTCCCATCTTCTTCCACCTCAAAAAACTCGAAACGAATAGCGCTGTGTGGCGTATAATAAGCCGCGCAATACGTGGGTATGCCTGCCGTAATATGAAGTCAACGGAGACATTGGCTGCTCACTACAGCGAACACAATTGCGCAGAGTTACTACCGGACAATCTTGCTCACTTATGTCGAATGCAGTGCTCGTGGGCTCGACTATGCAGTTTTCAAGAGAGCAAACATAAAAGACTGCGACAATCCGCCTGTTTCGAGCCAGCGTGGCTTTCCGTCCCCAGATTAAAAGCTGCAGTTATTTAGACCGCCATATAAACGTGCATCTTCCTCTTCCCATCTTCTTCCACCTCAAAAAACTCGAAACGAATAGCGCTGTGTGGCGTATAATAAGCCGCGCAACACGTGGGTATGCCTGCCGTAATATGAAGTCAACGGAGACATTGGCTGCTCACTACAGCGAACAAAAGTGTGCAGAATTACGACCGGACAATCTTGCTCACTTATGTCGAATGCAGTGCTTGCGCGCCGGACTACGCAGTTTTCGTGAGAGCAAAAATAAAAGACTACGACAGCGCGCTTCTTTCGAGCCAGCGTGGCTTTCCGTCCCCAGATTAAAATCTGCTGCTATTTAGGCCGCCAATAAACTACTGTCTTCGTCTTCTCACCTTCAACCTCTAAAAATTCGAAACGAATAGCGCTGTGTAGCATGTAATAGGCCGCGCAACACCTGGGTACGCCTACCGTAATATGAAGTCAACGGAGACATTGGCTGCTCACTACAGCAAACACAAGTGTTCAGAATTGTGACCGGAGAATCTTGCTCACTTATGTCGAATGCAATGCTCGTGGGCTCGACTACGCAGTTTTCGCGAGAGCAAAAATAAAAGACTGCGACAACGTACGCGCTTGTTTCGAGCCAGTGTGGATTTCCGCCCTCAGATTAAAAGGTGCAGCTATTTAGACCGCCACATAGACGTGTATCTTTCTCTTCCCATCTTCTTCCACCTCAAAAAACTCGAAACGAATAGCGCTGTGTGGCGTATAATAAGCCGCGCAACACGTGGGTATGCCTGCCGTAATATGAAGTCAACGGAGACATTGGCTCCTCACTACAGCGAACACAAGTGTGCAGAATTACGACCGGACAATCTTGCTCACTTATGTCGAATGCAGTGCTCGTGGGCTCGACTATACAGTTTTCGTGAGAGCAAACATAAAAGACTGCGACAACGTACGCGCTTGTTTCGAGCCAGTGTGGCTTTCCGCCCTCAGATTAAAAGTGCAGCTATTTAGACCGCCACATAGACGTGTGTCTTCGTCTTCCCATCGTCGTCCACCTCTAAAAACTCGAAACGAATAGCGCTGTGTAGCGTTTTACAAGCCGCGCAACACGTGGGTACTCCTGCCGTAATATGAAGTCAACGGCGACATTAGCTGCTCACTACAGCAAACACAAGTGTGCAGAATTGCGACCGGACAATCTTGCTCACTTATGTCGAATGCAGTGCTTGCGCGCCGGACTATGCAGTTTTCGTGAGAGCAAATATAAAAGACTACGACAACGTGCCTGTTTCGAGCCAGCGTGGCTTTCCGTCCCCAGATTAAAAGCTGCAGCTATTTAGGCCGCCAATAAACTAGTGTCCTCGTCTTCTCATCTTCCACCTCTACAAATTCGAAACGAATAGCGCTGTGTAGCATATAATAAGCCGCGCAACACCTGGGTACGCCTGCTGTAATATGAAGTCAACGGAGACATTAGCTGCTCACTACAGCAAACACTAGTGTGCAGAATTACGACCGGACAATCTTGCTCACTTATGTCGAATGCAGTGCTTGCGCGCCGGACTATGCAGTTTTCGTGAGAGCAAAAATAAAAGACTACGACAGCGCGCTTCTTTCGAGCCAGCGTGGCTTTCCGTCCCCAGATTAAAAGCTGCAGCTATTTAGGCCGCCAATAAACTAGTGTCCTCGTCTTCTCATCTTCCACCTCTACAAATTCGAAACGAATAGCGCTGTGTACCATATAATAAGCCGCGCAACACCTGGGTACGCCTGCTGTAATATGAAGTCAACGGAGACATTAGCTGCTCACTACAGCAAACACAAGTGTGCAGAATTACAGCCGGGCAATCTTGCTCACTTATGTCGAATGCAGTGCTTGCGCGCCGGACTATGCACTTTTCGTGAGAGCAAAAATAAAAGACTACGACAACGCCCTTGTTTCGAGCCAGCGTGGCTTTCCGTCCCCAGATTAAAAGCTGCAGCTATTTAGGCCGCCAATAAACTAGTGTCCTCGTCTTCTCATCTTCCACCTCTACAAATTCGAAACGAATAGCGCTGTGTAGCATATAATAAGCCGCGCAACACCTCGGTACGCCTGCTGTAATATGAAGTCAACGGAGACATTAGCTGCTCACTACAGCAAACACAAGTGTGCAGAATTACGGCCGGACAATTTTGCTCACTTATGTCGAATGCAGTGCTTGCGCGCCGGACTATGTAGTTTTCGTGAGAGCAAAAATAAAAGACTACGACAACGCGCTTGTTTCGAGCCAGCGTGGCTTTCCGTCCCCAGATTAAAAGCTGCAGCTATTTAGGCCGCCAATAAACTAGTGTCCTCGTCTTCTCATCTTCCACCTCTACAAATTCGAAACGAATAGCGCTGTGTAGCATATAACAAGCCGCGCAACACCTCGGTACGCCTGCTGTAATATGAAGTCAACGGAGACATTAGCTGCTCACTTGCTCACTACAGCAAACACAAGTGTGCAGAATTACGGCCGGACAATTTTGCTCACTTATGTCGAATGCAGTGCTTGCGCGCCGGACTATGCAGTTTTCGTGAGAGCAAAAATAAAAGACTACGACAACGCGCTTGTTTCGAGCCAGCGTGGCTTTCCGTCCCCAGATTAAAAGCTGCAGCTATTTAGGCCGCCAGTAAACTAGTGTCCTCGTCTTCTCATCTTCCACCTCTACAAATTCGAAACGAATAGCGCTGTGTAGCATATAATAAGCCGCGCAACACCTGGGTACGCCTGCTGTAATATGAAGTCAACGGAGACATTAGCTGCTCACTACAGCAAACACAAGTGTGAAGAATTACGGCCGGACAATCTTGCTCACTTATGTCGAATGCAGTGCTTGCGCGCCGGACTATGCAGTTTTCGCGAGTGCAAAAATAAAAGACTACGACAACGCGCTTGTTTCGAGCCAGCGTGGCTTTCCGTCCCCAGATTAAAAGCTGCAGCTATTAAGAGCGCCAATAAACTAGTGTCCTCGTCTTCTCATCTTCCACCTCTACAAATTCGAAACGAATAGCGCTGTGTAGCATATAATAAGCCGCGCAACACCTGGGTACGCCTGCTGTAATATGAAGTCAACGGAGACATTAGCTGCTCACTACAGCAAACACAAGTGTGCAGAAATACGGCCGGACAATCTTGCTCACTTATGTCGAATGCAGTGCTTGCGCGCCGGACTATGCGGTTTTCGTGAGAGCAAAAATAAAAGACTACGACAACGCGCTTGTTTCGAGCCAGCGTGGCTTTTCGTCCCCAGATTAAAAGCTGCAGCTATTTTGACCGCCATACAAACGTGTATCTTTGTCTTCCCATCAATGCCCACCTCAAAAAATCGAAACTAATTGCGCTGTGTAGCGTATAATAAGCCGCGCAGCACGTGGGTATGCCTGACATAATATGAAGTCAACGGAGACATTGGCTGCTCACTACAGCAAACACAAGTGTGCAGAGTTACGACCGGACAATCTTGCTCACTTATGCCGAATGCAGTGCTCGTGGGCTCGACTATGCAGTTTTCGAGAGAGCAAACATAAAAGACTGCGACAATCCGCCTGTTTCGAGCCAGCGTGGCTTTCCGTCCCCAGATTAAAAGTTGCAGTTATTTAGACCGCCATATAAACGTGCATCTGCGTCTTCCCATCTTCTTCCACGTCTAAAAAATAGAAACGAATAAGGCTGTGTAGCGTATAATAAGCCGCGAAACACGTGGGTACGCCTGCCGTAATATGAAGTCAACGGAGACATTGGCTGCTCACTACAGCAAACGCAAGAGTGCAGAATTACAACCGGACAATCTTGCTCACGTATGTCGAGTGCAGTGCTTGCGCACCGGACTATGCAGTTTTCGTGGGAGCAAAAATAAAAGACTGCGACAACGTACGCGCTTGTTTCGAGCCAGCGTGGCTTTCCGTCCCCAGATTAAAGGCTGAAGCTATTTAGACCGCCATATAAACGTGTATCTTCGTCTTCCCATCATCGTCCGCCTCTAAAAAATGGAAACGAATAGCGCTGTGTAGCGTATAATAAGCCGCACAACACGTTGGTACGCCTGCCGTAATATGAAGTCAACGGAGAGATTGGCTGCTCACTAAAGCAAACACAAGTGTGCAGAATTACGAACGGACAATCTTGCTCACTTATGTCGAATGCAAAGCTCGTGGGCTCGACTATGCAGTTTTCATGAGACCAAAAATAAAAGACTGCGGCAACGTACGCGCTTGTTTCGAGCCAGCGGGGCTTTCTGTCCCCCGATTAAAAGGTGCAGTTATTTAGACCGCCATAGAAACGTGCATCTTCGCCTTCCCATCTTCTTCCACGACTAAAAAATGGAAATGAATAGGGCTGTGTAGCGTATAATAAGCAGCGCAACACGTGGGTACGCCTGCCGTAATATGAAGTCAACGGAGACATTGGCTGCTCACTACAGCAAACACAAGTTTGCAGAATTACGACCGGACAATCTTGCTCACTTATGTCGAATGCAGTGCTCGTGGGCTCGACCATGCAGTTTTCGTGAGAGCAAAAATAAAAGACTGCGACAACGTACGCTCTTGTTTCAAGCCAGCGTGCCTTTCCATCCCCAGGTTAAAGGCTGAAGCTATTTAGACCGCCATATAAACGTGTATCTTCGTCTTCCCATCATCGTCCGCCTGTAAAAAATGGAAACGAATAGCGCTGTGTAGCGTATAATAAGCCGCACAACACGTTGGTACGCCTGCCGTAATATGAAGTCAACGGAGAGATTGGCTGCTCATTAAAGCAAACACAAGTGTGCAGAATTACGAACGGACAATCTTGCTCACTTATGTCGAATGCAATGCTCGTGGGCTCGACTATGCAGTTTTCATGAGACCGAAAATAAAAGACTGCTGCAACGTACGCGCTTGTTTCGAGCCAGTGTGGCTTTCTGTCCCCAGATTAAAAGCTGCAGTTATTTAGACCGCCATAGAAACGTGCATCTTTGTCTTCCCATCAATGCCCACCTCAAAAAATCGAAACGAATTGCGCTGTGTAGCGTATAATAAGCCGCGCAGCACGTGGGTATGCCTGACATAATATTAAGTCAACGGAGACATTGGCTGCTCACTACACCAAACACAAGTGTTCAGAATAAAGACAGGACAATCTTGCTCACTTATGTCGAATGCAATGCTCGTGCGCTCGAATATGCTGTTTTCGTGCGAGCAAAAATAAAAGACTGCGAGAACGTAAGCGCTTGTTTCGAGCCAGCGTGGCTTTCCGTCCCCAGATTAACAGCTGCAGCTATTTTGACCGCCATATAAATGTGTATCTTTGTCTTCCCATCAATGCCCACCTCAAAAAATCGAAACGAATTGCGCTGTGTAGCGTATAATAAGCCGCGCAGCACGTGGGTATGCCTTGCGTAATATGAAGTCAACGGAGACATTGGCTGCTCACTACAGCAAACACAAGTGTGCACAGTTACGACCGGACAATCTTGCTCACTTATGTCGAATGCAGTGCTCGTGGGCTCGACTACGCAGTTTTCGAGAGAGCAAACCTAAAAGACTGCGACAATCCGCCTGTTTCGAGCCAGCGTGGCTTTCCGTCCCCATATTAAAAGTTGCAGTTATTTAGACCGCCATATAAACGTGCATCTTCGTCTTCCCATCTTCTTCCACGTCTAAAAAATAGAAACTAATAAGGCTGTGTAGCGTATAATAAGCCACGAAACACGTGGGTACGCCTGCCGTAATATGAAGTAACGGAGACATTGGCTGCTCACTACAGCAAACGCAAGAGTGCAGAATTACAACCGGACAATCTTGCTCACTTATGTCGAGTGCAGTGCTCGCGCGCCGGACTATGCAGTTTTCGTGAGAGCAAAAATAAAAGACTGCGACAACGTACGCGCTTGTTTCGAGCCAGCGTGGCTTTCCGTCCCCAGATTAAAGGCTGCAGCTATTTAGACCGCCATATAAACGTGTATCTTCGTCTTCCCATCATCGTCCACCTCTAAAATATCGAAACGAATAGCGCCGTGTTCCGTATAAGCCACGCAACACGTGGGTACGCCTGCCGTAATATGAAGTCAACGCAGACATTGGCTGCTCACTACAGCAAACACAAGTGTGCAGAATTACGAACGGGCAATCTTGCTCACTTATGTCGAATGCAGTGCTCGTGGGCTCGACTATGCAGTTTTCGTGAGAGCAAACCTAAAAGACTGCGACAATCCACCTGTTTCGAGCCAGCGTGGCTTACCGTCCCAAGATTAAACGCTACAGCTATTTGCACAGCCATATAAACGTGTATCTTTGTCTTCCCATCAATGCCCACCTCAAAAAATCGAAACGAATTGCGCTGTGTAGCGTATAATAAGGTGCGCAACACGTGGGAACGCCTGCCGTAATATGAAGTCAACGCAGACATTGGCTGCTCACTACAGCAAACACAAGTGTGCAGAATAAAGACCGGACAATCTTGCTCACTTATGTCGAATGCAGTGCTCGTGGGCTCGACCATGCAGTTTTCGTGAGAGCAAAAATAAAAGACTGCAACAACGTACGCTCTTGTTTCAAGCCAGCGTGCCTTTCCATGCCCAGGTTAAAGGCTGAAGCTATTTAGACCGCCATATAAACGTGTATCTTCGTCTTCCCATCATCGTCCGCCTCTAAAAAATGGAAACGAATTGCGCTGTGTAGCGTATAATAAGCCGCACAAAACGTTGGTACGCCTGCCGTAATATGAAGTCAACGGAGAGATTGGCTGCTCACTAAAGCAAACACAAGTGTGCAGAATTACGAACGGACAATCTTGCTCACTTATGTCGAATACAATGCTCGTGAGCTCGACTATGCAGTTTTCATGAGACCGAAAATAAAAGACTGCTGCAACGTACGCGCTTGCTTCGAGCCAGTGTGGCTTTCTGTCCCCAGATTAAAAGCTGCAGTTATTTAGACCGCCATAGAAACGTGCATCTTTGTCTTCCCATCAATGCCCACCTCAAAAAATCGAAACGAATTGCGCTGTGTAGCGTATAATAAGCCGCGCAGCACGTGGGTATGCCTGACATAATATTAAGTCAACGGAGACATTGGCTGCTCACTACACCAAACACAAGTGTTCAGAATAAAGACAGGACAATCTTGCTCACTTATGTCGAATGCAATGCTCGTGGGCTCGAATATGCTGTTTTCGTGCGAGCAAAAATAAAAGACTGCGAGAACGTAAGCGCTTGTTTCGAGCCAGCGTGGCTTTCCGTCCCCAGATTAACAGCTGCAGCTATTTTGACCGCCATATAAATGTGTATCTTTGTCTTCCCATCAATGCCCACCTCAAAAAATCGAAACGAATTGCGCTGTGTAGCGTATAATAAGCCGCGCAGCACGTGGGTATGCCTTGCGTAATATGAAGTCAACGGAGACATTGGCTGCTCACTACAGCAAACACAAGTGTGCAGAGTTACGACCGGACAATCTTGCTCACTTATGTCGAATGCAGTGCTCGTGGGCTCGACTACGCAGTTTTCGAGAGAGCAAACCTAAAAGACTGCGACAATCCGCCTGTTTCGAGCCAGCGTGGCTTTCCGTCCCCATATTAAATGTTGCAGTTATTTAGACCGCCATATAAACGTGCATCTTCGTCTTCCCATCTTCTTCCACGTCTAAAAAATAGAAACTAATAAGGCTGTGTAGCGTATAATAAGCCACGAAACACGTGGGTACGCCTGCCGTAATATGAAGTAACGGAGACATGGGCTGCTCACTACAGCAAACGCAAGAGTGTAGAATTACAACCGGACGATCTTGCTCACTTATGTCGAGTGCAGTGCTCGCGCGCCGGACTATGCAGTTTTCGTGAGAGCAAAAATAAAAGACGGCGACAACGTACGCGCTTGTTTCGAGCCAGCGTGGCTTTCCGTCCCCAGATTAAAAGTTGCAGCTATTTAGACCGCCATATAAACGTGTATCTTCGTCTTCCCATCATCGTCCACCTCTAAAATATCGAAACGATTAGCGCCGTGTTCCGTATAAGCCACGCAACACGTGGGTACGCCTGCCGTAATATGAAGTCAACGCAGACATTGGCTGCTCACTACAGCAAACACAAGTGTGCAGAGTTACGACCGGACAATCTTGCTCACTTATGTCGAATGCAGTGCTCGTGGGCTCGACTACGCAGTTTTCGTGAGAGCAAACCTAAAAGACTGCGACAACGTACGCGCTTGTTTCGAGCCAGTGTGGATTTCCGCCCTCAGATTAAAAGGTGCAGCTATTTAGACCGCCACATAGACGTGTTTCTTTCTCTTCCCATCTTCTTCCACCTCAAAAAACTCGAAACGAATAGCGCTGTGTGGCGTATAACAAGCCGCGCAACACGTGGGTATGCCTGCCGTAATATGAAGTCAACGGAGACATTGGCTGCTTACTACAGCGAACACAATTGTGCAGAGTTACTACCGGACAATCTTGCTCACTTATGTCGAATGCAGTGCTCGTGGGCTCGACTATGCAGTTTTCGTGAGAGCAAAAATAAAAGACTGCGACAACGTACGCGCTTGTTTCGAGCCAGTGTGGATTTCCGCCCTCAGATTAAAAGGTGCAGCTATTTAGACCGCCACATAGACGTCTATCTTTCTCTTCCCATCTTCTTCCACCTCAAAAAACTCGAAACGAATAGCGCTGTGTGGCGTATAATAAGCCGCGCAACACGTGGGTATGCCTGCCGTAATATGAAGTCAACGGAGACATTGGCTGCTCACTACAGCGAACAAAAGTGTGCAGAATTACGACCGGACAATCTTGCTCACTTATGTCGAATGCAGTGCTCGTGGGCTCGATTATGCAGTTTTCGTGAGAGCAAACATAAAAGACTGCGACAACGTACGCGCTTGTTTCGAGCCAGTGTGGCTTTCCGCCCTCAGTTTAAAAGGTGCAGCTATTTAGACCGCCACATAGACGTGTGTCTTCGTCTTCCCATCGTCGTCCACCTCTAAAAAATCGAAACGAATAGCGCTGTGTAGCGTTTTACAAGCCGCGCAACACGTGGGTACTCCTGCCGTAATATGAAGTCAACGGCGACATTAGCTGCTCACTACAGCAAACACAAGTGTGCAGAATTGCGACCGGACAATCTTGCTCACTTATGTCGAATGCAGTGCTTGCGCGCCGGACTATGCAGTTTTCGCGAGAGCAAAGATAAAAGACTACGACAACGTGCCTGTTTCGAGCCAGCGTGGCTTTCCGTCCCCAGATTAAAATCTGCAGCTATTTATGCCGCCAATAAACTAGTGTCCTCGTCTTCTCATCTTCCACCTCTACAAATTCGAAACGAATAGCGCTGTGTAGCATATAATAAGCCGCGCAACACCTGGGTACGCCTGCTGTAATATGAAGTCAACGGAGACATTAGCTGCTCACTACAGCAAACACTAGTGTGCAGAATTACGGCCGGACAATCTTGCTCACTTATGTCGAATGCAGTGCTTGCGCGCCGGACTATGCAGTTTTCGTGAGAGCAAAAATAAAAGACTACGACAGCGCGCTTCTTTCGAGCCAGCGTGGCTTTCCGTCCCCAGATTAAAATCTGCTGCTATTTAGGCCGCCAATAAACTACTGTCTTCGTCTTCTCACCTTCAACCTCTAAAAATTCGAAACGAATAGCGCTGTGTAGCATGTAATAGGCCGCGCAACACCTGGGTACGCCTACCGTAATATGAAGTCAACGGAGACATTGGCTGCTCACTACAGCAAACACAAGTGTTCAGAATTGTGACCGGAGAATCTTGCTCACTTATGTCGAATGCAATGCTCGTGGGCTCGACTACGCAGTTTTCGCGAGAGCAAACATAAAAGACTGCGCCAATCCGCCTGTTTCGAGCCAGCGTGGCTTTCCGTCCTCAGATTAAAAGCTGCAGTTATTTAGACCGCCATATAAACGTGCATCTTCCTCTTCCCATCTTCTTCCACCTCAAAAAACTCGAAACGAATAGCGCTGTGTGGCGTATAATAAGCCGCGCAACACGTGGGTATGCCTGCCGTAATATGAAGTCAACGGAGACATTGGCTCCTCGCTACAGCGAACACAAGTGTGCAGAATTACGACCGGACAATCTTGCTCACTTATGTCGAATGCAGTGCTCGTGGGCTCGACTATACAGTTTTCGTGAGAGCAAACATAAAAGACTGCGACAACGTACGCGCTTGTTTCGAGCCAGTGTGGCTTTCCGCCCTCAGATTAAAAGTGCAGCTATTTAGACCGCCACATAGACGTGTGTCTTCGTCTTCCCATCGTCGTCCACCTCTAAAAACTCGAAACGAATAGCGCTGTGTAGCGTTTTACAAGCCGCGGAACACGTGGGTACGCCTGCTGTAATATGAAGTCAACGGAGACATTAGCTGCTCACTACAGCAAACACTAGTGTGCAGAATTACGACCGGACAATCTTGCTCACTTATGTCGAATGCAGTGCTTGCGCGCCGGACTATGCAGTTTTCGTGAGAGCAAAAATAAAAGACTACGACAGCGCGCTTCTTTCGAGCCAGCGTGGCTTTCCGTCCCCAGATTAAAAGCTGCAGCTATTTAGGCCGCCAATAAACTAGTGTCCTCGTCTTCTCATCTTCCACCTCTACAAATTCGAAACGAATAGCGCTGTGTAACATATAATAAGCCGCGCAACACCTGGGTACGCCTGCTGTAATATGAAGTCAACGGAGACATTAGCTGCTCACTACAGCAAACACAAGTGTGCAGAATTACAGCCGGGCAATCTTGCTCACTTATGTCGAATGCAGTGCTTGCGCGCCGGACTATGCAGTTTTCGTGAGAGCAAAAATAAAAGACTACGACAACGCGCTTGTTTCGAGCCAGCGTGGCTTTCCGTCCCCAGATTAAAAGCTGCAGCTATTAAGACCGCCAATACACTAGTGTCCTCATCTTCTCATCTTCCACCTCTACAAATTCGAAACGAATAGCAATGTGTAGCATATAATAAGCCGCGCAACACCTCGGTACGCCTGCTGTAATATGAAGTCAACGGAGACATTAGCTGCTCACTACAGCAAACACAAGTGTGCAGAATTACGGCCGGACAATCTTGCTCACTTATGTCGAATGCAGTGCTTGCGCGCCGCACTATGCAGTCTTCGTGAGAGCAAAAATAAAAGACTACGACAACGCCCTTGTTTCGAGCCAGCGTGGCTTTCCGTCCCCAGATTAAAAGCTGCAGCTATTAAGACCGCCAATAAACTAGTGTCCTCATCTTCTCATCTTCCACCTCTACAAATTCGAAACGAATAGCGCTGTGTAGCATATAATAAGCCGCGCAACACCTGGGTACGCCTGCTGTAATATGAAGTCAACGGAGACATTAGCTGCTCACTACAGCAAACACAAGGGTGCAGAATTGCGGCCGGACAATCTTGCTCACTTATGTCGAATGCAGTGCTTGCGCGCCGGACTGTGCAGTTTTCGTGAGAGCAAAAATAAAAGACTACGACAACGCGCTTGTTTCGAGCCAGCGTGGCTTTCCGTCCCCAGATTAAAAGCTGCAGCTATTTAGGCCGCCAATAAACTAGTGTCCTCGTCTTCTCATCTTCCACCTCTACAAATTCGAAACGAATAGCGCTGTGTAGCATATAATAAGCCGCGCAACACCTCGGTACGCCTGCTGTAATATGAAGTCAACGGAGAAATTAGCTGCTCACTACAGCAAACACAAGTGTGCAGAATTACGGCCGGACAATTTTGCTCACTTATGTCGAATGCAGTGCTTGCGCGCCGGACTATGCAGTTTTCGTGAGAGCAAAAATAAAAGACTACGACAACGCGCTTGTTTCGAGCCAGCGTGGCTTTCCGTCCCCAGATTAAAAGCTGCAGCTATTTAGGCCGCCAGTAAACTAGTGTCCTCGTCTTCTCATCTTCCACCTCTACAAATTCGAAACGAATAGCGCTGTGTAGCATATAATAAGCCGCGCAACATCTGGGTACGCCTGCTGTAATATGAAGTCAACGGAGACATTAGCTGCTCACTACAGCAAACACAAGTGTGCAGAAATACGGCCGGACATTCTTGCTCACTTATGTCGAATGCAGTGCTTGCGCGCCGGACTATGCAGTTTTCGTGAGAGCAAAAATAAAAGACTACGACAACGCGCTTGTTTCGAGCCAGCGTGGCTTTTCGTCCCCAGATTAAAAGCTGCAGCTATTTTGACCGCCATACAAACGTGTATCTTTGTCTTCCCATCAATGCCCACCTCAAAAAATCGAAACGAATTGCGCTGTGTAGCGTATAATAAGCCGCGCAGCACGTGGGTATGCCTGACATAATATGAAGTCAACGGAGAGATTGGCTGCTCTCTAAAGCAAACACAAGTGTGCAGAATAACGAACGGACAATCTTGCTCACTTATGTCGAATGCAAAGCTCGTGGGCTCGACTATGCAGTTTTCATGAGACCAAAAATAAAAGACTGCGGCAACGTACGCGCTTGTAACGAGCCAGCGGGGCTTTCTGTCCCCCGATTAAAAGGTGCAGTTATTTAGACCGCCATAGAAACGTGCATCTTCGCCTTCCCATCTTCTTCCACGACTAAAAAATGGAAATGAATAGGGCTGTGTAGCGTATAATAAGCAGCGCAACACGTGGGTACGCCTGCCGTAATATAAAGTCAACGGAGACATTGGCTGCTCACTACAGCAAACACAAGTTTGCAGAGTTACGACCGGACAATCTTGCTCACTTATGTCGAATGCAGTGCTCGTGGGCTCGACCATGCAGTTTTCGTGAGGGCAAAAATAAAAGACTGCGACAACGTGCGCTCTTGTTTCAAGCCAGCGTGCCTTTCCATCCCCAGGTTAAAGGCTGAAGCTATTTAGACCGCCATATAAACGTGTATCTTTGTCTTCCCATCATCGTCCGCCTCTAAAAAATGGAAACGAATAGCGCTGTGTAGCGTATAATAAGCCGCACAACACGTTGGTTCGCCTGCCGTAATATGAAGTCAACGGAGAGATTGGCTGCTCACTAAAGGAAACACAAGTGTGCAGAATTACGAACGGACAATCTTGCTCACTTATGTCGAATGCAATGCTCGTGGGCTCGACTATGCAGTTTTCATGAGACCGAAAATAAAAGACTGCTGCAACGTACGCGCTTGTTTCGTGCCAGTGTGGCTTTCTGTCCCCAGATTAAAAGCTGCAGTTATTTAGACCGCCATAGAAACGTGCATCTTTGTCTTCCCATCAATGCCCACCTCAAAAAATCGAAACGAATTGCGCTGTGTAGCGTATAATAAGCCGCGCAGCACGTGGGTATGCCTGACATAATATTAAGTCAACGGAGACATTGGCTGCTCACTACACCAAACACAAGTGTTCAGAATAAAGACAGGACAATCTTGCTCACTTATGTCGAATGCAATGCTCGTGGGCTCGAATATGCTGTTTTCGTGCGAGCAAAAATAAAAGACTGCGAGAACGTAAGCGCTTGTTTCGAGCCAGCGTGGCTTTCCGTCCCCAGATTAACAGCTGCAGCTATTTTGACCGCCATATAAATGTGTATCTTTGTCTTCCCATCAATGCCCACCTCAAAAAATCGAAACGAATTGCGCTGTGTAGCGTATAATAAGCCGCGCAGCACGTGGGTATGCCTTGCGTAATATGAAGTCAACGGAGACATTGGCTGCTCACTACAGCAAACACAAGTGTGCAGAGTTACGACCGGACAATCTTGCTCACTTATGTCGAATGCAGTGCTCGTGGGCTCGACTACGCTGTTTTCGAGAGAGCAAACCTAAAAGACTGCGACAATCCGCCTGTTTCGAGCCAGCGTGGCTTTCCGTCCCCATATTAAAAGTTGCAGTTATTTAGACCGCCATATAAACGTGCATCTTCGTCTTCCCATCTTCTTCCACGTCTAAAAAATAGAAACTAATAAGGCTGTGTAGCGTATAATAAGCCACGAAACACGTGGGTACGCCTGCCGTAATGTGAAGTAACGGAGACATTGGCTGCTCACTACAGCAAACGCAAGAGTGCAGAATTACAACCGGACAATCTTGCTCACTTATGTCTAGTGCAGTGCTCGCGCGCCGGACTATGCAGTTTTCGTGAGAGCAAAAATAAAAGACTGCGACAACGTACGCGCTTGTTTCGAGCCAGCGTGGCTTTCCGTCCCCAGATTAAAGGCTGCAGCTATTTAGACCGCCATATAAACGTGTATCTTCGTCTTCCCATCATCGTCCACCTCTAAAATATCGAAACGAATAGCGCCGTGTTCCGTATAAGCCCCGCAACACGTGGGTACGCCTGCCGTAATATGAAGTCAACGCAGACATTGGCTGCTCACTGCAGCAAACACAAGTGTGCAGAGTTACGACCGGACAATCTTGCTCACTTATGTCGAATGCAGTGCACGTGGGCTCGACTACGCAGTTTTCGTGAGAGCAAACCTAAAAGACTGCGACAATCCGCCTGTTTCGAGCCAGCGTGGCTTACCGTCCCCAGATTAAAAGCTGCAGCTATTTGCACAGCCATATAAACGTGTATCTTTGTCTTCCCATCAATGCCCACCTCAAAAAATCGAAACGAATTGCGCTGTGTAGCGTATAATAAGGTGCGCAACACGTGGGTACGCCTGCCGTAATATGAAGTCAACGCAGACATTGGCTGCTCACTACAGCGAACACAATTGTGCAGAGTTACTACCGGACAATCTTGCTCACTTATGTCGAATGCAGTGCTCGTGGGCTCGACTATGCAGTTTTCGTGAGAGCAAAAATAAAAGACTGCGACAACGTACGCGCTTGTTTCGAGCCAGTGTGGATTTCCGCCCTCAGATTAAAAGGTGCAGCTATTTAGACCGCCACATAGACGTGTATCTTTCTCTTCCCATCTTCTTCCACCTCAAAAAACTCGAAACGAATAGCGCTGTGTGGCGTATAATACGCCGCGCAACACGTGGGTATGCCTGCCGTAATATGAAGTCAACGGAGACATTGGCTGCTCACTACAGCGAACACAATTGGTCAGAGTTACTACCGGACAATCTTGCTCACTTATGTCGAATGCAGTGCTCGTGGGCTCGACTATGCAGTTTTCAAGAGAGCAAACATAAAAGACTGCGACAATCCGCCTGTTTCGAGCCAGCGTGGCTTTCCGTCCCCAGATTAAAAGCTGCAGTTATTTAGACCGCCATATAAACGTGCATCTTCCTCTTCCCATCTTCTTCCACCTCAAAAAACTCGAAACGAATAGCGCTGTGTGGCGTATAATAAGCCGCGCAACACGTGGGTATGCCTGCCGTAATATGAGGTCAACGGAGACATTGGCTGCTCACTACAGCGAACACAAGTGTGCAGAATTACGACCGGACAATCTTGCTCACTTATGTCGAATGCAGTGCTCGTGGGCTCGACTATGCAGTTTTCGTGAGAGCAAACATAAAAGACTGCGACAACTAACGCGCTTGTTTCGAGCCAGTGTGGCTTTCCGCCCTCAGATAAAAAGGTGCAGCTATTTAGACCGCCACATAGACGTGTGTCTTCGTCTTCCCATCGTCGTCCACCTCTAAAAAATCGAAACGAATAGCGCTGTGTAGCGTTTTACAAGCCGCGCAACACGTGGGTACTCCTCCCGTAATATGAAGTCAACGGCGACATTAGCTGCTCACTACAGCAAACACAAGTGTGCAGAATTGCGACCGGACAATCTTGCTCACTTATGTCGAATGCAGTGCTTGCGCGCCGGACTATGCAGTTTTCGCGAGAGCAAAGATAAAAGACTACGACAACGTGCCTGTTTCGAGCCAGCGTGGCTTTCCGTCCCCAGATTAAAATCTGCAGCTATTTAGGCCGCCAATAAACTAGTGTCCTCGTCTTCTCATCTTCCACCTCTACAAATTCGAAACGAATAGCGCTGTGTAGCATATAATAAGCCGCGCAACACCTGGGTACGCCTGCTGTAATATGAAGTCAACGGAGACATTAGCTGCTCACTACAGCAAACACAAGTGTGAAGAATTACGGCCGGACAATCTTGCTCACTTATGTCGAATGCAGTGCTTGCGCGCCGGACTATGCCGTTTTCGCGAGTGCAAAAATAAAAGACTACGACAACGCGCTTGTTTCGAGCCAGCGTGGCTTTCGTCCCCAGATTAAAAGCTGCAGCTATTAAGACCGCCAATAAACTAGTGTCTTCGTCTTCTCACCTTCAACCTCTAAAAATTCGAAACGAATAGCGCTGTGTAGCATATAATAAGCCGCGCAACACCTCGGTACGCCTACCGTAATATGAAGTCAACGGAGACATTGGCTGCTCACTACAGCAAACACAAGTGTTCAGAATTGTGACCGGAGAATCTTGCTCACTTATGTCGAATGCAATGCTCGTGGGCTCGACTACTCAGTTTTCGCGAGAGCAAAAATAAAAGACTGCGACAACGTACGCGCTTGTTTCGAGCCAGTGTGGATTTCCGCCCTCAGATTAAAAGGTGCAGCTATTTAGACCGCCACATAGACGTGTATCTTTCTCTTCCCATCTTCTTCCACCTCAAAAAACTCGAAACGAATAGCGCTGTGTGGCGTATAATAAGCCGCGCAACACGTGGGTATGCCTGCCGTAATATGAAGTCAACGGAGACATTGGCTGCTCACTACAGCGAACACAATTGTGCAGAGTTACTACCGGACAATCTTTCGCACTTATGTCGAATGCAGTGCTCGTGGGCTCGACTATGCAGTTTTCAAGAGAGCAAACATAAAAGACTGCGCCAATCCGCCTGTTTCGAGCCAGCGTGGCTTTCCGTCCTCAGATTAAAAGCTGCAGTTATTTAGACCGCCATATAAACGTGCATCTTCCTCTTCCCATCTTCTTCCACCTCAAAAAACTCGAAACGAATAGCGCTGTGTGGCGTATAATAAGCCGCGCAACACGTGGGTATGCCTGCCGTATTATGAAGTCAACGGAGACATTGGCTGCTCACTACAGCAAACACAAGTGCGCAAAATTACGACCGGACAATCTTGCTCACTTATGTCGAATGCAGTGCTCGTGGGCTCGACTATGCAGTTTTCGTGAGAGCAAAAATAAAAGACTACGGCAACGCGATTGGTTCGAGCCAGCGTGGCTTTCTGTCCCCAGATTAAAAGCTTCAGTTATTTAGACCGCCATATAAACGTGCATCTTCGCCTTCCCATCTTCTTCGACATCTAAAAAATGGAAATGAATAGGGCTGTGTAGCGTATAATAAGCAGAGCAACACGTGGGTACGCCTGCCGTAATATGAAGTCAACGGAGACATTGGCTGCTCACTACAGCAAACACAAGTGTGCAGAATTACGACCGGACAATCTTGCTCACTTATGTCGAATGCTGAGCTCGTGGGCTCGACTATGCAGTTTTCGTAAGAGCAAAAATAAAAGACTACGGCAGCGCGCTTGTTTCGAGCCAGCGTGGCTTTCTGTCCCCAGATTAAAAGCTGCAGTTATTCTGACCGCCAAATAAACGTGCATCTTCGCCTTCCCATCTCCTTCGACATCTAAAATATGGAAATGAATAGGGCTGTGTAGCGTATAATAAGCCGAGCAACACGTGGGTACGCCTGCCGTAATATCAAGTCAACGGAGACATTGGCTGCTCTCTACAGCAAACACAAGTGTGCAAAATTACGACCGGACAATCTCGCTCACTAATGTCTAATGCAGTGCTCGTGGGCTTGACTATGCAGTTTTCGCGAGAGCAAAAATAAGACTGCGACAACGTACGCGCTTGTTTCGAGCCAGCGTGGCTTTCTGTCCCCAGATCAAAAGCTGCAGTTATTTAGACCGCCATATAAACGTGCATCTTCGCCTTCCCATCTTCTTCGACATCTAAAAAATGGAAAGGAATAGGGCTGTGTAGCGTATAATAAGCCGAGCAACACGTGGGTTCGCCTGCCGTAATATGAAGTCAACGGAGACATTGGCTGCTCACTACAGCAAGCACAAGTGTGCAGAATTACGACCGGACAATCTTGCTCACTTTTGTCGAATGCAGTTCTCGTGGGCTCGATATGCAGTTTTCGTGAGAGCAAAAATAAAAGACTACAACAACGCGCTTGTTTCGAGCCAGCGTGGCTTTCCGTCCCCATATTAGAAGCTGCAGCTATTTAGACCGCCAAAAAAACGTGTCTTCGTCTTCTCATCTTCCACCTCTAGAAATTCGAAACGAATAGCGCTGTGTAGCGTTTAATAATCCGCTCAACACCTGGGTACAGTTGCCGTAATATGAGGTCACCGGAGACATTGGCTGCTGACTAAAGCAAACACAAGTGTGCAGAATTACAACCGGACCATCGTGCTCACTTATGTCGAATGCAGTGCTCGTGGGCTCGGCTATGCAGTTTACGTGAGAGCAAAAATAAAAGACTGCGACAACGCGCTTGTTTCGAGCCAGCGTGGCCTTCGGTCCCCAGGTTAAGCCACATAAACGTGCATCTTCGCCTTCCCATCTTCTTCGACATCTAAAAAATGATAATGAATAGGGCTGTGTAGCGTATAATAAGCCGAGCAACACGTGGGTACGCCTGCCGTAATATGAAGTCAACGGAGACATTGGCTGCTCACTACAGCACACACAAGTGTGCAGAATTACGACCGGACAATCTTGCTCACTTATGTCGAATGCTAAGCTCGTGGGCTCGACTATGCAGTTTTCGTGAGAGCAAAAATAAAAGACTACGGCAACGCGCTTGTTTCGAGCCAGCGTCGCTTTCTGTCCCCAGATTAAAAGCTGCAGTTATTTTGACCGCCATATAAACGTGCATCTTCGCCTTCCCATCTTCTTCGACATCTAAAAAATGGAAATGAATAGGGCTGTGTAGCGTGTAATAAGCCGAGCAACACGTGGGTACGCCTGCCGTAATATCAAGTCAACGGAGACATTGGCTGCTCACTACAGCAAACACAAGTGTGCAAAATTACGACCGGACAATCTTGCTCACTTATTTCGAATGCAGTGCTCGTGGGCTCGACTATGCAGTTTTCGCGAGAGCAAAAATAAAAGACTGCGACAACGTACCCGCTTGTTTCGAGCCAGGGTGGCTTTCTGTCTCCAGATTAAAAGCTGCAGTTATTTAGACCGCCACATAAACGTGCATCTTCGCCTTCCCATCTTCTTCCACGTCTAAAAAAATGAAACGAATAAGGCTGTGTAGCATATAAAAAGCCGAGCAACACGTGGGTACGCCTGCCGTAATATGAAGTCAACGGAGACATTGGCTGCTCACTACAGCAAACACAAGTGTGCAGAATTACGACAGGACAATCTTGCTAACTTATGTCGAATGCAAAGCTCGTGGGCTCAACTATGCAGTTTTCGTGAGAGCAAAAATAAAAGACTACGGCAATGCGCTTGTTTCGAGCTAGCGTGGCTTTCTGTCCCCAGATTAAAAGCTGCAGTTATTTAAACCGCCATAGAAACGTGCATCTTCGCCTTCCCATCTTCTTCGACATCTAAAAAATTGAAATGAATAGGGCTGTGTGGCGTATAATAAGCCGAGCAACACGCGGGTACGCCTGCCGTAATATGAAGTGAACGGAGACATAGGCTGCTTACTACAGCAAACACAAGTGTGCAGAATTACGACCGGACAATCTTGCTCACCTATGTCGAATGCAATGCTCGTGGGCTCGACTATGCAGTTTTCGTGAGAGCAAAAATAAAAGACTGCGGCAACCCGCTTGTTTTGAGCCAGCGTGGCTTTCTGTCCCCAGATTAAAAGCTGCAGTTATTTAAACCGCCATAGAAACGTGCATCTTCACCTTCCAATCTTCTTCGGCATCTAAAAAATGGAAATGAATAGGGCTGTGTACCGTATAATAAGCCGAGCAACACGTGGGGACGCCTGCCGTAATATGAAGTGAATGGAGACATTGGCTGCTTACTACAGCAAACACAAGTGTGCAGAATTACGACCGGGTAATCTTGCTCACTTATGTGGAATGCAAAGCTCGTGGGCTCGACTATGCTGTTTTCGTGAGAGCAAAAATAAAAGTCTACGGCAACACGCTTGTTTCGAGCCAGCGTGGCTTTCTGTCCCCAGATTAAAAGCTGCAGTTATTTAGACCGCCATATAAACGTGCATCTTCGCCTTCCCACCTTCTTCGACATCTAAAAAATGGAATTGAATAGGGCTGTGTAGCGTATAATAAGCCGAGCAACACGTGGGTACGCCTGCCGTAATATGAAGTCAACGGAGACATTGGCTGCTCACTACACCGAACACAAGTGTGCAGAATTACGACCGGACAACCTTGCTCACTTATGTCTAATGCAAAGCTCGTGGGCTCGACTATGCAATTTTTTGTGAGAGCAAAAATAAAATACTGCGACAACGTACGCGCTTACTTCGAGCCAGCGTGTCTTTCCGTCCCCAGATTAGAAAATGCGGCTTTTTAGACCGCCAATAAATGTGTGTCTTCGTCTTCCCATCTTCTTCCACATCTGAAAAATCAAAACGAAGAGCGCTGTTTAGCGTATAATATTCCGCGCAACACGTGGGTATGCCTGCCGTAATATGAAGTCAACGGAGACATTGGCTGCTCACTACAGCAAACTCAAGTGTGCAGAATTACGACAGGAACATCTTGCTCACTTATGTCGAATGCAATGCTCGTGGGCTCAACTATGCAGTTTTCGCGAGAGCAAAAATAAAAGACTGCGACAACCTACGCGCTTGTTTCGAGCCAGTGTGGCTTTCCGCCCTCAGAATAAAAGCTGCAGCTATTTAGACCGCCATATAGGCATGTATCTTCGTCTTCCCATCTTCTTCCACCTCAAAAAACTCGAAACGAATACAGCTGTGTAGCGTATAATAAGCCGCGCAACACGTGGGTATGCCTGCCGTAATATGAAGTCAAAGGAGACATTGGCTGCTCACGACAGCAAACACAAGTGTGCCGAATTACAATCGGACAATATTGCTCACTTATGTCGAGTGCAGTGCTAGAGGGCTCCACTATGAAGTTTTCGAGAGAGCAAACATAAAAGACTGCGACAACGTACGCGCTTGTTTCGAGCCAGCGTGGCTTTCTGTCCCCAGATTAAAAGCTGCAGTTATTTAGACCGCCATATAAACGTGATTCTTCGCCTTCCCATCTTCTTCGACATCTAAACAATTGAAATGAATAGTGCTGTGTGGCGTATAATAAGCCGAGCAACACGTGGGTACGCCTGCCGTAATATGAAGTCAACGGAGACATTGGCTGCTCACTACAGCAAACACAAGTGTGCAGAATTACGACAGGACAATCTTGCTAACTTATGTCGAATGCAAAGCTCGTGGGCTCGACTATGCAGTTTTCGTGAGAGCAAAAATAAAAGACTACGGCAACGCGCTTGTTTCGAGCTAGCGTGGCTTTCTGTCCCCAGATTAAAAGCTGCAGTCATTTAAACCGCCATAGAAACGTGCATCTTCGCCTTCCAATCTTCTTCGACATCTAAAAAATAGAAATGAATAGGGCTGTGTAGCGTATAATAAGCCGAGCAACACGCGGGTACGCCTGCCGTAATATGAAGTGAACGGAGACATTGGCCGCTTACTGCAGCAAACACAAGTGTGCAGAATTACGACCGCACAATCTTGATCACCTATGGCGAATGCAATGCTCGTGGGCTCGACTATGCAGTTTTCGTGAGTGCAAAAATAAAAGACTGCTGCAACCCGCTTGTTTTGAGCCAGCGTGGCTTTCTGTCCCCAGATTAAAAGCTGCAGTTATTTAAACCGCCATAGAAACGTGCATCTTCGCCTTCCAATCTTCTTCGGCATCTAAAAAATGGAAATGAATAGGGCTTTGTAGCGTATAATAAGCCGAGCAACACGTGGGCACGCCTGCCGTAATATGAAGTCAACGGAGACATTGGCTGCTCACTACAGCAAACACAAGTGTGCAGAATTACGACCGGACAATCTTGCTCACTTATGTCGAATGCTAAGCTCGTGGGCTCGACTATGCAGTTTTCGTGAGAGCAAAAATAAAAGACTACGGCAGCGCGCTTGTTTCGAGCCAGCGTGCCTTTCTGTCCCCAGATTAAAAGCTGCAGTTATTCTGACCGCCAAATAAACGTGCATCTTCGCCTTCCCATCTTCTTCGACATCTAAAATATGGAAATGAATAGGGCTGTGTAGCGTATAATAAGCCGAGCGACACGTGGGTACGCCTGCCGTAATATCAAGTCAACGGAGACATTGGCTGCTCACTACAGCAAACACAAGTGTGCAAAATTACGACCGGACAATCTCGCTCACTTATGTCTAACGCAGTGCTCGTGGGCTTGACTATGCAGTTTTCGCGATAGCAAAAATAAAAGACTGCGACAACGTACGCGCTTGTTTCGAGCCAGCGTGGCTTTCTGTCCCCAGATTAAAAGCTGCAGTTATTTAGACGCTGGCTCAAAACAAGAGGGTTGCCGCAGTCTTTTATTTTTGCACTCACGAAAACTGCATAGTCGAGCCCACGAGCATTGCATTCGACATAGGTGATCAAGATTGGGCGGTCGTAATTCTGCACACTTGTGTTTGCTGTAGTAAGCAGCCAATGTCTC
This sequence comes from Amblyomma maculatum, assembly GCF_055883805.1. NCBI lineage: Eukaryota > Metazoa > Arthropoda > Arachnida > Ixodida > Ixodidae > Amblyomma > Amblyomma maculatum. The sequence continues at coordinate 117,305,173 of NC_139350.1, read as the reverse complement.
CGTTCACTTCATATTACGGCAAGCGTACCCGCGTGTTGCTCGCCTTATTATACGCTACACAGCCCTATTCATTTGCATTTTTTAGATGTCGAAGAAGATGGGAAGGCGAAGATGCACGTTTATATGGCGGTCAAAATGACTGCAGCTTTTAATCTGGGGACAGAAAGCGACGCTGGCTCGAAACAAGCGCTTTGCCGTAGTCTTTTATTTTTACTCTCACGAAAACTGCTTAGTCGAGCACACGAGCTTTGCATTCGACATAAGTGAGCAAGATTGTCCGGTCGTAATTCTGCACACTTGTGTTTGCTGTAGTGAGCAGCCAATGTCTCCGTTGACTTCATATTACGGCAGGCGAACCCACGTGTTGCTCGGCTTATTATACGCTACAAAGCCCTATTCATTTTCATTTTTTAGATGTCGAAGAAGATGGGAAGGCGAAGATGCACGTTTATATGGCGGTCTAAATAACTGCAGCTTTTAATCTGGGGACAGAAAGCCACGCTGGCTCGAAACAAGCGCGTTGCCGTAGTCTTTTATTTTTGCTCTCACGAAAACTGCATAGTCGAGCCCACGAGCTTTGCATTCGACATAAGTGAGCAAGATTGTCCGGTCGTAATTCTGCACACTTGTGTTTGCTGTAGTGAGCAGCCAATGTCTCCGTTGACTTCATATTACGGCAGGCGAACCCACGTGTTGCTCGGCTTATTATACGCTACAGAGCCCTATTCATTTCCATTTTTTAGATGTCGATGAAGATGGGAAAAGCTGCAGTTATTTAAACCGCCATAGAAACGTGCATCTTCGCCTTCCAATCTTCTTCGGCATCTAAAAAATGGAGATGAATAGGGCTGTGTAGCGTATAATAAGCCGAGCAACACGTGGGGACGCCTGCCGTAATATGAAGTGAATGGAGACATTGGCTGCTTACTACAGCAAACACAAGTGTGCAGAATTACGACCGGACAATCTTGCTCACTTATGTCGAATGCAATGCTCGTGGTCTCGACTATGCAGTTTTCGCGAGAGCAAAAATAAAAGACTGCGACAACATATGCGCTTGTTTCGAGCCAGCGTGTCTTTCCGTCCCCAGGTTAAAAGCTGCAGCTATTTTGACCGCCATATAAACGTGTATCTTTGTCTTCCCATCATTGCCCACCTCAAAAAATCGAAACGAATTGCGCTGTGTAGCATATAATAAGCCGCGCAGCACGTGGGTATGCCTGACATAATATGAAGTCAACGGAGACATTGGCTGCTCACTAGAAGCTGACGTTGAGAGATTTTATGCGGACCTACAATGCCTTTTAAACCGCACCCCATCATCAGACGTCATTTTTCTCATAGGAGACTGGAATGCTAAGGTCGGGAGTGAAGAAATATCCGGAATTACAGGCAAGTTCGGTCTTGGTGAGCCAAATGAAGCTGGGCAGAGGCTAGTAGAGTTCTGTGAAGAAAACAACCTGACCATAGCGAATACTCATTTTCAACAGCACAAGAGGCGCCTGTACACATGGATTTCACCGGACGGTTGTACAGGAATCAGATCGATTATATTATTTGCCGGCAGAGATGGATAAGCGCTATACAAGCAGTAAAAACAAGGCCTGGGGCCGATTGTGGCACCGATCATCAGCTTCTTGTTGCCAAAATTAAGCTTCGATTGAGGAAAGCGCAGAAAACTAGAAGGCCTTTCAGGTATGATCTGGATCAGATTCCATTAGAATATGCTGTGGAAGTGAGGAATCGATTTCAAGAATTAGATCTTGAAGACAAAGAGCCCGAAGAGATGTGGACTGATGTTCGTGATATAATACAAGAAGTTGCTACTAAGGTAGTTCCAAAGCAAAAGAAATGCAAAAAAGCAAACTGGTTATCTGAAGAGGCTTTGCAAATAGCTGAGGAAAGGAGGATGGCAAAAGGTATGGGGGAAAGAGAAAGATACAAGGTGCTCAATGCGGATTTTCAGAAAATAGCAAGGAGAGATAAGAATGCCTTCCTGAACATACAGTGTCAAGCAGTTGAGGACAACAGCCAATTAAGGAACACAAGAGCTCTGTATAAGACAATCAAAGATATCAAAGGAAGCTTCTGTGCTAAGCTGGGCGTGATAAAGGACAAACGAGGCAAGGACCTCACTGAAGCCTCAGAGATAAAGAAGAGGTGGCAGGAATACACAGAAGAACTGTACAAGAAGGACCCGGATGTGCAAACCCAACATAGGACGGTTGTGATTTCTGATCTCGAGCCGGGCATCCTGAAGAGTGAAGTTGAATGGGCCTTAGCCAGCCTTGCTAAGAACAAAGCTAGCGGAATTGATGGTATTCCAGCTGAGTTGCTTCAAAACCTCAACCACGACGCTGTTAACACACTGCATACATTATGTCAAAAGATTTGGACAACCCTGCAGTGGCCACAGGATTGGAGGAGGTCAGTTTACATCCCCATTCCAAAGAAAGGCAGTGCCAAAGATTGTTCCAACTACCGCACGATCGCGCTTATTTCGCATGCTAGCAAGGTGATGTTAAAAATCCTGCAAGGTAGGCTGCAGCAGTATGTGGATCGAGAGCTTCCGGACGTGCAAGCTGGGTTTCGCAAGGGCAGAGGAACTAGAGACCAAATTGCCAACCTTCGCTGGATCATGGAAAAAGCAAGAGAGTTCCAGAAACCCATTTACCTCTGCTTTATTGATTATGCGAAAGCGTTTGACTGCGTAGATCACAGCAGATTGTGGCAAGCTCTCCAAGAGATGGGAGTTCCAATTCACCTCATCTGTCTCCTCAGGAACCTTTATGAAGGGCAAGAGGCCACAGTCAGAACTGGGCATGGTCTTACTGATTGGTTTCCGATTGAGAAAGGGGTGAGGCAAGGCTGCATACTGTCGCCCTGCCTATTTAACCTATACGCAGAGTGCATCATGAGGAAGGCCGGTCTGGACGAGTCTTCAGCTGGAGTGAAGATTGCTGGAAAACGTATCAACAACCTTAGATATGCGGATGATACCACTTTAATGGCAGAAAGTGAAGTGGAACTCAAGAGACTTCTGATGCGCGTACAAGAAGAGAGTGAGAAGTTTGGGCTTAAACTGAACATTAAAAAGACGAAGATCATGGCGTCTTGCCCTATCAAGTCCTGGAGCATCAATGGACAAGAAGTGGAAGCTGTGACAGATTTTCTATTCTTGGGCGCCAAGATTACCTCGGAAGGAGTCTGCAGCCATGAAATTAGGAGACGCCTGCTTCTGGGAAAGAGAGCAATGGTTAGCCTTGTCCGCCTAGTAAAGAGCAGAGACATTAGTCTACCAACAAAGATCCGTATAATCCGTATAACCCGTGCTATGGTATTTCCAGTTGTGATGTATGGATGCGAGAGTTGGACTGTGAAAAAGGCTGACCGCCGAAGAATTGACGCGTTTGAATTGTGGTGCTGGCGAAGACTCTTAAGAGTTCCTTGGACTGCCAGAAGATCAAATCAGTCAATATTGTCGACCATAAACCCTGACTGCTCATTGGAGGGTCAAATTCTAAAGTTAAAGCTCAGCTACTTTGGTCATCTGATGAGAAGAGAGGAGTCGCTGGAGAAAGATTTGATGTTGGGAAAGGTTGAGGGTCGCCGGAGAAGGGGTAGGCAGCGAACGCGATGGTTAGATGGCATTCTCGAGGCATTGCAGATGAAGCTATGTGATGTTAAGAAGATAGTGAGAGACCGGAAAGCGTGGCGTGACATGGTCCATAGGGTCACGAAGAGTCGGACACGACTGAACGCCTGAACTGAACTGAACTGACAGCAAACACAAGTGTTCAGAATAAAGACCGGACAATCTTGCTCACTTATGTCGAATGCAGTGCTCGTGGGCTCGACTATGCAGTTTTCGTGAGAGCAAAAATAAAAGACTGCGACAACGTACGCGCTTGTTTCGAGCCAGCGTGGCTTTCCGTCCCCAGATTAAAAGCTGCAGTTATTTACACCGCCATATAAACGTGTATCTTTGTCTTCCCATCAATGCCCACCACAAAAAATTGAAACGAATTGCGCTGTGTAGCGTATAATAAGCCGCGCAGCACGTGGGTATGCCTGACATTATATGAAGTCAACCCAGACATTGGCTGCTCACTACAGCAAACACAAGTGTGCAGAATTGCGACCGGACAATCTTGCCCACTTATGTCGAATGCAAAGCTCGTGGGCTCGACTATGCTGTTTTCGTGAGAGCAAAAATAAAAGTCTACGGCAACACGCTTGTTTCGAGCCAGCGTGGCTTTCTGTCCCCAGATTAAAAGCTGCAGCTATTTAGACCGCAATATAAACGTGTATCTTTGTATTCCCATCAATGCCCACCTCAAAAAATCGAAACGAATTGCGCTGTGTAGCGTATAATAAGCCGCGCAGCACGTGGGTATGCCCGACATAATATGAGGTCAACGGATAGATTGGCTGCTCACTACAGCTAACACAGGTGTGCAGAGTTACGACCCGACAATCTTGCTCACTTATGTCGAATGCAGTGCTCGTGGGCTCGACTATGCAGTTTTCGAGAGAACAAACATAAAAGACTGCGACAATCCGCCAGTTTCGAGCCAGCGTGGCTTTCCGTCCCCAGATTAAAAGCTGCAGCTATTTAGACCGCCATATAAACGTGTATCTTTGTCTTCCCATCAATGCCCACCTCAAAAAATCGGAACGAATTGCGCTGTGTAGCGTATAATAAGGTGCGCAACACGTGGGTACGCCTGCCGTAATATGAAGTCAACGGAGACATTGGCTGCTCACTACAGCAAACACAAGTGTGCAGAATAAAGACCGGACAATCTTGCTCACTTATGTCGAATGCAGTGCTCATGGGCTCGACTATGCAGTTTTCGTGAGAGCAAAAATAAACGACTGCGACAACCTATGCGCTTGTTTCGAGCCAGCGTGGCTTTCCGTCCCCACATTAAAAGCTGCAGTTATTTACACCGCCGTATAAACGTGTATCTTTGTCTTCCCATCAATGCCCTGCACAAAAAATCGAAACGAATTGCGCTGTGTAGCGTATAATAAGCCGCGCAGCCCGCGGGTATGCCTGACATTATATGAAGTCAACGCAGACATTGGCTGCTCACTACAGCAAACACAAGTGTGCAGAATTACGACTGGACAATCTTGCTCACTTATGTCGAGTGCAGTGCTCATGGGCTCCACTATGCAGTTTTCGTGAGACAAAAATAAAAGTCTGCGACAACGTATGCGCTTGTTTCGAGCCAGCGTGGCTTTCCGTCCCCAGATTAAAAGCTGCAGTTATTTACACCGCCATATAAACGTGTATCTTTGTCTTCCCATCTTCTTCCACCACAAAAAACTCGAAACGAATACAGCTGTGTAGCGTATAATAAGCCGCGCAACACGTGGGTATGCCTGCCGCAATACGAAGTCAAGGGAGACATTGGCTGCTCACGACAGCAAACACAAGTGTGCAGAATTACGACGGACAATCTTGCTCACTTATGTCGAATGCAAAGCTCGTGGGCTCGACTAAGCAGTTTTCGTGAGAGTAAAAATAAACGACTACGGCAACGCGCTTGTTTCGAGCCAGCGTGGCTTTCTGTCCCCAGATTAAAAGCTGCAGTTATTTAGACCGCCATATAAACGTGCATCTTCGCCTTCCCATCCTCTTCGACATCTAAAAAATGGAAATGAATAGGGCTGTGTAGCGTATAATAAGCCGAGCAACACGTGGGTACGCCTGCCGTAATATGAAGTCAACGGAGACATTGGCTGCTCACTACAGCAAACAGAAGTGTGCAGAATTACGACCGGACAATCTTGCTCACTTATGTCGAATGCTAAGCTCGTGGGCTCGACTATGCAGTTTTCGTGAGAGCAAAAATAAAAGACTACGGCAACGCGCTTGTTTCGAGCCAGCGTCGCTTTCTCTCCCCAGATTAAAAGCTGCAGTTATTTTGACCGCCATATAAACGTGCATCTTCGCCTTCCCATCTTCTTCGACATCTAAAAAATGGAAATGAATAGGGCTGTGTAGCGTATAGTAAGCCGAGCAACACGTGGGTACGCCTGCCGTAATATGAAGTCAACGGAGACATTGGCTGCTCACTACAGCAAACACAAGTGTGCAGAATTACGACAGGACAATCTTGCTAACTTATGTCGAATGCAAAGCTCGTGGGCTCAACTATGCAGTTTTCGTGAGAGCAAAAATAAAAGTCTACGGCAACGCGCTTGTTTCGAGCTAGCGTGGCTTTCTGTCCCCAGATTAAAAGCTGCAGTTATTTAAACCGCCATAGAAACGTGCATCTTCGCCTTCCAATCTTCTTCGACATCTAAAAAATGGAAATGAATAGGGCTGTGTAGCGTATAATAAGCCGAGCAACACGCGGGTACGCCTGCCGTAATATGAAGTGAACGGAGACATTGGCTGCTTACTACAGCAAACACAAGTGTGCAGAATTACGACCGCACAATCTTGCTCACCTATGTCGAATGCAATGCTCGTGGGCCCGACTATGCAGTTTTCATGAGTGCAAAAATAAAAGACTGCGGCAACCCGCTTGTTTTGAGCCAGCGTGGCTTTCTGTCCCCAGATTAAAAGCTGCAGTTATTTAAACCGCCATAGAAACGTGCATCTTCGCCTTCCAATCTTCTTCGGCATCTAAAAAATGGAAATGAATAGGGCTGTGTAGCGTATAATAAGCCGAGCAACACGTGGGGACGCCTGCCGTAATATGAAGTGAATGGAGACATTGGCTGCTTACTACAGCAAACACAAGTGTGCAGAATTACGACCGGACAATCTTGCTCACTTATGTCGAATGCAATGCTCGTGGTCTCGACTATGCAGTTTTCGCGAGAGCAAAAATAAAAGACTGCGACAACATATGCGCTTGTTTCGAGCCAGCGTGTCTTTCCGTCCCCAGGTTAAAAGCTGCAGCTATTTTGACCGCCATATAAACGTGTATCTTTGTCTTCCCATCAATGCCCACCTCAAAAAATCGAAACGAATTGCACTGTGTAGCGTATAATAAGCCGCGCAGCACGTGGGTATGCCTGACATAATATGAAGTCAACGGAGACATTGGCTGCTCACTACAGCAAACACAAGTGTTCAGAATAAAGACCGGACAATCTTGCTCACTTATGTCGAATGCAGTGCTCGTGGGCTCGACTATGCAGTTTTCGTGAGAGCAAAAATAAAAGACTGCGACAACATATGCGCTTGTTTCGAGCCAGCGTGTCTTTCCGTCCCCAGGTTAAAAGCTGCAGTTATTTACACCGCCATATAAACGTGTATCTTTGTCTTCCCATCAATGCCCACCACAAAAAATTGAAACGAATTGCGCTGTGTAGCGTATAATAAGCCGCGCAGCACGTGGGTATGCCTGACATTATATGAAGTCAACCCAGACATTGGCTGCTCACTACAGCAAACACAAGTGTGCAGAATTACGACCGGACAATCTTGCTCACTTATGTCGAATGCAGTGCTCATGGGTTCGACTATGCAGTTTTCGTGAGAGCAAAAATAAAAGTCTACGGCAACACGCTTGTTTCGAGCCAGCGTGGCTTTCTGTCCCAAGATTAAAAGCTGCAGCTATTTAGACCGCAATATAAACGTGTATCTTTGTCTTCCCATCAATGCCCACCTCAAAAAATCGAAACGAATTGCGCTGTGTAGCGTACAATAAGCCGCGCAGCACGTGGGTATGCCCGACATAATATGAAGTCAACGGATAGATTGGCTGCTCACTACAGCTAACACAGATGTGCAGAGTTACGACCGGACAATCTTGCTCACTTATGTCCAATGCAGTGCTCGTGGGCTCGACTATGCAGTTTTCGAGAGAAAAAACATAAAAGACTGCGACAATCCGCCTGTTTCGAGCCAGCGTGGCTTTCCGTCCCCAGATTAAAAGCTGCAGCTATTTAGACCGCCATATAAACGTGTATCTTTGTCTTCCCATCAATGCCCACCTCAAAAAATCGGAACGAATTGCGCTGTGTAGCGTATAATAAGGTGCGCAACACGTGGGTACGCCTGCCGTAACATGAAGTCAACGGAGACATTGGCTGCTCACTACAGCAAACACAAGTGTGCAGAATAAAGACCGGACAATCTTGCTCACTTATGTCGAATGCAGTGCTCATGGGCTCGACTATGCAGTTTTCGTGAGAGCAAAAATAAAAGACTGCGACAACGTATGCGCTTGTTTCGAGCCAGCCTGGCTTTCCGTCCCCAGATTAAAAGCTGCAGTTATTTACACCGCCATATGAACGTTTATCTTTGTCTTCCCATCAATGCCCACCACAAAAAATCGAAACGAATTGCGCTGTGTAGCGTATAATAAGCCGCGCAGCACGTGGGTATGCCTGACATTATATGAAGTCAACGCAGACATTGGCTGCTCACTGCAGCAAACACAAGTGTGCAGAATTACGACCGGACAATCTTGCTCACTTATGTCGAATGCAGTGCTCATGGGCTCGACTATGCAGTTTTCGTGAGAGCAAAAATAAAAGTCTGCGACAACGTATGCGCTTGTCTCGAGCCAGCGTGGCTTTCCGTCCCCAGATTAAAAGCTGCAGTTATTTACACCGCCATATAAACGTGTATCTTTCTCTTCCCATCTTCTTCCACCTCAAAAAACTCGAAACGAATACAGCTGTGTAGCGTATAATAAGCCGCGCAACACGTGGGTATGCCTGCCGCAATACGAAGTCAAGGGAGACATTGGCTGCTCACGGCAGCAAACACAAGTGTGCAGAATTACGACCGGACAATCTTGCTCACTTATGTCGAATGCAAAGCTCGTCGGCTCGACTATGCAGTTTTCGTGAGAGCAAAAATAAAAGACTACGGCAACACGCTTGTCTCGAGCCAGCGTGGCTTTCTGTCCCCAGATTAAAAGCTGCAGTTATTTAGACCGCCATATAGACGTGCATCTTCGCCTTCCCATCTTCTTCCACGTCTAAAAAATAGAAACGAATAAGGCTGTGCAGCGTATAATAAGCCGAGCAACACGTGGGTACGCCTGCCGTAATATGAAGTCAACGGAGACATTGGCTGCTCACTACAGCAAACACAAGTGTGCAGAATAAAGACCGGACAATCTTGCTCACTTATGTCGAATGCAAAGCTCGTGGGCTCGACTATGCTGTTTTCGTGAGAGCAAAAATAAGACTACGGCAACGCGCTTGTTTCGAGCCAGCGTGGCTTTCTGTCCCCAGATTAAAAGCTGCAGTTATTTAAACCGCCATAGAAACGTGCATCTTCGCCTTCCAATCTTCTTCGACATCTAAAAAATGGAAATGAATAGGGCTGTGTAGCGTATAATAAGCCGAGCAACACGCGGGTACGCCTGCCGTAATATGAAGTGAACGGAGACATTGGCTGCTTACTACAGCAAACACAAGTGTGCAGAATTACGACCGCACAATCTTGATCACCTATGTCGAATGCAATGCTCGTGGGCTCGACTATGCAGTTTTCGTGAGTGCAAAAATAAAAGACTGCGGCAACTCGCTTGTTTTGAGCCAGCGTGGCTTTCTGTCCCCAGATTAAAAGCTGCAGTTATTTAAACCGCCATAGAAACGTGCATATTCGCCTTCCAATCTTCTTCGGCATCTAAAAAATGGAGATGAATAGGGCTGTGTAGCGTATAATAAGCCGAGCAACACGTGGGGACGCCTGCCGTAATATGAAGTGAATGGAGACATTGGCTGCTTACTACAGCAAACACAAGTGTGCAGAATTACGACCGGACAATCTTGCTCACTTATGTCGAATGCAATGCTCGTGGTCTCGACTATGCAGTTTTCGCGAGAGCAAAAATAAAAGACTGCGACAACATATGCGCTTGTTTCGAGCCAGCGTGTCTTTCCGTCCCCAGGTTAAAAGCTGCAGCTGTTTTGACCGCCATATAAACCTGTATCTTTGTCTTCCCATCAATGCCCACCTCAAAAAATCGAAACGAATTGCGCTGTGTAGCATATAATAAGCCGCGCAGCATGTGGGTGTGCCTGACATAATATGAAGTCAACGGAGACATTGGCTGCTCACTAGAAGCTGACGTTGAGAGATTTTATGCGGACCTACAATGCCTTTTAAACCGCACCCCATCATCAGACGTCGTTTTTCTCATAGGAGACTGGAATGCTAAGGTCGGGAGTGAAGAAATATCCGGAATTACAGGCAAGTTCGGTCTTGGTGAGCCAAATGAAGCTGGGCAGAGGCTAGTAGAGTTCTGTCAAGAAAACAACCTGACCATAGCGAATACTCATTTTCAACAGCACAAGAGGCGCCTGTACACATGGATTTCACCGGACGGTCTGTACAGGAATCAGATCGATTATATTATTTGCCGGCAGAGATGGAGAAGCGCTATACAAGCAGTAAAAACAAGGCCTGGGGCCGATTGTGGCACCGATCATCAGCTTCTTGTTGCCAAAATTAAGCTTCGATTGAGGAAAGCGCAGAAAACTAGAAGGCCTTTCAGGTAGGATCTGGATCAGATTCCATTAGAATATGCTGTGGAAGTGAGGAATCGATTTCAAGAATTAGATCTAGAAGACAAAGAGCCCGAAGAGATGTGGACTGATGTTCGTGATATAATACAAGAAGTTGCTACTAAGGTAGTTCCAAAGCAAAAGAAATGCAAAAAAGCAAACTGGTTATCTGAAGAGGCTTTGCAAATAGCTGAGGAAAGGAGGATGGCAAAAGGTATGGGGGAAAGAGAAAGATACAAGGTGCTCAATGCGGATTTTCAGAAAATAGCAAGGAGAGATAAGAATGCCTTCCTGAACATACAGTGTCAAGCAGTTGAGGACAACAGCCAATTAAGGAACACAAGAGCTCTGTATAAGACAATCAAAGATATCAAAGGAAGCTTCTGTGCTAAGCTGGGCGTGATAAAGGACAAACGAGGCAAGGACATCACTGAAGCCTCAGAGATAAAGAAGAGGTGGCAGGAATACACAGAAGAACTGTACACGAAGGACCCGGATGTGCAAACCCAACATAGGACGGTTGTGATTTCTGATCTCGAGCCGGGCATCCTGAAGAGTGAAGTTGAATGGGCCTTAGCCAGCCTTGCTAAGAACAAAGCTAGCGGAATTGATGGTATTCCAGCTGAGTTGCTTCAAAACCTCAACCACGACGCTGTTAACACACTGCATACATTATGTCAAAAGATTTGGACAACCCTGCAGTGGCCAGAGGATTGGAGGAGGTCAGTTTACATCCCCATTCCAAAGAAAGGCAGTGCCAAAGATTGTTCCAACTACCGCACGATCGCGCTTATTTCGCATGCTAGCAAGGTGATGTTAAAAATCCTGCAAGGTAGGCTGCAGCAGTATGTGGATCGGGAGCTTCCGGACGTGCAAGCTGGGTTTCGCAAGGGCAGAGGAACTAGAGACCAAATTGCCAACCTTCGCTGGATCATGGAAAAAGCAAGAGAGTTCCAGAAACCCATTTACCTCTGCTTTATTGATTATGCGAAAGCGTTTGACTGCGTAGATCACAGCAGATTGTGGCAAGCTCTCCAAGAGATGGGAGTTCCAATTCACCTCATCTGTCTCCTCAGGAACTTTTATGAAGGGCAAGAGGCCACAGTCAGAACTGGGCATGGTCTTACTGATTGGCTTCCGATTGAGAAAGGGGTGAGGCAAGGCTGCATACTGTCGCCCTGCCTATTTAACCTATATGCAGAGTGCATCATGAGGAAGGCCGGTCTGGACGAGTCTTCAGCTGGAGTGAAGATTGCTGGAAAACGTATCAACAACCTTAGATATGCGGATGATACCACTTTAATGGCAGAAAGTGAAGTGGAACTCAAGAGACTTCTGATGCGCGTACAAGAAGGGAGTGAGAAGTTTGGGCTTAAATTGAACATTAAAAAGACGAAGATCATGGCGTCTTGCCCTATCAAGTCCTGGAGCATCAATGGACAAGAAGTGGAAGCTGTGACAGATTTTCTATTCTTGGGCGCCAAGATTACCTCGGAAGGAGACTGCAGCCATGAAATTAGGAGACGCCTGCTACTGGGAAAGAGAGCAATGGTTAGCCTTGTCCGCCTAGTAAAGAGCAGAGACATTAGTCTACCAACAAAGATCCGTATAATTCGTATAACCCGTGCTATGGTCTTTCCAGTTGTGATGTATGGATGCGAGAGTTGGACTGTGAAAAAGGCTGACCGCCGAAGAATTGACGCGTTTGAATTGTGGTGCTGGCGAAGACTCTTAAGAGTTCCTTGGACTGCCAGAAGATCAAATCAGTCGATATTGTCGACCATAAACCCTGACTGCTCATTGGAGGGTCAAATTCTAAAGTTAAAGCTCAGCTACTTTGGTCATCTGATGAGAAGAGAGGAGTCGCTGGAGAAAGATTTGATGTTGGGAAAGGTTGAGGGTCGCCGGAGAAGGGGTAGGCAGCGAACGCGATGGTTAGATGGCATTCTCGAGGCATTGCAGATGAAGCGATGTGATGTTAAGAAGATAGTGAGAGACCGGAAAGCGTGGCGTGACATGGTCCATAGGGTGACGAAGAGTCGGACACGACTGAACACCTGAACTGAACTGAACTGACAGCAAACACAAGTGTTCAGAATAAAGACCGGACAATCTTGCTCACTTATGTCGAATGCAGTGCTCGTGGGCTCGACTATGCAGTTTTCGTGAAAGCAAAAATAAAAGACTGCGACAACGTACGCGCTTGTTTCGAGCCAGCGTGGCTTTCCGTCCCCAGATTAAAAGCTGCAGTTATTTACACCGCCATATAAACGTGTATCTTTGTCTTCCCATCAATGCCCACCACAAAAAATTGAAACGAATTGCGCTGTGTAGCGTATAATAAGCCGCGCAGCACGTGGGTATGCCTGACATTATATGAAGTCAACCCAGACATTGGCTGCTCACTACAGCAAACACAAGTGTGCAGAATTACGACCGGACAATCTTGCTCACTTATGTCGAATGCAAAGCTCGTGGGCTCGACTATGCTGTTTTCGTGAGAGCAAAAATAAAAGTCTACGGCAACACGCTTGTTTACAGCCAGCGTGGCTTTCTGTCCCCAGATTAAAAGCTGCAGCTATTTATACCGCCATATAAACGTGTATCTTTGTCTTCCCATCAATGCCCACCTCAAAAAATCGGAACGAATTGCGCTGTGTAGCGTATAATAAGGTGCGCAACACGTGGGTACGCCTGCCGTAATATGAAGTCAACGGAGACATTGGCTGCTCACTACAGCAAACACAAGTGTGCAGAATAAAGACCGGACAATCTTGCTCACTTATGTCGAATGCAGTGCTCATGGGCTCGACTATGCAGTTTTCGTGAGAGCAAAAATAAACGACTGCGACAACCTATGCGCTTGTTTCGAGCCAGCGTGGCTTTCCGTCCCCACATTAAAAGCTGCAGTTATTTACACCGCCGTATAAACGTGTATCTTTGTCCTCCCATCAATGCCCTGCACAAAAAATCGAAACGAATTGCGCTGTGTAGCGTATAATAAGCCGCGCAGCCCGTGGGTATGCCTGACATTATATGAAGTCAACGCAGACATTGGCTGCTCACTACAGCAAACACAAGTGGGCAGAATTACGACTGGACAATCTTGCTCACTTATGTCGAGTGCAGTGCTCATGGGCTCCACTATGCAGTTTTCGTGAGAGCAAAAATAAAAGTCTGCGACAACGTATGCGCTTGTTTCGAGCCAGCGTGGCTTTCCGTCCCCAGATTAAAAGCTGCAGTTATTTACACCGCCATATAAACGTGTATCTTTGTCTTCCCATCTTCTTCCACCACAAAAAACTCGAAACGAATACAGCTGTGTAGCGTATAATAAGCCGCGCAACACGTGGGTATGCCTGCCGCAATACGAAGTCAAGGGAGACATTGGCTGCTCACTACAGCAAACAGAAGTGTGCAGAATTACGACCGGACAATCTTGCTCACTTATGTCGAATGCTAAGCTCGTGGGCTCGACTATGCAGTTTTCGTGAGAGCAAAAATAAAAGACTACGGCAACGCGCTTGTTCCGAGCCAGCGTCGCTTTCTCTCCCCAGATTAAAAGCTGCAGTTATTTTGACCGCCATATAAACGTGCATCTTCGCCTTCCCATCTTCTTCGACATCTAAAAAATGGAAATGAATAGGGCTGTGTAGCGTATAATAAGCCGAGCAACACGTGGGTACGCCTGCCGTAATATGAAGTCAACGGAGACATTGGCTGCTCAGTACAGCAAACACAAGTGTGCAGAATTACGACAGGACAATCTTGCTAACTTATGTCGAATGCAAAGCTCGTGGGCTCAACTATGCAGTTTTCGTGAGAGCAAAAATAAAAGTCTACGGCAACGCGCTTGTTTCGAGCTAGCGTGGCTTTCTGTCCCCAGATTAAAAGCTGCAGTTATTTAAACCGCCATAGAAACGTGCATCTTCGCCTTCCAATCTTCTTCGACATCTAAAAAATGGAAATGAATAGGGCTGTGTAGCGTATAATAAGCCGAGCAACGCGCGGGTACGCCTGCCGTAATATGAAGTGAACGGAGACATTGGCTGCTTACTACAGCAAACACAAGTGTGCAGAATTACGACCGCACAATCTTGCTCACCTATGTCGAATGCAATGCTCGTGGGCTCGACTATGCAGTTTTCATGAGTGCAAAAATAAAAGACTGCGGCAACCCGCTTGTTTTGAGCCAGCGTGGCTTTCTGTCCCCAGATTAAAAGCTGCAGTTATTTAAACCGCCATATAAACGTGTATCTTTGTCTTCCCATCAATGCCCACCTCAAAAAATCGAAACGAATTGCACTGTGTAGCGTATAATAAGCCGCGCAGCACGTGGGTATGCCTGACATAATATGAAGTCAACGGAGACATTGGCTGCTCACTACAGCAAACACAAGTGTTCAGAATAAAGACCGGACAATCTTGCTCACTTATGTCGAATGCAGTGCTCGTGGGCTCGACTATGCAGTTTTCGTGAGAGCAAAAATAAAAGACTGCGACAACATATGCGCTTGTTTCGAGCCAGCGTGTCTTTCCGTCCCCAGGTTAAAAGCTGCAGTTATTTACACCGCCATATAAACGTGTATCTTTGTCTTCCCATCAATGCCCACCACAAAAAATTGAAACGAATTGCGCTGTGTAGCGTATAATAAGCCGCGCAGCACGTGGGTATGCCTGACATTATATGAAGTCAACCCAGACATTGGCTGCTTACTACAGCAAACACAAGTGTGCAGAATTACGACCGGACAATCTTGCTCACTTATGTCGAATGCAGTGCTCATGGGTTCGACTATGCAGTTTTCGTGAGAGCAAAAATAAAAGTCTACGGCAACACGCTTGTTTCGAGCCAGCGTGGCTTTCTGTCCCAAGATTAAAAGCTGCAGCTATTTAGACCGCAATATAAACGTGTATCTTTGTCTTCCCATCAATGCCCACCTCAAAAAATCGAAACGAATTGCGCTGTGTAGCGTATAATAAGCCGCGCAGCACGTGGGTATGCCCGACATAATATGAAGTCAACGGATAGATTGGCTGCTCACTACAGCTAACACAGATGTGCAGAGTTACGACCGGACAATCTTGCTCACTTATGTCGAATGCAGTGCTCGTGGGCTCGATTATGCAGTTTTCGAGAGAAAAAACATAAAAGACTGCGACAATCCGCCTGTTTCGAGCCAGCGTGGCTTTCCGTCCCCAGATTAAAAGCTGCAGCTATTTAGACCGCCATATAAACGTGTATCTTTGTCTTCCCATCAATGCCCACCTCAAAAAATCGGAACGAATTGCGCTGTGTAGCGTATAATAAGGTGCGCAACACGTGGGTACGCCTGCCGTAACATGAAGTCAACGGAGACATTGGCTGCTCACTACAGCAAACACAAGTGTGCAGAATAAAGACCGGACAATCTTGCTCACTTATGTCGAATGCAGTGCTCATGGGCTCGACTATGCAGTTTTCGTGAGAGCAAAAATAAAAGACTGCGACAACGTATGCGCTTGTTTCGAGCCAGCGTGGCTTTCCGTCCCCAGATTAAAAGCTGCAGTTATTTACACCGCCATATGAACGTTTATCTTTGTCTTCCCATCAATGCCCACCACAAAAAATCGAAACGTATTGCGCTGTGTAGCGTATAATAAGCCGCGCAGCACGTGGGTATGCCTGACATTATATGAAGTCAACGCAGACATTGGCTGCTCACTGCAGCAAACACAAGTGTGCAGAATTACGACCGGACAATCTTGCTCACTTATGTCGAATGCAGTGCTCATGGGCTCGACTATGCAGTTTTCGTGAGAGCAAAAATAAAAGTCTGCGACAACGTATGCGCTTGTCTCGAGCCAGCGTGGCTTTCCGTCCCCAGATTAAAAGCTGCAGTTATTTACACCGCCATATAAACGTGTATCTTTCTCTTCCCATCTTCTTCCACCTCAAAAAACTCGAAACGAATACAGCTGTGTAGCGTATAATAAGCCGCGCAACACGTGGGTATGCCTGCCGCAATACGAAGTCAAGGGAGACATTGGCTGCTCACGGCAGCAAACACAAGTGTGCAGAATTACGACCGGACAATCTTGCTCACTTATGTCGAATGCAAAGCTCGTCGGCTCGACTATGCAGTTTTCGTGAGAGCAAAAATAAAAGACTACGGCAACACGCTTGTCTCGAGCCAGCGTGGCTTTCTGTCCCCAGATTAAAAGCTGCAGTTATTTAGACCGCCATATAGACGTGCATCTTCGCCTTCCCATCTTCTTCCACGTCTAAAAAATAGAAACGAATAAGGCTGTGCAGCGTATAATAAGCCGAGCAACACGTGGGTACGCCTGCCGTAATATGAAGTGAACGGAGACATTGGCTGCTTACTACAGCAAACACAAGTGTGCAGAATTACGACCGCACAATCTTGATCACCTATGTCGAATGCAATGCTCGTGGGCTCGACTATGCAGTTTTCGTGAGTGCAAAAATAAAAGACTGCGGCAACTCGCTTGTTTTGAGCCAGCGTGGCTTTCTGTCCCCAGATTAAAAGCTGCAGTTATTTAAACCGCCATAGAAACGTGCATATTCGCCTTCCAATCTTCTTCGGCATCTAAAAAATGGAGATGAATAGGGCTGTGTAGCGTATAATAAGCCGAGCAACACTTGGGGACGCCTGCCGTAATATGAAGTGAATGGAGACATTGGCTGCTTACTACAGCAAACACAAGTGTGCAGAATTACGACCGGACAATCTTGCTCACTTATGTCGAATGCAATGCTCGTGGTCTCGACTATGCAGTTTTCGCGAGAGCAAAAATAAAAGACTGCGACAACATATGCGCTTGTTTCGAGCCAGCGTGTCTTTCCGTCCCCAGGTTAAAAGCTGCAGCTGTTTTGACCGCCATATAAACCTGTATCTTTGTCTTCCCATCAATGCCCACCTCAAAAAATCGAAACGAATTGCGCTGTGTAGCATATAATAAGCCGCGCAGCACGTGGGTGTGCCTGACATAATATGAAGTCAACGGAGACATTGGCTGCTCACTAGAAGCTGACGTTGAGAGATTTTATGCGGACCTACAATGCCTTTTAAACCGCACCCCATCATCAGACGTCGTTTTTCTCATAGGAGACTGGAATGCTAAGGTCGGGAGTGAAGAAATATCCGGAATTACAGGCAAGTTCGGTCTTGGTGAGCCAAATGAAGCTGGGCAGAGGCTAGTAGAGTTCTGTCAAGAAAACAACCTGACCATAGCGAATACTCATTTTCAACAGCACAAGAGGCGCCTGTACACATGGATTTCACCGGACGGTCTGTACAGGAATCAGATCGATTATATTATTTGCCGGCAGAGATGGAGAAGCGCTATACAAGCAGTAAAAACAAGGCCTGGGGCCGATTGTGGCACCGATCATCAGCTTCTTGTTGCCAAAATTAAGCTTCGATTGAGGAAAGCGCAGAAAACTAGAAGGCCTTTCAGGTAGGATCTGGATCAGATTCCATTAGAATATGCTGTGGAAGTGAGGAATCGATTTCAAGAATTAGATCTAGAAGACAAAGAGCCCGAAGAGATGTGGACTGATGTTCGTGATATAATACAAGAAGTTGCTACTAAGGTAGTTCCAAAGCAAAAGAAATGCAAAAAAGCAAACTGGTTATCTGAAGAGGCTTTGCAAATAGCTGAGGAAAGGAGGATGGCAAAAGGTATGGGGGAAAGAGAAAGATACAAGGCGCTCAATGCGGATTTTCAGAAAATAGCAAGGAGAGATAAGAATGCCTTCCTGAACATACAGTGTCAAGCAGTTGAGGACAACAGCCAATTAAGGAACACAAGAGCTCTGTATAAGACAATCAAAGATATCAAAGGAAGCTTCTGTGCTAAGCTGGGCGTGATAAAGGACAAACGAGGCAAGGACATCACTGAAGCCTCAGAGATAAAGAAGAGGTGGCAGGAATACACAGAAGAACTGTACACGAAGGACCCGGATGTGCAAACCCAACATAGGACGGTTGTGATTTCTGATCTCGAGCCGGGCATCCTGAAGAGTGAAGTTGAATGGGCCTTAGCCAGCCTTGCTAAGAACAAAGCTAGCGGAATTGATGGTATTCCAGCTGAGTTGCTTCAAAACCTCAACCACGACGCTGTTAACACACTGCATACATTATGTCAAAAGATTTGGACAACCCTGCAGTGGCCACAGGATTGGAGGAGGTCAGTTTACATCCCCATTCCAAAGAAAGGCAGTGCCAAAGATTGTTCCAACTACCGCACGATCGCGCTTATTTCGCATGCTAGCAAGGTGATGTTAAAAATCCTGCAAGGTAGGCTGCAGCAGTATGTGGATCGGGAGCTTCCGGACGTGCAAGCTGGGTTTCGCAAGGGCAGAGGAACTAGAGACCAAATTGCCAACCTTCGCTGGATCATGGAAAAAGCAAGAGAGTTCCAGAAACCCATTTACTTCTGCTTTATTGATTATGCGAAAGCGTTTGACTGCGTAGATCACAGCAGATTGTGGCAAGCTCTCCAAGATATGGGAGTTCCAATTCACCTCATCTGTCTCCTCAGGAACTTTTATGAAGGGCAAGAGGCCACAGTCAGAACTGGGCATGGTCTTACTGATTGGCTTCCGATTGAGAAAGGGGTGAGGCAAGGCTGCATACTGTCGCCCTGCCTATTTAACCTATATGCAGAGTGCATCATGAGGAAGGCCGGTCTGGACGAGTCTTCAGCTGGAGTGAAGATTGCTGGAAAACGTATCAACAACCTTAGATATGCGGATGATACCACTTTAATGGCAGAAAGTGAAGTGGAACTCAAGAGACTTCTGATGCGCGTACAAGAAGAGAGTGAGAAGTTTGGGCTTAAACTGAACATTAAAAAGACGAAGATCATGGCGTCTTGCCCTATCAAGTCCTGGAGCATCAATGGACAAGAAGTGGAAGCTGTGACAGATTTTCTATTCTTGGGCGCCAAGATTACCTCGGAAGGAGACTGCAGCCATGAAATTAGGAGACGCCTGCTTCTGGGAAAGAGAGCAATGGTTAGCCTTGTCCGCCTAGTAAAGAGCAGAGACATTAGTCTACCAACAAAGATCCGTATAATCCGTATAACCCGTGCTATGGTCTTTCCAGTTGTGATGTATGGATGCGAGAGTTGGACTGTGAAAAAGGCTGACCGCCGAAGAATTGACGCGTTTGAATTGTGGTGCTGGCGAAGACTCTTAAGAGTTCCTTGGACTGCCAGAAGATCAAATCAGTCGATATTGTCGACCATAAACCCTGACTGCTCATTGGAGGGTCAAATTCTAAAGTTAAAGCTCAGCTACTTTGGTCATCTGATGAGAAGAGAGGAGTCGCTGG
This sequence comes from Amblyomma maculatum, assembly GCF_055883805.1. NCBI lineage: Eukaryota > Metazoa > Arthropoda > Arachnida > Ixodida > Ixodidae > Amblyomma > Amblyomma maculatum. Next base: position 117,285,335 of record NC_139350.1, on the reverse strand, counting down.
AGAAAGATTTGATGTTGGGAAAGGTTGAGGGTCGCCGGAGAAGGGGTAGGCAGCGAACGCGATGGTTAGATGGCATTCTCGAGGCATTGCAGATGAAGCGATGTGATGTTAAGAAGATAGTGAGAGACCGGAAAGCGTGGCGTGACATGGTCCATAGGGTCACGAAGAGTCGGACACGACTGAACACCTGAACTGAACTGAACTGACAGCAAACACAAGTGTTCAGAATAAAGACCGGACAATCTTGCTCACTTATGTCGAATGCAGAGCTCGTGGGCTCGACTATGCAGTTTTCGTGAAAGCAAAAATAAAAGACTGCGACAACGTACGCGCTTGTTTCGAGCCAGCGTGGCTTTCCGTCCCCAGATTAAAAGCTGCAGTTATTTACACCGCCATATAAACGTGTATCTTTGTCTTCCCATCAATGCCCACCACAAAAAATTGAAACGAATTGCGCTGTGTAGCGTATAATAAGCCGCGCAGCACGTGGGTATGCCTGACATTATATGAAGTCAACCCAGACATTGGCTGCTCACTACAGCAAACACAAGTGTGCAGAATTACGACCGGACAATCTTGCTCACTTATGTCGAATGCAAAGCTCGTGGGCTCGACTATGCTGTTTTCGTGAGAGCAAAAATAAAAGTCTACGGCAACACGCTTGTTTACAGCCAGCGTGGCTTTCTGTCCCCAGATTAAAAGCTGCAGCTATTTAGACCGCAATATAAACGTGTATCTTTGTATTCCCATCAATGCCCACCTCAAAAAATCTAAACGAATTGCGCTGTGTAGCGCATAATAAGCCGCGCAGCACGTGGGTATGCCCGACATAATATGAGGTCAACGGATAGATTGGCTGCTCACTACAGCTAACACAGGTGTGCAGAGTTACGACCGGACAATCTTGCTCACTTATGTCGAATGCAGTGCTCGTGGGCTCGACTATGCAGTTTTCGAGAGAACAAACATAAAAGACTGCGACAATCCGCCAGTTTCGAGCCAGCGTGGCTTTCCGTCCCCAGATTAAAAGCTGCAGCTATTTATACCGCCATATAAACGTGTATCTTTGTCTTCCCATCAATGCCCACCTCAAAAAATCGGAACGAATTGCGCTGTGTAGCGTATAATAAGCCGCGCGGCACGTGGGTATGCCTGACATTATATGAAATCAACGCAGACATTGGCTGCTCACTACAGCAAACACAAGTGTGCAGAATTACGACTGGACAATCTTGCTCACTTATGTCGAGTGCAGTGCTCATGGGCTCCACTATACAGTTTTCGTGAGAGCAAAAATAAACGTCTGCGACAACGTATGCGCTTGTTTCGAGCTAGCGTGGCTTTCCGTCCCCAGATTAAAAGCTGCAGTTATTTACACCGCCATATAAACGTGTATCTTTGTCTTCCCATCTTCTTCCACCACAAAAAACTGGAAACGAATACAGCTGTGTAGCGTATAATAAGCCGCGCAACACGTGGGTATGCCTGCCGCAATACGAAGTCAAGGGAGACATTGGCTGCTCACGGCAGCAAACACAAGTGTGCAGAATTACGACCGGACAATCTTGCTCACTTATGTCGAATGCAAAGCTCGTGGGCTCGACTATGCAGTGTTCGTGAGAGCAAAAATAAAAGACTACGGCAACACGCTTGTCTCGAGCCAGGGTGGCTTTCTGTCCCTAGATTAAAAGCTGCAGTTATTTAGACCGCCATATAAACGTGCATCTTCGCCTTCCCATCTTCTTCCACGTCTAAAAAATGGAAACGAATAAGGTTGTGCAGCGTATAATAAGCCGAGCAACACGTGGGTACGCCTGCCGTAATATGAAGTCAACGGAGACATTGGCTGCTCACTACAGCAAACACAAGTGTGCAGAATAAAGACCGGACAATCTTGCTCACTTATGTCGAATGCAAAGCTCGTGGGCTCGACTATGCTGTTTTCGTGAGAGCAAAAATAAGACTACGGCAACGAGCTCGTTTCGAGCCAGCGTGGCTTTCTGTCCCCAGATTAAAAGCTGCAGTTATATAAACCGCCATAGAAACGTGCATCTTCGCCTTCTAACATTCTTCGACATCTAAAAAATGAATATGAATAGGGCTGTGTAGCGTATAATAAGCCGAGGAACACGTGGGTACGCCTGCCGAAATATGAAGTGAACGGAGACATTGGCTGCTCACTACAGCAAACACAAGTGTGCAGAATTACGACCGGACAATCTTGCTCACTTATGTCGAATGTAAAGCTCGTGGGCTAGACTATGCAGTTTTCGTGAGAGCAAAAATAAAAGACTACGCCAACACGCTTGTTTCGAGCCAGCGTGGCTTTCTGTCCCCAGATTAAAAGCTGGAGTTATCTAAGCCGCAATATAAAAGGGCATCTTCGCCTTCCCATCTTCTTCGAAATCTAAAAAATGGAAGTGAATAGGGCTGTGTAGCGTATAATAAGCAGAGCAACACGTTGGTACCCCTGCCGTAATATCAAGTCAACGGAGACATTGGCTGCTCACTACAGCAAACACAAGTGTGCAAAATTACGACCGGACAATCTTGCTCACTTATGTCGAATGCAGTGCTCGTGGGATCGACTATGCAGTTTTCGTGAGAGCAAAAATAAAAGACTACGGCAACGCGATTGTTTCGAGCCAGCGTGGCTTTCTGTCCCCAGATTAAAAGCTTCAGTTATTTAGACCGCCATATAAACGTGCATCTTCGCCTTCCCATCTTCTTCGACATCTAAAAAATGGAAATGAATAGGGCTGTGTAGCGTATAATAAGCCGAGCAACACGTGGGTACGCCTGCCGTAATATGAAGTCAACCTAGACATTGGCTGCTCACTACAGCCAACACAAGTGTGCAGAATTACGACCGGACAATCTTGCTCACTTATGTCGAATGCTAAGCTCGTGGGCTCGACTATGCAGTTTTCGTGAGAGCAAAAATAAAAGACTACGGCAGCGCGCTTGTTTCGAGCCAGCTTGGCTTTCTGTCCCCAGATTAAAAGCTGCAGTTATTCTGACCGCCAAATAAACGTGCATCTTCGCCTTCCCATCTCCTTCGACATCTAAAATATGGAAATGAATAGGGCTGTGTAGCGTATAATAAGCCGAGCAACACGTGGGTACGCCTGCCGTAATATCAAGTCAACGGAGACATTGGCTGCTCACTACAGCAAACACAAGTGTGCAAAATTACGACCGGACAATCTCGCTCACTTATGTCTAATGCAGTGCTCGTGGGCTTGACTATGCAGTTTTCGCGAGAGCAAAAATAAAAGACTGCGACAACGTACGCGCTTGTTTCGAGCCAGCGTGGCTTTCTGTCTCCAGATTAAAAGCTGCAGTTATTTAGACCGCAATATAAATGTGTATCTTTGAATTCCCATCAATGCCCACCTCAAAAAATCGAAACGAATTGCGCTGTGTAGCGTATAATAAGCCGCGCAGCACGTGGGTATGCCCGACATAATATGAAGTCAACGGATAGATTGGCTGCTCACTACAGCAAACACAAGTGTGCAGAATTACGACGGACAATCTTGCTCACTTATGTCGAATGCAAAGCTCGTGGGCTCGACTAAGCAGTTTTCGTGAGAGTAAAAATAAACGACTACGGCAACGCGCTTGTTTCGAGCCAGCGTGGCTTTCTGTCCCCAGATTAAAAGCTGCAGTTATTTAGACCGCCATATAAACGTGCATCTTCGCCTTCCCATCCTCTTCGACATCTAAAAAATGGAAATGAATAGGGCTGTGTAGCGTATAATAAGCCGCGCAGCACGTGGGTATGCCTGACATAATATGAAGTCAACGGAGACATTGGCTGCTCACTACAGCAAACACAAGTGTGCAGAATAAAGACCGGACAATCTTGCTCACTTATGTCGAATGCAGTGCTCATGGGCTCGACTATGCAGTTTTCCTGAGAGCAAAAATAAAAGACTGCGACAACCTATGCGCTTGTTTCGAGCCAGCGTGGCTTTCCGTCCCCAGATTAAAAGCTGCAGTTATTTACACCGCCATATAAACGTGTATCTTTGTCTTCCCATCAATGCCCACCACAAAAAATCGAAACGAATTGCGCTGTGTAGCGTATAATAAGCCGCGCAGCACGTGGGTATGCCTGACATTATATGAAGTCAACGCAGACATTGGCTGCTCACTGCAGCAAACACAAGTGTGCAGAATTACGACCGGACAATCTTGCTCACTTATGTCGAATGCAGTGCTCATGGGCTCGACTATGCAGTTTTCGTGAGAGCAAAAATAAAAGTCTGCGACAACGTATGCGCTTGTTTCGAGCCAGCGTGGCTTTCCGTCCCCAGATTAAAAGCTGCAGTTATTTACACCGCCATATAAACGTGTATCTTTGTCTTCCCATCTTCTTCCACCTCAAAAAACTCGAAACGAATACAGCTGTGTAGCGTATAATAAGCCGCGCAACACGTGGGTATGCCTGCCGCAATACGAAGTCAAGGGAGACATTGGCTGCTCACGGCAGCAAACACAAGTGAGCAGAATTACGACCGGACAATCTTGCTCACTTATGTCAAATGCAAAGCTCGTCGGCTCGACTATGCAGTTTTCGTGAGAGCAAAAATAAAAGACTACGGCAACACGCTTGTCTCGAGCCAGCGTGGCTTTCTGTCCCCAGATTAAAAGCTGCAGTTATTTAGACCGCCATATAGACGTGCATCTTCGCCTTCCCATCTTCTTCCACGTCTAAAAAATAGAAACGAATAAGGCTGTGCAGCGTATAATAAGCCGAGCAACACGTGGGTACGCCTGCCGTAATATGAAGTCAACGGAGACATTGGCTGCTCACTACAGCAAACACAAGTGTGCAGAATAAAGACCGGACAATCTTGCTCACTTATGTCGAATGCAAAGCTCGTGGGCTCGACTATGCTGTTTTCGTGAGAGCAAAAATAAGACTACGGCAACGCGCTTGTTTCGAGCCAGCGTGGCTTTCTGTCCCCAGATTAAAAGCTGCAGTTATTTAAACCGCCATAAAAACGTGCATCTTCGCCTTCTAACATTCTTCGACATCTAAAAAATGAATATGAATAGGGCTATGTAGCGTATAATAAGCCGAGCAACACGTGGGTACGCCTGCCGTAATATGAAGTCAACGGAGACATTGGCTGCTCACTACAGCAAACACAAGTGTGCAAAATTACGACCGGACAATCTTGCTCACTTATGTCGAATGCAGTGCTCGTGGGGTCGACTATGCAGTTTTCGCGAGAGCAAAAATAAGACTACGGCAACGCGCTTGTTTCGAGCTAGCGTGGCTTTCTGTCCCCAGATTAAAAGCTGCAGTTATTTAAACCGCCATATAAACGTGCATCTTCGCCTTCCCATCTTCTTCGACATCTAAAAAATGGAAATGAATAGGGCTGTGTAGCGTATAATAAGCCGAGCAACACGTGGGTACGCCTGCCGTAATATGAAGTCAACCTAGACATTGGCTGCTCACTACAGCCAACACAAGTGTGCAGAATTACGACCGGACAATCTTGCTCACTTATGTCGAATGCTAAGCTCGTGGGCTCGACTATGCAGTTTTCGTGAGAGCAAAAATAAAAGACTACGGCAGCGCGCTTGTTTCGAGCCAGCTTGGCTTTCTGTCCCCAGATTAAAAGCTGCAGTTATTCTGACCGCCAAATAAACGTGCATCTTCGCCTTCCCATCTCCTTCGACATCTAAAATATGGAAATGAATAGGGCTGTGTAGCGTATAATAAGCCGAGCAACACGTGGGTACGCCTGCCGTAATATCAAGTCAACGGAGACATTGGCTGCTCACTACAGCAAACACAAGTGTGCAAAATTACGACCGGACAATCTCGCTCACTTATGTCTAATGCAGTGCTCGTGGGCTTGACTATGCAGTTTTCGCGAGAGCAAAAATAAAAGACTGCGACAACGTACGCGCTTGTTTCGAGCCAGCGTGGCTTTCTGTCTCCAGATTAAAAGCTGCAGTTATTTAGACCGCAATATAAATGTGTATCTTTGAATTCCCATCAATGCCCACCTCAAAAAATCGAAACGAATTGCGCTGTGTAGCGTATAATAAGCCGCGCAGCACGTGGGTATGCCCGACATAATATGAAGTCAACGGATAGATTGGCTGCTCACTACAGCAAACACAAGTGTGCAGAATTACGACGGACAATCTTGCTCACTTATGTCGAATGCAAAGCTCGTGGGCTCGACTAAGCAGTTTTCGTGAGAGTAAAAATAAACGACTACGGCAACGCGCTTGTTTCGAGCCAGCGTGGCTTTCTGTCCCCAGATTAAAAGCTGCAGTTATTTAGACCGCCATATAAACGTGCATCTTCGCCTTCCCATCCTCTTCGACATCTAAAAAATGGAAATGAATAGGGCTGTGTAGCGTATAATAAGCCGCGCAGCACGTGGGTATGCCTGACATAATATGAAGTCAACGGAGACATTGGCTGCTCACTACAGCAAACACAAGTGTGCAGAATAAAGACCGGACAATCTTGCTCACTTATGTCGAATGCAGTGCTCATGGGCTCGACTATGCAGTTTTCCTGAGAGCAAAAATAAAAGACTGCGACAACCTATGCGCTTGTTTCGAGCCAGCGTGGCTTTCCGTCCCCAGATTAAAAGCTGCAGTTATTTACACCGCCATATAAACGTGTATCTTTGTCTTCCCATCAATGCCCACCACAAAAAATCGAAACGAATTGCGCTGTGTAGCGTATAATAAGCCGCGCAGCACGTGGGTATGCCTGACATTATATGAAGTCAACGCAGACATTGGCTGCTCACTGCAGCAAACACAAGTGTGCAGAATTACGACCGGACAATCTTGCTCACTTATGTCGAATGCAGTGCTCATGGGCTCGACTATGCAGTTTTCGTGAGAGCAAAAATAAAAGTCTGCGACAACGTATGCGCTTGTTTCGAGCCAGCGTGGCTTTCCGTCCCCAGATTAAAAGCTGCAGTTATTTACACCGCCATATAAACGTGTATCTTTGTCTTCCCATCTTCTTCCACCTCAAAAAACTCGAAACGAATACAGCTGTGTAGCGTATAATAAGCCGCGCAACACGTGGGTATGCCTGCCGCAATACGAAGTCAAGGGAGACATTGGCTGCTCACGGCAGCAAACACAAGTGAGCAGAATTACGACCGGACAATCTTGCTCACTTATGTCAAATGCAAAGCTCGTCGGCTCGACTATGCAGTTTTCGTGAGAGCAAAAATAAAAGACTACGGCAACACGCTTGTCTCGAGCCAGCGTGGCTTTCTGTCCCCAGATTAAAAGCTGCAGTTATTTAGACCGCCATATAGACGTGCATCTTCGCCTTCCCATCTTCTTCCACGTCTAAAAAATAGAAACGAATAAGGCTGTGCAGCGTATAATAAGCCGAGCAACACGTGGGTACGCCTGCCGTAATATGAAGTCAACGGAGACATTGGCTGCTCACTACAGCAAACACAAGTGTGCAGAATAAAGACCGGACAATCTTGCTCACTTATGTCGAATGCAAAGCTCGTGGGCTCGACTATGCTGTTTTCGTGAGAGCAAAAATAAGACTACGGCAACGCGCTTGTTTCGAGCCAGCGTGGCTTTCTGTCCCCAGATTAAAAGCTGCAGTTATTTAAACCGCCATAAAAACGTGCATCTTCGCCTTCTAACATTCTTCGACATCTAAAAAATGAATATGAATAGGGCTATGTAGCGTATAATAAGCCGAGCAACACGTGGGTACGCCTGCCGTAATATGAAGTCAACGGAGACATTGGCTGCTCACTACAGCAAACACAAGTGTGCAAAATTACGACCGGACAATCTTGCTCACTTATGTCGAATGCAGTGCTCGTGGGGTCGACTATGCAGTTTTCGCGAGAGCAAAAATAAGACTACGGCAACGCGCTTGTTTCGAGCTAGCGTGGCTTTCTGTCCCCAGATTAAAAGCTGCAGTTATTTAAACCGCCATAGAAACGTGCATCTTCGCCTTCCAATCTTCTTCGACATCTAAAAAATGGAAATGAATAGGGCTGTGTAGCGTATAATAAGCCGAGCAACACGCGGGTACGCCTGCCGTAATATGAAGTGAACGGAGACATTGGCTGCTTACTACAGCAAACACAAGTGTGCAGAATTACGACCGCACAATCTTCATCACCTATGTCGAATGCAATGCTCGTGGGCTCGACTATGCAGTTTTCGTGAGTGCAAAAATAAAAGACTGCGGCAACCCGCTTGTTTTGAGCCAGCGTGGCTTTCTGTCCCCAGATTAAAAGCTGCAGTTATTTAAACCGCCATAGAAACGTGCATCTTCGCCTTCCAATCTTCTTCGGCATCTAAAAAATGGAGATGAATAGGGCTGTGTAGCGTATAATATGCCGAGCAACACGTGGGGACGCCTGCCGTAATATGAAGTGAATGGAGACATTGGCTGCTTACTACAGCAAACACAAGTGTGCAGAATTACGACCGGACAATCTTGCTCACTTATGTCGAATGCAATGCTCTTGGTCTCGACTATGCAGTTTTCGCGAGAGCAAAAATAAAAGACTGCGACAACATATGCGCTTGTTTCGGGCCAGCGTGTCTTTCCGTCCCCAGGTTAAAAGCTGCAGCTGTTTTCACCGCCATATAAACGTGTATCTTTGTCTTCCCATCAATGCCCACCTCAAAAAATCGAAACGAATTGCGCTGTGTAGCATATAATAAGCCGCGCAGCACGTGGGTATGCCTGACATAATATGAAGTCAACGGAGACATTAGCTGCTCACTAGAAGCTGACGTTGAGAGATTTTATGCGGACCTACAATTCCTTTTAAACCGCACCCCATCGTCAGACGTCGTTTTTCTCATAGGAGACTGGAATGCTAAGGTCGGGAGTGAAGAAATATCCGGAATTACAGGCAAGTTCGGTCTTGGTGAGCCAAATGAAGCTGGGCAGAGGCTAGTAGAGTTCTGTCAAGAAAACAACCTGACCATAGCGAATACTCATTTTCAACAGCACAAGAGGCGCCTGTACACATGGATTTCACCGGACGGTCTGTACAGGAATCAGATCGATTATATTATTTGCCGGCAGAGATGGAGAAGCGCTATACAAGCAGTAAAAACAAGGCCTGGGGCCGATTGTGGCACCGATCATCAGCTTCTTGTTGCCAAAATTAAGCTTCGATTGAGGAAAGCGCAGAAAACTAGAAGGCCTTTCAGGTAGGATCTGGATCAGATTCCATTAGAATATGCTGTGGAAGTGAGGAATCGATTTCAAGAATTAGATCTAGAAGACAAAGAGCCCGAAGAGATGTGGACTGATGTTCGTGATATAATACAAGAAGTTGCTACTAAGGTAGTTCCAAAGCAAAAGAAATGCAAAAAAGCAAACTGGTTATCTGAAGAGGCTTTGCAAATAGCTGAGGAAAGGAGGATGGCAAAAGGTATGGGGGAAAGAGAAAGATACAAGGTGCTCAATGCGGATTTTCAGAAAATAGCAAGGAGAGATAAGAATGCCTTCCTGAACATACAGTGTCAAGCAGTTGAGGACAACAGCCAATTAAGGAACACAAGAGCTCTGTATAAGACAATCAAAGATATCAAAGGAAGCTTCTGTGCTAAGCTGGGCGTGATAAAGGACAAACGAGGCAAGGACATCACTGAAGCCTCAGAGATAAAGAAGAGGTGGCAGGAATACACAGAAGAACTGTACAAGAAGGACCCGGATGTGCAAACCCAACATAGGACGGTTGTGATTTCTGATCTCGAGCCGGGCATCCTGAAGAGTGAAGTTGAATGGGCCTTAGCCAGCCTTGCTAAGAACAAAGCTAGCGGAATTGATGGTATTCCAGCTGAGTTGCTTCAAAACCTCAACCACGACGCTGTTAACACACTGCATACATTATGTCAAAAGATTTGGACAACCCTGCAGTGGCCACAGGATTGGAGGAGGTCAGTTTACATCCCAATTCCAAAGAAAGGCAGTGCCAAAGATTGTTCCAACTACCGCAGGATCGCGCTTATTTCGCATGCTAGCAAGGTGATGTTGAAAATCCTCCACGGAAGGCTGCAGCAGTATGTGGATCGGGAGCTTCCGGACGTGCAAGCTGGGTTTCGCAAGGGCAGAGGAACTAGAGACCAAATTGCCAACCTTCGCTGGATCATGGAAAAAGCAAGAGAGTTCCAGAAACCCATTTACCTCTGCTTTATTGATTATGCGAAAGCGTTTGACTGCGTAGATCACAGCAGATTGTGGCAAGCTCTCCAAGAGATGGGAGTTCCAATTCACCTCATCTGTCTCCTCAAGAACTTTTATGAAGGGCAAGAGGCCACAGTCAGAACTGGGCATGGTCTTACTGATTGGTTTCCGATTGAGAAAGGGGTGAGGCAAGGCTGCATACTGTCGCCCTGCCTCTTTAACCTATATGCAGAGTGCATCATGAGGAAGGCCGGTCTGGACGAGTCTTCAGCTGGAGTGAAGATTGCTGGAAAACGTATCAACAACCTTAGATATGCGGATGATACCACTTTAATGGCAGAAAGTGAAGTGGAACTCAAGAGACTTCTGATGCGCGTACAAGAAGAGAGTGAGAAGTTTGGGCTTAAACTGAACATTAAAAAGACGAAGATCATGGCGTCTTGCACTATCAAGTCCTGGAGCATCAATGGACAAGAAGTGGAAGCGGTGACAGATTTTCTATTCTTGGGCGCCAAGATTACCTCGGAAGGAGACTGCAGCCATGAAATTAGGAGACGCCTGCTTCTGGGAAAGAGAGCAATGGTTAGCCTTGTCCGCCTAGTAAAGAGCAGAGACATTAGTCTACCAACAAAGATCCGTATAATCCGTATAACCCGTGCTGTGGTCTTTCCAGTTGTGATGTATGGATGCGAGAATTGGACTGTGAAAAAGGCTGACCGCCGAAGAATTGACGCTTTTGAATTGTGGTGCTGGCGAAGACTCTTAAGAGTTCCTTGGACTGCCAGAAGATCAAATCAGTCGATATTGTCGACCATAAACCCTGACTGCTCATTGGAGGGTCAAATTCTAAAGTTAAAGCTCAGCTACTTTGGTCATCTGATGAGAAGAGAGGAGTCGCTGGAGAAAGATTTGATGTTGGGAAAGGTTGAGGGTCGCCGGAGAAGGGGTAGGCAGCGAACGCGATGGTTAGATGGCATTCTCGAGGCATTGCAGATGAAGCTATGTGATGTTAAGAAGATAGTGAGAGACCGGAAAGCGTGGCATGACATGGTCCATAGGGTCACGAAGAGTCGGACACGACTGAACGCCTGAACTGAACTGAACTGACAGCAAACACAAGTGTTCAGAATAAAGACCGGACAATCTTGCTCACTTATGTCGAATGCAGTGCTCGTGGGCTCGACTATGCAGTTTTCGTGAGAGCAAAAATAAAAGACTGCGACAACGTACGCGCTTGTTTCGAGCCAGCGTGGCTTTCCGTCCCCAGATTAAAAGCTGCAGTTATTTACACCGCCATATAAACGTGTATCTTTGTCTTCCCATCAATGCCCACCACAAAAAATCGAAACGAATTGCGCTGTGTAGCGTATAATAAGCCGCGCAGCACGTGGGTATGCCTGACATTATATGAAGTCAACCCAGACATTGGCTGCTCACTACAGCAAACACAAGTGTGCAGAATTACGACCGGACAATCTTGCTCACTTATGTCGAATGCAAAGCTCGTGGGCTCGACTATGCTGTTTTCGTGAGAGCAAAAATAAAAGTCTACGGCAACACGCTTGTTTCGAGCCAGCGTGGCTTTCTGTCCCCAGATTAAAAGCTGCAGCTATTTAGACCGCAATATGAACGTGTATCTTTGTATTCCCATCAATGCCCACCTCAAAAAATCGAAACGAATTGCGCTGTGTAGCGTATAATAAGCCGCGCAGCACGTGGGTATGCCCGACATAATATGAGGTCAACGGATAGATTGGCTGCTCACTACAGCTAACACAGGTGTGCAGAGTTACGACCGGACAATCTTGCTCACTTATGTCGAATGCAGTGCTCGTGGGCTCGACTATGCAGTTTTCGAGAGAACAAACATAAAAGACTGCGACAATCCGCCAGTTTCGAGCCAGCGTGGCTTTCCGTCCCCCGATTAAAAGCTGCAGCTATTTAGACCGCCATATAAACGTGTATCTTTGTCTTCCCATCAATGCCCACCTCAAAAAATCGGAACGAATTGCGCTGTGTAGCGTATAATAAGGTGCGCAACACGTGGGTACGCCTGCCGTAATATGAAGTCAACGGAGACATTGGCTGCTCACTACAGCAAACACAAGTGTGCAGAATAAAGACCGGACAATCTTGCTCACTTATGTCGAATACAGTGCTCATGGGCTCGACTATGCAGTTTTCGTGAGAGCAAAAATAAACGACTGCGACAACCTATGCGCTTGTTTCGAGCCAGCGTGGCTTTCCGTCCCCAGATTAAAAGCTGCAGTTATTTACACCGCCATATAAACGTGTATCTTTGTCTTCCCATCAATGCCCACCACAAAAAATCGAAACGAATTGCGCTGTGTAGCGTATAATAAGCCGCGCAGCACGTGGGTATGCCTGACATTATATGAAGTCAACGCAGACATTGGCTGCTCACTACAGCAAACACAAGTGTGCAGAATTACGACTGGACAATCTTGCTCACTTATGTCGAGTGCAGTGCTCATGGGCTCCACTATACAGTTTTCGTGAGAGCAAAAATAAAAGTCTGCGACAAAGTATGCGCTTGTTTCGAGCCAGCGTGGCTTTCCGTCCCCAGATTAAAAGCAGCAGTTATTTACACCGCCATATAAACGTGTATCTTTGTCTTCCCATCTTCTTCCACCACAAAAAACTCGAAACGAATACAGCTGTGTAGCGTATAATAAGCCGCGCAACACGTGGGTATGCCTGCCGCAATACGAAGTCAAGGGAGACATTGGCTGCTCACGGCAGCAAACACAAGTGTGCAGAATTACGACCGGACAATCTTGCTCACTTATGTCGAATGCAAAGCTCGTGGGCTCGACTATGCAGTGTTCGTGAGAGCAAAAATAAAAGACTACGGCAACACGCTTGTCTCGAGCCAGCGTGGCTTTCTGTCCCTAGATTAAAAGCTGCAGTTATTTAGACCGCCATATAAACGTGCATCTTCGCCTTCTAACATTCTTCGACATCTAAAAAATGAATATGAATAGGGCTGTGTAGCGTATAATAAGCCGAGGAACACGTGGGTACGCCTGCCGAAATATGAAGTGAACGGAGACATTGGCTGCTCACTACAGCAAACACAAGTGTGCAGAATTACGACCGGACAATCTTGCTCACTTATGTCGAATGTAAAGCTCGTGGGCTAGACTATGCAGTTTTCGTGAGAGCAAAAATAAAAGACTACGGCAACGCGATTGTTTCGAGCCAGAGTGGCTTTCTGTCCCCAGATTAAAAGCTTCAGTTATTTAGACCGCCATATAAACGTGCATCTTCGCCTTCCCATCTTCTTCGACATCTAAAAAATGGAAATGAATAGGGCTGTGTAGCGTATAATAAGCCGAGCAACACGTGGGTACGCCTGCCGTAATATGAAGTCAACGGAGACATTGGCTGCTCACTACAGCAAACACAAGTGTGCAGAATTACGACCGGACAATCTTGTCACTTATGTCGAATGCTAAGCTCGTGGGCTCGACTATGCAGTTTTCGTGAGAGCAAAAATAAAAGACTACGGCAGCGCGCTTGTTTCGAGCCAGCGTGGCTTTCTGTCCCCATATTAATAGCTGCAGTTATTCTGACCGCCAAATAAACGTGCATCTTCGCCTTCCCATCTTCTTCGACATCTAAAATATGGAAATGAATAGGGCTGTGTAGCGTATAATAAGCCGAGCAACACGTGGGTACGCCTGCCGTAATATCAAGTCAACGGAGACATTGGCTGCTCACTACAGCAAACACAAGTGTGCAAAATTACGACCGGACAATCTCGCTCACTTATGTCTAATGCAGTGCTCGTGGGCTTGACTATGCAGTTTTCGCGAGAGCAAAAATAAAAGACTGCGACAACGTACGCGCTTGTTTCGAGCCAGCGTGGCTTTCTGTCCCCAGATTAAAAGCTGCAGTTATTTAGACCGCCATATAAACGTGCATCTTCGCCTTCCCATCCACTTCGACATCTAAAAAATGGAAATGAATAGGGCTGTGTAGCGTATAATAAGCCGAGCAACACGTGGGTACGCCTGCCGTAATATGAAGTCAACGGAGACATTGGCTGCTCACTACAGCAAACACAAGTGTGCAGAATTACGACAGGACAATCTTGCTAACTTATGTCGAATGCAAAGCTCGTGGGCTCAACTATGCAGTTTTCGTGAGAGCAAAAATAAAAGACTACGGCAACGCGCTTGTTTCGAGCTAGCGTGGCTTTCTGTCCCCAGATTAAAAGCTGCAGTTATTTAAACCGCCATAGAAACGTGCATCTTCGCCTTCCAATCTTCTTCGACATCTAAAAAATGGAAATGAATAGGGCTGTGCAGCGTATAATAAGCCGAGCAACACGCGGGTACGCCTGCCGTAATATGAAGTGAACGGAGACATTGGCTGCTTACTACAGCAAACACAAGTGTGCAGAATTACGACCGCACAATCTTGCTCACCTATGTCGAATGCAATGCTCGTGGGCTCGACTATGCAGTTTTCGTGAGTGCAAAAATAAAAGACTGCGGCAACCCGCTTGTTTTGAGCCAGCGTGGCTTTCTGTCCCCAGATTAAAAGCTGCAGTTATTTAAACCGCCATAGAAACGTGCATCTTCGCCTTCCAATCTTCTTCGGCATCTAAAAAATGGAAATGAATAGGGCTGTGTAGCGTATAATAAGCCGAGCAACACGTGGGGACGCCTGCCGTAATATGAAGTGAATGGAGACATTGGCTGCTTACTACAGCAAACACATGTGTGCAGAATTACGACCGGACAATCTTGCTCACTTATGTCGAATGCAAAGCTCGTGGGCTCGTCTATGCTGTTTTCGTGAGAGCAAAAATAAGAGTCTACGGCAACACGCTTGTTTCGAGCCAGCGTGGCTTTCTGTCCCCAGATTAAAAGCTGCAGCTATTTAGACCGCAATATAAACGTGTATCTTTGTCTTCCCATCAATGCCCACCTCAAAAAATCGAAACGAATTGCGCTGTGTAGCGTATAATAAGCTGCGCAGCACGTGGGTATGCCCGACATAATATGAAGTCAACGGATAGGTTGGCTGCTCACTACAGCTAACACAGGTGTGCAGAGTTACGACCGGACAATCTTGCTCACTTATGTCGAATGCAGTGCTCGTGGGCTCGACTATGCAGTTTTCGAGAGAACAAACATAAAAGACTGCGACAATCCGCCTGTTTCGAGCCAGCGTGGCTTTCCGTCCCCAGATTAAAAGCTGCAGCTATTTAGACCGCCATATAAACGTGTATCTTTGTCTTCCCATCAATGCCCACCTCAAAAAATCGGAACGAATTGCGCTGTGTAGCGTATAATAAGGTGCGCAACACGTGGGTACGCCTGCCGTAACATGAAGTCAACGGAGACATTGGCTGCTAACTACAGCAAACACAAGTGTGCAGAATAAAGACCGGACAATCTTGCTCACTTATGTCGAATGCAGTGCTCATGGGCTCGACTATGCAGTTTTCGTGAGAGCAAAAATAAATGACTGCGACAACCTATGCGCTTGTTTCGAGCCAGCGTGGCTTTCCGTCCCCAGATTAAAAGCTGCAGTTATTTACACCGCCATATAAACGTGTATCTTTGTCTTCCCATCAATGCCCACCACAAAAAAATCGAAACGAATTGCGCTGTGTAGCGTATAATAAGCCGCGCAGCACGTGGGTATGCCTGACATTATATGAAGTCAACGCAGACATTGGCTGCTCACTGCAGCAAACACAAGTGTGCAGAATTACGAGCGGACAATCTTGCTCACTTATGTCGAATGCAGTGCTCATGGGCTCGACTATGCAGTTTTCGTGAGAGCAAAAATAAAAGTCTGCGACAACGTATGCGCTTGTTTCGAGCCAGCGTGGCTTTCCGTCCCCAGATTAAAAGCTGCAGTTATTTACACCGCCATATAAACGTGTATCTTTGTCTTCCCATCTTCTTCCACGTCTAAAAAATAGAAACGAATAAGGCTGTGCAGCGTATAATAAGCCGAGCAACACGTGGGTACGCCTGCCGTAATATGAAGTCAACGGAGACATTGGCTGCTCACTACAGCAAACACAAGTGTGCAGAATAAAGACCGGACAATCTTGCTCACTTATGTCGAATGCAAAGCTCGTGGGCTCGACTATGCTGTTTTCGTGAGAGCAAAAATAAGACTACGGCAACGCGCTTATTTCGAGCCAGCGTGGCTTTCTGTCCCCAGATTAAAAGCTGCAGTTATTTAAACCGCCATAAAAACGTGCATCTTCGCCTTCTAACATTCTTCGACATCTAAAAAATGAATATGAATAGGGCTGTGTAGCGTATAATAAGCCGAGCAACACGTGGGTACGCCTGCCGTAATATGAAGTCAACGGAGACATTGGCTGCTCACTACAGCAAACACAAGTGTGCAGAATTACGACCGGACAATCTTGCTCACTTATGTCGAATGCTAATCTCGTGGGCTCGACTATGCAGTTTTCGTGAGAGCAAAAATAAAAGACTACGGCAACGCGCTTGTTTCGAGCCAGCGTCGCTTTCTGTCCCCAGATTAAAAGCGGCAGTTATTTTGACCGCCATATAAACGTGCATCTTCGCCTTCCCATCTTCTTCGACATCTAAAAAATGGAAATGAATAGGGCTGTGTAGCGTATAATAAGCCGAGCAACACGTGGGTACGCCTGCCGTAATATCAAGTCAACGGAGACATTGGCTGCTCACTATAGCAAACACAAGTGTGCAAAATTACGACCGGACAATCTTGCTCACTTATGTCGAATGCAGTGCTCGTGGGGTCGACTATGCAGTTTTCGCGAGAGCAAAAATAAAAGACTGCGACAACGTATTCGCTTGTTTCGAGCCAGCGTGGCTTTCTGTCCCCAGATTAAAAGCTGCAGTTATTTAGACCGCCATATAAACGTGCATCTTCGCCTTCCCATCTTCTTCCACGTCTAAAAAAATGAAACGAATAAGGCTGTGTAGCGTATAATAAGCCGAGCAACACGTGGGTACGCCTGCCGTAATATGAAGTCAACGGAGACATTGGCTGCTCAGTACAGCAAACACAAGTGTGCAGAATTACGACAGGACAATCTTGCTAACTTATGTCGAATGCAAAGCTCGTGGGCTCAACTATGCAGTTTTCGTGAGAGCAAAAATAAAAGACTACGGCAACGCGCTTGTTTCGAGCTAGCGTGGCTTTCTGTCCCCAGATTAAAGCTGCAGTTATTTAAACCGCCATAGAAACGTGCATCTTCGCCTTCCAATCTTCTTCGACATCTAAAAAATGGAAATGAATAGGGCTGTGTAGCGTATAATAAGCCGAGCAACACGCGGGTACGCCTGCCGTAATATGAAGTGAACGGAGACATTGGCTGCTTACTACAGCAAACACAAGTGTGCAGAATTACGACCGCACAATCTTGCTCACCTATGTCGAATGCAATGCTCGTGGGCTCGACTATGCAGTTTTCGTGAGTGCAAAAATAAAAGACTGCGGCAACCCGCTTGTTTTGAGCCAGCGTGGCTTTCTGTCCCCAGATTAAAAGCTGCAGTTATTTAGACCGCCATATAAACGTGTATCTTTGTCTTCCCATCAATGCCCACCTCAAAAAATCGGAACGAATTGCGCTGTGTAGCATATAATAAGGTGCGCAACACGTGGGTACGCCTGCCGTAATATGAAGTCAACGGAGACATTGGCTGCTCACTACAGCAAACACAAGTGTGCAGAATAAAGACCGGACAATCTTGCTCACTTATGTCGAATGCAGTGCTCATGGGCTCGACTATGCAGTTTTCGTGAGAGCAAAAATAAAAGTCTGCGACAACGTATGCGCTTGTTTCGAGCCAGCGTGGCTTTCCGTCCCCAGATTAAAAGCTGCAGTTATTTACACCGCCATATAAACGTGTATCTTTGTCTTCCCATCAATGCCCACCACAAAAAATCGAAACGAATTGCGCTGTGTAGCGTATAATAAGCCGCGCAACACGTGGGTATGCCTGCCGCAATACGAATTCAAGGGAGACACTGGCTGCTCACGGCAGCAAACACAAGTGTGCAGAATTACGACCGGACAATCTTGCTCACTTATGTCGAATGCAAAGCTCGTGGGCTCGACTATGCAGTTTTCGTGAGAGCAAAAATAAAAGACTACGGCAACACGCTTGTCTCGAGCCAGCGTGGCTTTCTGTCCCCAGATTAAAAGCTGCAGTTATTTAGACCGCCATATAAACGTGCATCTTCGCCTTCCCATCTCCTTCCACGTCTAAAAAATAGAAACGAATAAGGCTGTGCAGCGTGTAATAAGCCGAGCAACACGTGGGTACGCCTGCCGAAATATGAAGTGAACGGAGACATTGGCTGCTTACTACAGCAAACACAAGTGTGCAGAATAAAGACCGGACAATCTTGCTCACTTATGTCGAATGCAAAGCTCGTGGGCTCAACTATGCTGCTTTCGTGAGAGCAAAAATAAAAGACTGCGGCAACGTATGCGCTTGTTTCGAGCCAGCGTGGCTTTCCGTCCCCAGATTAAAAGCTGCAGCTATTTAGACCGCTATATAAACGTGTATCTTTGTCTTCCCATCAATGCCCACCTCAAAAAATCGAAACGAATTGCGCTGTGTAGCGTATAATAAGCCGCGCAGCACGTGGGTATGCCTGACATAATATGAAGTCAACCGAGAGATTGGCTGCTCATTACAGCTAACACAGGTGTGCAGAATTACGACCGGATAATCTTGCTCACTTATGTCGAGTGCAGTGCTCATGGGCTCGACTATGCAGTTTTCGTGAGAGCAAAAATAAAAGTCTGCGACACGTATGCGCTTGTTTCGAGCCAGCGTGGATTTCCGTCCCCAGATTAAAAGCTGCAGTTATTTACACCGCCATATAAACGTGTATCTTTGTCTTCCCGTCTTCTTCCACCTCAAAAAACTCGAAACGAATACAGCTGTGTAGCGTATAATAAGCCGCGCAACACGTGGGTATGCCTGCCGCAATACGAAGTCAAGGGAGACATTGGCTGCTCACGGCAGCAAACACAAGTGTGCAGAATTACGACCGGACAATCTTGCTCACTTATGTCGAATGCAAAGCTCGTCGGCCCGACTATGCAGTTTCCGTGAGAGCAAAAATAAAAGACTACGGCAACACGCTTGTCTCGAGCCAGCGTGGCTTTCTGTCCCCAGATTAAAAGCTGCAGTTATTTAGACCGCAATATAAACGTGCATCTTCGCCTTCCCATCTTCTTGCACGTCTAAAAAATAGAAACGAATAAGGCTGTGCAGCGTATAATAAGCCGAGCAACACGTGGGTACGCCTGCCGTAATATCAAGTCAACGGAGACATTGGCTGCTCACTATAGCAAACACAAGTGTGCAAAATTACGACCGGACAATCTTGCTCACTTATGTCGAATGCAGTGCTCGTGGGGTCGACTATGCAGTTTTCGCGAGAGCAAAAATAAAAGACTGCGACAACGTATTCGCTTGTTTCGAGCCAGCGTGGCTTTCTGTCCCCAGATTAAAAGCTGCAGTTATTTAGACCGCCATATAAACGTGCATCTTCGCCTTCCCATCTTCTTCCACGTCTAAAAAAATGAAACAAATAATGCTGTGTAGCGTATAATAAGCTGAGCAACACGTGGGTACGCGTGCCGTAATATGAAGTCAACGGAGACATTGGCTGCTCACTACAGCAAACACAAGTGTGCAGAATTACGACAGGACAATCTTGCTAACTTATGTCGAATGCAAAGCTCGTGGGCTCGACTATGGAGTTTTCGTGAGTGCAAAAATAAAAGACTGCGGCAACCCGCTTGTTTTGAGCCAGCGTGGCTTTCTGTCCCCAGATTAAAAGCTGCAGTTATTTAAACCGCCATAGAAACGTGCATCTTCGCCTTCCAATCTTCTTCGACATCTAAAAAATGGAAATGAATAGGGCTGTGTAGCGTATAATAAGCCGAGCAACACGCGGGTACGCCTGCCGTAATATGAAGTGAACGGAGACATTGGCTGCTCACTATAGCAAACACAAGTGTGCAAAATTACGACCGGACAATCTTGCTCACTTATGTCGAATGCAGTGCTCGTGGGGTCGACTATGCAGTTTTCGCGAGAGCAAAAATAAAAGACTGCGACAACGTATTCGCTTGTTTCGAGCCAGCGTGGCTTTCTGTCCCCAGATTAAAAGCTGCAGTTATTTAGACCGCCATATAAACGTGCATCTTCGCCTTCCCATCTTCTTCCACGTCTAAAAAAATGAAACAAATAAGGCTGTGTAGCGTATAATAAGCCGCGCAACACGTGGGTATGCCTGCCGCAATACGAATTCAAGGGAGACATTGGCTGCTCACGGCAGCAAACACAAGTGTGCAGAATAAAGACCGGACAATCTTGCTCACCTATGTCCAATGCAATGCTCGTGGGCTCGACTATGCAGTTTTCGTGAGTGCAAAAATAAAAGACTGCGGCAACCCGCTTGTTTTCAGCCAGCGTGGCTTTCTGTCCCCAGATTAAAAGCTGCAGTTATTTAAACCGCCATAGAAACGTGCATCTTCGCCTTCCAATCTTCTTCGGCATCTAAAAAATGGAAATGAATAGGGCTGTGTAGCGTATAATAAGCCGCGCAGCACGTGGGTATGCCCGACATAATATGAAGTCAACGGATAGATTGGCTGCTCACTACAGCTAACACAGGTGTGCGGAGTTACGACCGGACAATCTTGCTCACTTATGTCGAATGCAGTGCTCATGGGCTCGACTATGCAGTTTTCCTGAGAGCAAAATAAAAGACTGCGACAACCTATGCGCTTGTTTCGAGCCAGCGTGACTTTCCGTCCCCAGGTTAAAAGCTGCAGCTATTTTGACCGCCATATAAACGTGTATCTTTGTCTTCCCATCAATGCCCACCTCAAAAAATCGAAACGAATTGCACTGTGTAGCGTATAATAAGCCGCGCAGCACGTGGGTATGCCTGACATAATATGAAGTCAACGGAGACATTGGCTGCTCACTACAGCAAACACAAGTGTTCAGAATAAAGACCGGACAATCTTGCTCACTTATGTCGAATGCAGTGCTCGTGGGCTCGACTATGCAGTTTTCGTAAGAGCACAAATAAAAGACTGCGACAACATATGCGCTTGTTTCGAGCCAGCGTGTCTTTCCGTCCCCAGGGTAAAAGCTGCAGTTATTTACACCGCCATATAAACGTGTATCTTTGCCTTCCCATCAATGCCCACCACAAAAAATTGAAACGAATTGCGCTGTGTAGCGTATAATAAGCCGCGTAGCACGTGGGTATGCCTGACATTATATGAAGTCAACCCAGACATTGGCTGCTCACTACAGCAAACACAAGTGTGCAGAATTACGACCGGACAATCTTGCTCACTTATGTCGAATGCAAAGCTCGTGGGCTCGTCTATGCTGTTTTCGTGAGAGCAAAAATAAAAGTCTACGGCAACACGCTTGTTTCGAGCCAGCGTGGCTTTCAGTCCCCAGATTAAAAGCTGCAGCTATTTAGACCGCAATATAAACGTGTATCTTTGTCTTCCCATCAATGCCCACCTCAAAAAATCGAAACGAATTGCGCTGTGTAGCGTATAATAAGCCGCGCAGCACGTGGGTATGCCCGACATAATATGAAGTCAACGGATAGATTGGCTGCTCACTACAGCTAACACAGGTGTGCAGAGTTACGACCGGACAATCTTGCTCACTTATGTCGAATGCAGTGCTCGTGGGCTCGACTATGCAGTTTTCGAGAGAACAAACATAAAAGACTGCGACAATCCGCCTGTTTCGAGCCAGCGTGGCTTTCCGTCCCCAGATTAAAAGCTGCAGCTATTTAGACCGCCATATAAACGTGTATCTTTGTCTTCCCATCAATGCCCACCTCAAAAAATCGGAACGAATTGCGCTGTGTAGCGTATAATAAGGTGCGCAACACGTGGGTACGCCTGCCGTAACATGAAGTCAACGGAGACATTGGCTGCTCACTACAGCAAACACAAGTGTGCAGAATAAAGACCGGACAATCTTGCTCACTTATGTCGAATGCAGTGCTCATGGGCTCGACTATGCAGTTTTCCTGAGAGCAAAAATAAAAGACTGCGACAACCTATGCGCTTGTTTCGAGCCAGCGTGGCTTTCCGTCCCCAGATTAAAAGCTGCAGTTATTTACACCGCCATATAAACGTGTATCTTTGTCTTCCCATCAATGCCCACCACAAAAAATCGAAACGAATTGCGCTGTGTAGCGTATAATAAGCCGCGCAGCACGTGGGTATGCCTGACATTATATGAAGTCAACGCAGACATTGGCTGCTCACTACAGCAAACACAAGTGTGCAGAATAAAGACCGGACAATCTTGCTCACTTATGTCGAATGCAGTGCTCGTGGGCTCGACTATGCAGTTTTCGTGAGAGCAAAAATAAAAGACTGCGACAACATATGCGCTTGTTTCGAGCCAGCGTGTCTTTCCGTCCCCAGGTTAAAAGCTGCAGTTATTTACACCGCCATATAAACGTGTATCTTTGTCTTCCCATCAATGCCCACCACAAAAAATTGAAACGAATTGCGCTGTGTAGCGTATAATAAGCCGCGTAGCACGTGGGTATGCCTGACATTATATGAAGTCAACCCAGACATTGGCTGCTCACTACAGCAAACACAAGTGTGCAGAATTACGACCGGACAATCTTGCTCACTTATGTCGAATGCAAAGCTCGTGGGCTCGTCTATGCTGTTTTCGTGAGAGCAAAAATAAAAGACTGCAGCAACGTATGCGCTTGTTTCGAGCCAGCGTGGCTTTCCGTCCCCAGATTAAAAGCTGCAGCTATTTAGACCGCAATATAAACGTGTATCTTTGTCTTTCCATCAATGCCCACCTCAAAAAATCGAAACGAATTGCGCTGTGTAGCGTATAATAAGCCGCGCAGCACGTGGGTATGCCCGACATAATATGAAGTCAACGGATAGATTGGCTGCTCACTACAGCTAACACAGGTGTGCAGAGTTACGACCGGACAATCTTGCTCACTTATGTCGAATGCAGTGCTCGTGGGCTCGACTATGCAGTTTTCGAGAGAACAAACATAAAAGACTGCGACAATCCGCCTGTTTCGAGCCAGCGTGGCTTTCCGTCCCCAGATTAAAAGCTGCAGCTATTTAGACCGCCATATAAACGTGTATCTTTGTCTTCCCATCAATGCCCACCTCAAAAAATCGGAACGAATTGCGCTGTGTAGCGTATAATAAGGTGCGCAACACGTGGGTACGCCTGCCGTAACATGAAGTCAACGGAGACATTGGCTGCTCACTACAGCAAACACAAGTGTGCAGAATAAAGACCGGACAATCTTGCTCACTTATGTCGAATGCAGTGCTCGTGGGCTCGACTATGCAGTTTTCGTGAGAGCAAAAATAAAAGACTGCGACAACATATGCGCTTGTTTCGAGCCAGCGTGTCTTTCCGTCCCCAGGTTAAAAGCTGCAGTTATTTACACCGCCATATAAACGTGTATCTTTGTCTTCCCATCAATGCCCACCACAAAAAATTGAAACGAATTGCGCTGTGTAGCGTATAATAAGCCGCGTAGCACGTGGGTATGCCTGACATTATATGAAGTCAACCCAGACATTGGCTGCCCACTACAGCAAACACAAGTGTGCAGAATTACGACCGGACAATCTTGCTCACTTATGTCGAATGCAAAGCTCGTGGGCTCGTCTATGCTGTTTTCGTGAGAGCAAAAATAAAAGTCTACGGCAACGCGCTTGTTTCGAGCCAGCGTGGCTTTCAGTCCCCAGATTAAAAGCTGCAGCTATTTAGACCGCAATATAAACGTGTATCTTTGTCTTCCCATCAATGCCCACCTCAAAAAATCGAAACGAATTGCGCTGTGTAGCGTATAATAAGCCGCGCAGCACGTAGGTATGCCCGACATAATATGAAGTCAACGGATAGATTGGCTGCTCACTACAGCTAACACAGGTGTGCAGAGTTACGACCGGACAATCTTGCTCACTTATGTCGAATGCAGTGCTCGTGGGCTCGACTATGCAGTTTTCGAGAGAACAAACACAAAAGACTGCGACAATCCGCCTGTTTCGAGCCAGCGTGGCTTTCCGTCCCCAGATTAAAAGCTGCAGCTATTTAGACCGCCATATAAACGTGTATCTTTGTCTTCCCATCAATGCCCACCTCAAAAAATCGGAACGAATTGCGCTGTGTAGCGTATAATAAGGTGCGCAACACGTGGGTACGCCTGCCGTAACATGAAGTCAACGGAGACATTGGCTGCTCACTACAGCAAACACAAGTGTGCAGAATAAAGACCGGACAATCTTGCTCACTTATGTCGAATGCAGTGCTCATGGGCTCGACTATGCAGTTTTCCTGAGAGCAAAAATAAAAGACTGCGACAACCTATGCGCTTGTTTCGAGCCAGCGTGGCTTTCCGTCCCCAGATTAAAAGCTGCAGTTATTTACACCGCCATATAAACGTGTATCTTTGTCTTCCCATCAATGCCCACCACAAAAAATCGAAACGAATTGCGCTGTGTAGCGTATAATAAGCCGCGCAGCACGTGGGTATGCCTGACATTATATGAAGTCAACGCAGACATTGGCTGCTCACTACAGCAAACACAAGTGTGCAGAATAAAGACCGGACAATCTTGCTCACTTATGTCGAATGCAGTGCTCGTGGGCTCGACTATGCTGTTTTCGTGAGAGCAAAAATAAAAGACTGCGACAACATATGCGCTTGTTTCGAGCCAGCGTGTCTTTCCGTCCCCAGGTTAAAAGCTGCAGTTATTTACACCGCCATATAAACGTGTATCTTTGTCTTCCCATCAATGCCCACCACAAAAAATTGAAACGAATTGCGCTGTGTAGCGTATAATAAGCCGCGTAGCACGTGGGTATGCCTGACATTATATGAAGTCAACCCAGACATTGGCTGCTCACTACAGCAAACACAAGTGTGCAGAATTACGACCGGAAATTCTTGCTTACTTATGTCGAATGCAAAGCTCGTGGGCTCGTCTATGCTGTTTTCGTGAGAGCAAAAATAAAAGACTGCAGCAACGTATGCGCTTGTTTCGAGCCAGCGTGGCTTTCCGTCCCCAGATTAAAAGCTGCAGCTATTTAGACCGCAATATAAACGTGTATCTTTGTCTTCCCATCAATGCCCACCTCAAAAAATCGAAACGAATTGCGCTGTGTAGCGTATAATAAGCCGCGCAGCACGTGGGTATGCCCGACATAATATGAAGTCAACGGATAGATTGGCTGCTCACTACAGCTAACACAGGTGTGCAGAGTTACGACCGGACAATCTTGCTCACTTATGTCGAATGCAGTGCTCGTGGGCTCGACTATGCAGTTTTCGAGAGAACAAACATAAAAGACTGCGACAATCCGCCTGTTTCGAGCCAGCGTGGCTTTCCGTCCCCAGATTAAAAGCTGCAGCTATTTAGACCGCCATATAAACGTGTATCTTTGTCTTCCCATCAATGCCCACCTCAAAAAATCGGAACGAATTGCGCTGTGTAGCGTATAATAAGGTGCGCAACACGTGGGTACGCCTGCCGTAACATGAAGTCAACGGAGACATTGGCTGCTCACTACAGCAAACACAAGTGTGCAGAATAAAGACCGGACAATCTTGCTCACTTATGTCGAATGCAGTGCTCATGGGCTCGACTATGCAGTTTTCCTGAGAGCAAAAATAAAAGACTGCGACAACCTATGCGCTTGTTTCGAGCCAGCGTGGCTTTCCGTCCCCAGATTAAAAGCTGCAGTTATTTACACCGCCATATAAACGTGTATCTTTGTCTTCCCATCAATGCCCACCACAAAAAATCGAAACGAATTGCGCTGTGTAGCGTATAATAAGCCGCGCAGCACGTGGGTATGCCTGACATTATATGAAGTCAACGCAGACATTGGCTGCTCACTACAGCAAACACAAGTGTGCAGAATTACGACCGGACAATCTTGCTCACTTATGTCGAATGCAGTGCTCATAGGCTCGACTATGCAGTTTTCGTGAGAGCAAAACTAAAAGTCTGCGACAACGTATGCGCTTGTTTCGAGCCAGCGTGGCTTTCCGTCCCCAGATTAAAAGCTGCAGTTATTTACACCGCCATATAAACGTGTATCTTTCTCTTCCCATCTCCTTCCACCTCAAAAAACTCGAAACGAATACAGCTGTGTAGCGTATAATAAGCCGCGCAACACGTGGGTATGCCTGCCGCAATACGAATTCAAGGGAGACATTGGCTGCTCACGGCAGCAAACACAAGTGTGCAGAATAAAGACCGGACAATCTTGCTCACCTATGTCGAATGCAATGCTCGTGGGCTCGACTATGCAGTTTTCGTGAGTGCAAAAATAAAAGACTGCGGCAACCCGCTTGTTTTCAGCCAGCGTGGCTTTCTGTCCCCAGATTAAAAGCTGCAGTTATTTAAACCGCCATAGAAACGTGCATCTTCGCCTTCCAATCTTCTTCGGCATCTAAAAAATGGAAATGAATAGGGCTGTGTAGCGTATAATAAGCCGCGCAGCACGTGGGTATGCCCGACATAATATGAAGTCAACGGATAGATTGGCTGCTCACTACAGCTAACACAGGTGTGCGGAGTTACGACCGGACAATCTTGCTCACTTATGTCGAATGCAGTGCTCATGGGCTCGACTATGCAGTTTTCCTGAGAGCAAAATAAAAGACTGCGACAACCTATGCGCTTGTTTCGAGCCAGCGTGGCTTTCCGTCCCCAGATTAAAAGCTGCAGTTATTTACACCGCCATATAAACGTGTATCTTTGTCTTCCCATCAATGCCCACCACAAAAAATCGAAACGAATTGCGCTGTGTAGCGTATAATAAGCCGCGCAGCACGTGGGTATGCCTGACATTATATGAAGTCAACGCAGACATTGGCTGCTCACTACAGCAAACACAAGTGTGCAGAATAAAGACCGGACAATCTTGCTCACTTATGTCGAATGCAGTGCTCGTGGGCTCGACTATGCAGTTTTCGTGAGAGCAAAAATAAAAGACTGCGACAACATATGCGCTTGTTTCGAGCCAGCGTGTCTTTCCGTCCCCAGGTTAAAAGCTGCAGTTATTTAAACCGCCATAGAAACGTGCATCTTCACCTTCCAATCTTCTTCGGCATCTAAAAAATGGAAATGAATAGGGCTGTGTAGCGTATAATAAGCCGAGCAACACGTGGGGACGCCTGCCGTAATATGAAGTGAATGGAGACATTGGCTGCTTACTACAGCAAACACAAGTGTGCAGAATTACGACCGGACAATCTTGCTCACTTATGTCGAATGCAATGCTCGTGGTCTCGACTATGCAGTTTTCGCGAGAGCAAAAATAAAAGACTGCGACAACATATGCACTTGTTTCGAGCCAGCGTGTCTTTCCGTCCCCAGGTTAAAAGCTGCAGCTATTTTGACCGCCATATAAACGTGTATCTTTGTCTTCCCATCAATGCCCACCTCAAAAAATCGAAACGAATTGCACTGTGTAGCGTATAATAAGCCGCGCAGCACGTGGGTATGCCTGACATAATATGAAGTCAACGGAGACATTGGCTGCTCACTACAGCAAACACAAGCGTTCAGAATAAAGACCGGACAATCTTGCTCACTTATGTCGAATGCAGTGCTCGTGGGCTCGACTATGCAGTTTTCGTGAGAGCAAAAATAAAAGACTGCGACAACATATGCGCTTGTTTCGAGCCAGCGTGTCTTTCCGTCCCCAGGTTAAAAGCTGCAGTTATTTACACCGCCATATAAACGTGTATCTTTGTCTTCCCATCAATGCCCACCACAAAAAATTGAAACGAATTGCGCTGTGTAGCGTATAATAAGCCGCGTAGCACGTGGGTATGCCTGACATTATATGAAGTCAACCCAGACATTGGCTGCTCACTACAGCAAACACAAGTGTGCAGAATTAAGACCGGACAATCTTGCTCACTTATGTCGAATGCAAAGCTCGTGGGCTCGTCTATGCTGTTTTCGTGAGAGCAAAAATAAAAGTCTACGGCAACACGCTTGTTTCGAGCCAGCGTGGCTTTCAGTCCCCAGATTAAAAGCTGCAGCTATTTAGACCGCAATATAAACGTGTATCTTTGTCTTCCCATCAATGGCCACCTCAAAAAATCGAAACGAATTGCGCTGTGTAGCGTATAATAAGCCGCGCAGCACGTGGGTATGCCCGACATAATATGAAGTCAACGGATAGATTGGCTGCTCACTACAGCTAACACAGGTGTGCAGAGTTACGACCGGACAATCTTGCTCACTTATGTCGAATGCAGTGCTCGTGGGCTCGACTATGCAGTTTTCGAGAGAACAAACATAAAAGACTGCGACAATCCGCCTGTTTCGAGCCAGCGTGGCTTTCCGTCCCCAGATTAAAAGCTGCAGCTATTTAGACCGCCATATAAACGTGTATCTTTGTCTTCCCATCAATGCCCACCTCAAAAAATCGGAACGAATTGCGCTGTGTAGCGTATAATAAGGTGCGCAACACGTGGGTACGCCTGCCGTAACATGAAGTCAACGGAGACATTGGCTGCTCACTACAGCAAACACAAGTGTGCAGAATAAAGACCGGACAATCTTGCTCACTTATGTCGAATGCAGTGCTCATGGGCTCGACTATGCAGTTTTCCTGAGAGCAAAAATAAAAGACTGCGACAACCTATGCGCTTGTTTCGAGCCAGCGTGGCTTTCCGTCCCCAGATTAAAAGCTGCAGTTATTTACACCGCCATATAAACGTGTATCTTTGTCTTCCCATCATCGTCTACCTCAAAAAATGGAAACGAATTACGCTGTGTAGCGTATAATAAGCCGCGCAGCACGTGGGTATGCCTGACATTATATGAAGTCAACGCAGACATTGGCTGCTCACTACAGCAAACACAAGTGTGCAGAATAAAGACCGGACAATCTTGCTCACTTATGTCGAATGCAGTGCTCGTGTGCTCGACTATGCAGTTTTCGTGAGAGCAAAAATAAAAGACTGCGACAACATATGCGCTTGTTTCGAGCCAGCGTGGCTTTCCGTCCCCAGATTAAAAGCTGCAGTTATTTACACCGCCATATAAACGTGTATCTTTGTCTTCCCATCAATGCCCACCACAAAAAATTGAAACGAATTGCGCTGTGTAGCGTATAATAAGCCGCGTAGCACGTGGGTATGCCTGACATTATATGAAGTCAACCCAGACATTGGCTGCTCACTACAGCAAACACAAGTGTGCAGAATTACGACCGGACAATCTTGCTCACTTATGTCGAATGCAAAGCTCGTGGGCTCGTCTATGCTGTTTTCGTGAGAGCAAAAATAAAAGACTGCAGCAACGTATGCGCTTGTTTCGAGCCAGCGTGGCTTTCCGTCCCCAGATTAAAAGCTGCAGCTATTTAGACCGCAATATAAACGTGTATCTTTGTCTTCCCATCAATGCCCACCTCAAAAAATCGAAACGAATTGCGCTGTGTAGCGTATAATAAGCCGCGCAGCACGTGGGTATGCCCGACATAATATGAAGTCAACGGATAGATTGGCTGCTCACTACAGCTAACACAGGTGTGCAGAGTTACGACCGGACAATCTTGCTCACTTATGTCGAATGCAGTGCTCATGGGCTCGACTATGCAGTTTTCGTGAGAGCAAAAATAAAAGTCTGCGACAACGTATGCGCTTGTTTCGAGCCAGCGTGGCTTTCCGTCCCCAGATTAAAAGCTGCAGTTATTTACACCGCCATATAAACGTGTATCTTTGTCTTCCCATCTCCTTCCTCCTCAAAAAACTCGAAACGAATACAGCTGTGTAGCGTATAATAAGCCGCGCAACACGTGGGTATGCCTGCCGCAATACGAAGTCAAGGGAGACATTGGCTGCTCACGGCAGCAAACACAAGTGTGCAGAATAAAGACCGGACAATCTTGCTCACTTATGTCGAATGCAAAGCTCGTGGGCTCAACTATGCTGTTTTCGTGAGAGCAAAAATAAAAGACTGCAGCAACGTATGCGCTTGTTTCGAGCCAGCGTGGCTTTCCTTCCCCAGATTAAAAGCTGCAGCTATTTAGACCGCTATATAAACGTGTATCTTTGTCTTCCCATCAATGCCCACCTCAAAAAATCGAAACGAATTGCGCTGTGTAGCGTATAATAAGCCGCGCAGCACGTGGGTATGCATGACATAATATGAAGTCAACCGAGAGATTGGCTGCTCATTACAGCTAACACAGGTGTGCAGAGTTACGACCGGACAATCTTGCTCACTTATGTCGAATGCAGTGCTCATGGGCTCGACTATGCAGTTTTCGTGAGAGCAAAAATAAAAGTCTGCGACAACGTATGCGCTTGTTTCGAGCCAGCGTGGCTTTCCGTCCCCAGATTAAAAGCTGCAGTTATTTACACCGCCATATAAACGTGTATCTTTGTCTTCCCATCTTCTTCCACCTCAAAAATCTCGAAACGAATAACGCTGTGTGGCGTATAATAAGCCGCGCAACACGTGGGTATGCCTGCCGCAATACGAAGTCAAGGGAGACATTGGCTGCTCACGGCAGCAAACACAAGTGTGCAGAATTACGACCAAACAATCTTGCTCACTTATGTCGAATGCAAAGCTCGTCGGCTCGACTATGCAGTTTTCGTTACAGCAAAAATAAAAGACTACGGCAACACGCTTGTCTCGAGCCAGCGTGGCTTTCTGTCCCCAGATTAAAAGCTGCAGTTATTTAGACCGCCATATAAACGTGCATCTTCGCCTTCCCATCTTCTTCCACGTCTAAAAAATAGAAACGAATAAGGCTGTGCAGCGTATAATAAGCCGAGCAACACGTGGGTACGCCTGCCGTAATATGAAGTCAACGGAGACATTGGCTGCTCACTACAGCAAACACAAGTGTGCAGAATAAAGACCGGACAATCTTGCTCACTTATGTCGAATGCTCATCTCGTGGGCTCGACAATGCAGTTTTCGTGAGAGCAAAAATAAAAGACTACGGCAACGCGCTTGTTTCGAGCCAGCGTCGCTTTCTGTCCCCAGATTAAAAGCTGCAGTTATTTTGACCGCCATATAAACGTGCATCTTCGCCTTCCCATCTTCTTCGACATCTAAAAAATGGAAATGAATAGGGCTGTGTAGCGTATAATAAGCCGAGCAACACGTGGGTACGCCTGCCGTAATATCAAGTCAACGGAGACATTGGCTGCTCACTATAGCAAACACAAGTGTGCAAAATTACGACCGGACAATCTTGCTCACTTATGTCGAATGCAGTGCTCGTGGGGTCGACTATGCAGTTTTCGCGAGAGCAAAAATAAAAGACTGCGACAAAGTATTCGCTTGTTTCGAGCCAGCGTGGCTTTCTGTCCCCAGATTAAAAGCTGCAGTTATTTAGACCGCCATATAAACGTGCATCTTCGCCTTCCCATCTTCTTCCACGTCTAAAAAAATGAAACGAATAAGGCTGTGTAGCGTATAATAAGCCGAGCAACACGTGGGTACGCCTGCCGTAATATGAAGTCAACGGAGACATTGGCTGCTCACTACAGCAAACACAAGTGTGCAGAATTACGACAGGACAATCTTGCTAACTTATGTCGAATGCAAAGCTCGTGGACTCAACTATGCAGTTTTCGTGAGAGGAAAAATAAAAGACTACGGCAACGCGCTTGTTTCGAGCTAGCGTGGCTTTCTGTCCCCAGATTAAAAGCTGCAGTTATTTAAACCGCCATAGAAACGTGCATCTTCGCCTTCCAATCTTCTTCGGCATCTAAAAAATGGAAATGAATAAGGCTGTGTAGCGTATAATAAGCCGAGCAACACGTGGGGACGCCTGCCGTAATATGAAGTGAATGGAGACATTGGCTGCTTACTACAGCAAACACAAGTGTGCAGAATTACGACCGGACAATCTTGCTCACTTATGTCGAATGCAAAGCTCGTGGGCTCAACTATGCTGTTTTCGTGAGAGCAAAAATAAAAGACTACGACAACGTATGCGCTTGTTTCGAGCCAGCGTGGCTTTCCGTCCCCAGATTAAAAGCTGCAGCTATTTAGACCGCCATATAAACGTGTATCTTTGTCTTCCCATCAATGCCCACCTCAAAAAATCGGAACGAATTGCGCTGTGTAGCGTATAATAAGGTGCGCAACACGTGGGTACGCCTGCCGTAATATGAAGTCAACGGAGACATTGGCTATTCACTACAGCAAACACAAGTGTGCAGAATAAAGACCGGACAATCTTGCTCACTTATGTCGAATGCAGTGCTCATGGGCTCGACTATGCAGTTTTCGTGAGAGCAAAAATAAAAGACTGCGACAACCTATGCGCTTGTTTCGAGCCAGCGTGGCTTTCCGTCCCCAGATTAAAAGCTGCAGTTATTTACACCGCCATATAAACGTGTATCTTTGTCTTCCCATCAATGCCCACCACAAAAAATCGAAACGAATTGCGCTGTGTAGCGTATAATAAGCCGCGCAGCACGTGGGTATGCCTGACATTATATGAAGTCAACGCAGACATTGGCTGCTCACTACAGCAAACACAAGTGTGCAGAATAAAGACCGGACAATCTTGCTCACTTATGTCGAATGCAGTGCTCGTGGGCTCGACTATGCTGTTTTCGTGAGAGCAAAAATAAAAGACTGCGACAACATATGCCTGACATTATATGAAGTCAACGCAGACATTGGCTGCTCACTACAGCAAACACAAGTGTGCAGAATTACGACCGGACAATCTTGCTCACTTATGTCGAATGCAGTGCTCATAGGCTCGACTATGCAGTTTTCGTGAGAGCAAAACTAAAAGTCTGCGACAACGTATGCGCTTGTTTCGAGCCAGCGTGGCTTTCCGTCCCCAGATTAAAAGCTGCAGTTATTTACACCGCCATATAAACGTGTATCTTTCTCTTCCCATCTCCTTCCACCTCAAAAAACTCGAAACGAATACAGCTGTGTAGCGTATAATAAGCCGCGCAACACGTGGGTATGCCTGCCGCAATACGAAGTCAAGGGAGACATTGGCTGCTCACGGCAGCAAACACAAGTGTGCAGAATAAAGACCGGACAATCTTGCTCACCTATGTCGAATGCAATGCTCGTGGGCTCGACTATGCAGTTTTCGTGAGTGCAAAAATAAAAGACTGCGGCAACCCGCTTGTTTTGAGCCAGCGTGGCTTTCTGTCCCCAGATTAAAAGCTGCAGTTATTTAAACCGCCATAGAAACGTGCATCTTCGCCTTCCAATCTTCTTCGGCATCTAAAAAATGGAAATGAATAGGGCTGTGTAGCGTATAATAAGCCGCGCAGCACGTGGGTATGCCCGACATAATATGAAGTCAACGGATAGATTGGCTGCTCACTACAGCTAACACAACTGTGCAGAATAAAGACCGGACAATCTTGCTCACTTATGTCGAATGTAGTGCTCGTGGGCTCGACTATGCAGTTTTCGTGAGAGCAAAAATAAAAGACTGCGACAACATATGCGCTTGTTTCGAGCCAGCGTGTCTTTCCGTCCCCAGGTTAAAAGCTGCAGTTATTTACACCGCCATAAAAACGTGTATCTTTGTCTTCCCATCAATGCCCACCACAAAAAATTGAAACGAATTGCGCTGTGTAGCGTATAATAAGCCGCGTAGCACGTGGGTATGCCTGACATTATATGAAGTCAACGCAGACATTGGCTGCTCACTACAGCAAACACAAGTGTGCAGAATTACGACCGGACAATCTTGCTCACTTATGTCGAATGCAGTGCTCATAGGCTCGACTATGCAGTTTTCGCGAGAGCAAAAATAAAAGACTGCGACAACATATGCACTTGTTTCGAGCCAGCGTGTCTTTCCGTCCCCAGGTTAAAAGCTGCAGCTATTTTGACCGCCATATAAACGTGTATCTTTGTCTTCCCGTCAATGCCCACCTCAAAAAATCGAAACGAATTGCACTGTGTAGCGTATAATAAGCCGCGCAGCACGTGGGTATGCCTGACATAATATGAAGTCAACGGAGACATTGGCTGCTCACTACAGCAAACACAAGCGTTCAGAAAAAAGACCGGACAATCTTGCTCACTTATGTCGAATGCAGTGCTCGTGGGCTCGACTATGCAGTTTTCGTGAGAGCAAAAATAAAAGACTGCGACAACATATGCGCTTGTTTCGAGCCAGCGTGTCTTTCCGTCCCCAGGTTAAAAGCTGCAGTTATTTACACCGCCATATAAACGTGTATCTTTGTCTTCCCATCAATGCCCACCACAAAAAATTGAAACGAATTGCGCTGTGTAGCGTATAATAAGCCGCGTAGCACGTGGGTATGCCTGACATTATATGAAGTCAACCCAGACATTGGCTGCTCACTACAGCAAACACAAGTGTGCAGAATTACGACCGGACAATCTTGCTCACTTATGTCGAATGCAAAGCTCGTGGGCTCGTCTATGCTGTTTTCGTGAGAGCAAAAATAAAAGTCTACGGCAACACGCTTGTTTCGAGCCAGCGTGGCTTTCAGTCCCCAGATTAAAAGCTGCAGCTATTTAGACCGCAATATAAACGTGTATCTTTGTCTTCCCATCAATGCCCACCTCAAAAAATCGAAACGAATTGCGCTGTGTAGCGTATAATAAGCCGCGCAGCACGTGGGTATGCCCGACATAATATGAAGTCAACGGATAGATTGGCTGCTCACTACAGCTAACACAGGTGTGCAGAGTTACGACCGGACAATCTTGCTCACTTATGTCGAATGCAGTGCTCGTGGGCTCGACTATGCAGTTTTCGAGAGAACAAACATAAAAGACTGCGACAATCCGCCTGTTTCGAGCCAGCGTGGCTTTCCGTCCCCAGATTAAAAGCTGCAGCTATTTAGACCGCCATATAAACGTGTATCTTTGTCTTCCCATCAATGCCCACCTCAAAAAATCGGAACGAATTGCGCTGTGTAGCGTATAATAAGGTGCGCAACACGTGGGTACGCCTGCCGTAACGTGAAGTCAACGGAGACATTGGCTGCTCACTACAGCAAACACAAGTGTGCAGAATAAAGACCGGACAATCTTGCTCACTTATGTCGAATGCAGTGCTCATGGGCTCGACTATGCAGTTTTCCTGAGAGCAAAAATAAAAGACTGCGACAACCTATGCGCTTGTTTCGAGCCAGCGTGGCTTTCCGTCCCCAGATTAAAAGCTGCCGTTATTTACACCGCCATATAAACGTGTATCTTTGTCTTCCCATCATCGTCTACCTCAAAAAATGGAAACGAATTACGCTGTGTAGCGTATAATAAGCCGCGCAGCACGTGGGTATGCCTGACATTATATGAAGTCAACGCAGACATTGGCTGCTCACTACAGCAAACACAAGTGTGCAGAATAAAGACCGGACAATCTTGCTCACTTATGTCGAATGCAGTGCTCGTGGGCTCGACTATGCAGTTTTCGTGAGAGCAAAAATAAAAGACTGCGACAACATATGCGCTTGTTTCGAGCCAGCGTGTCTTTCCGTCCCCAGGTTAAAAGCTGCAGTTATTTACACCGCCATATAAACGTGTATCTTTGTCTTCCCATCAATGCCCACCACAAAAAATTGAAACGAATTGCGCTGTGTAGCGTATAATAAGCCGCGTAGCACGTGGGTATGCCTGACATTATATGAAGTCAACCCAGACATTGGCTGCTCACTACAGCAAACACAAGTGTGCAGAATTACGACCGGACAATCTTGCTCACTTATGTCGAATGCAAAGCTCGTGGGCTCGTCTATGCTGTTTTCGTGAGAGCAAAAATAAAAGACTGCAGCAACGTATGCGCTTGTTTCGAGCCAGCGTGGCTTTCCGTCCCCAGATTAAAAGCTGCAGCTATTTAGACCGCACTATAAACGTGTATCTTTGTCTTCCCATCAATGCCCACCTCAAAAAATCGAAACGAATTGCGCTGTGTAGCGTATAATAAGCCGCGCAGCACGTGGGTATGCCCGACATAATATGAAGTCAACGGATAGATTGGCTGCTCACTACAGCTAACACAGGTGTGCAGAGTTACGACCGGACAATCTTGCTCACTTATGTCGAATGCAGTGCTCGTGGGCTCGACTATGCAGTTTTCGAGAGAACAAACATAAAAGACTGCGACAATCCGCCTGTTTCGAGCCAGCGTGGCTTTCCGTCCCCAGATTAAAAGCTGCAGCTATTTAGACCGCCATATAAACGTGTATCTTTGTCTTCCCATCCATGCCCACCTCAAAAAATCGGAACGAATTGCGCTGTGTAGCGTATAATAAGGTGCGCAACACGTGGGTACGCCTGCCGTAACATGAAGTCAACGGAGACATTGGCTGCTCACTACAGCAAACACAAGTGTGCAGAATAAAGACCGGACAATCTTGCTCACTTATGTCGAATGCAGTGCTCATGGGCTCGACTATGCAGTTTTCCTGAGAGCAAAAATAAAAGACTGCGACAACCTATGCGCTTGTTTCGAGCCAGCGTGGCTTTCCGTCACCAGATTAAAAGCTGCAGTTATTTACACCGCCATATAAACGTGTATCTTTGTCTTCCCATCAATGCCCACCACAAAAAATCGAAACGAATTGCGCTGTGTAGCGTATAATAAGCCGCGCAGCACGTGGGTATGCCTGACATAATATGAAGTCAACGCAGACATTGGCTGCTCACTACAGCAAACACAAGTGTGCAGAATTACGACCGGACAATCTTGCTCACTTATGTCGAATGCAGTGCTCATGGGCTCGACTATGCAGTTTTCGTGAGAGCAAAAATAAAAGTCTGCGACAACGTATGCGCTTGTTTCGAGTCAGCGTGGCTTTCCGTCCCCAGATTAAAAGCTGCAGTTATTTACACCGCCATATAAACGTGTATCTTTGTCTTCCCATCTCCTTCCACCTCAAAAAACTCGAAACGAATACAGCTGTGTAGCGTATGATAAGCCGCGCAACACGTGGGTATGCCTGCCGCAATACGAAGTCAAGGGAGACATTGGCTGCTCACGGCAGCAAACACAAGTGTGCAGAATAAAGACCGGACAATCTTGCTCACTTATGTCGAATGCAAAGCTCGTGGGCTCAACTATGCTGTTTTCGTGAGAGCAAAAATAAAAGACTGCAGCAACGTATGCGCTTGTTTCGAGCCAGCGTGGCTTTCCTTCCCCAGATTAAAAGCTGCAGCTATTTAGACCGCTATATAAACGTGTATCTTTGTCTTCCCATCAATGCCCACCTCAAAAAATCGAAACGAATTGCGCTGTGTAGCGTATAATAAGCCGCGCAGCACGTGGGTATGCATGACATAATATGAAGTCAACCGAGAGATTGGCTGCTCATTACAGCTAACACAGGTGTGCAGAGTTACGACCGGACAATCTTGCTCATTATGTCGAATGCAGTGCTCATGGGCTCGACTATGCAGTTTTCGTGAGAGCAAAAATAAAAGTCTGCGACAACGTATGCGCTTGTTTCGAGCCAGCGTGGCTTTCCGTCCCCAGATTAAAAGCTGCAGTTATTTACACCGCCATATAAACGTGTATCTTTGTCTTCCCATCTTCTTCCACCTAAAAAAACTCGAAACGAATACAGCTGTGTGGCGTATAATAAGCCGCGCAACACGTGGGTATGCCTTCCGCAATACGAAGTCAAGGGAGACATTGGCTGCTCACGGCAGCAAACACAAGTGTGCAGAATTACGACCGGACAATCTTGCTCACTTATGTCGAATGCAAAGCTCGTCGGCTCGACTATGCAGTTTTCGTTAGAGCAAAAATAAAAGACTACGGCAACACGCTTGTCTCGAGCCAGCGTGGCTTTCTGTCCCCAGATTAAAAGCTGCAGTTATTTAGACCGCCATATAAACGTGCATCTTCGCCTTCCCATCTTCTTCCACGTCTAAAAAATAGAAACGAATAAGGCTGTGCAGCGTATAATAAGCCGAGCAACACGTGGGTACGCCTGCCGTAATATGAAGTCAACGGAGACATTGGCTGCTCACTACAGCAAACACAAGTGTGCAGAATAAAGACCGGACAATCTTGCTCACTTATGTCGAATGCAAAGCTCGTGGGCTCGACTATGCTGTTTTCGTGAGAGCAAAAATAAGACTACGGCAACGCGCTTGTTTCGAGCCAGCGTGGCTTTCTGTCCCCAGATTAAAAGCTGCAGTTATTTAAACCGCCATAAAAACGTGCATCTTCGCCTTCTAACATTCTTCGACATCTAAAAAATGAATATGAATAGGGCTGTGTAGCGTATAATAAGCCGAGCAACACGTGGGTACGCCTGCCGTAATATGAAGTCAACGGAGACATTGGCTGCTCACTACAGCAAACACAAGTGTGCAGAATTACGACCGGACAATCTTGCTCACTTATGTCGAATGCTCATCTCGTGGGCTCGACAATGCAGTTTTCGTGAGAGCAAAAATAAAAGACTACGGCAACGCGCTTGTTTCGAGCCAGCGTCGCTTTCTGTCCCCAGATTAAAAGCTGCAGTTATTTTGACCGCCATATAAACGTGCATCTTCGCCTTCCCATCTTCTTCGACATCTAAAAAATGGAAATGAATAGGGCTGTGTAGCGTATAATAAGCCGAGCAACACGTGGGTACGCCTGCCGTAATATCAAGTCAACGGAGACATTGGCTGCTCACTATAGCAAACACAAGTGTGCAAAATTACGACCGGACAATCTTGCTCACTTATGTCGAATGCAGTGCTCGTGGGGTCGACTATGCAGTTTTCGCGAGAGCAAAAATAAAAGACTGCGACAAAGTATTCGCTTGTTTCGAGCCAGCGTGGCTTTCTGTCCCCAGATTAAAAGCTGCAGTTATTTAGACCGCCATATAAACGTGCATCTTCGCCTTCCCATCTTCTTCCACGTCTAAAAAAATGAAACGAATAAGGCTGTGTAGCGTATAATAAGCCGAGCAACACGTGGGTACGCCTGCCGTAATATGAAGTCAACGGAGACATTGGCTGCTCACTACAGCAAACACAAGTGTGCAGAATTACGACAGGGCAATCTTGCTCACTTATGTCGAATGCAAAGCTCGTGGGCTCAACTATGCTGTTTTCGTGAGAGCAAAAATAAAAGACTACGACAACGTATGCGCTTGTTTCGAGCCAGCGTGGCTTTCCGTCCCCAGATTAAAAGCTGCAGCTATTTAGACCGCCATATAAACGTGTATCTTTGTCTTCCCATCAATGCCCACCTCAAAAAATCGGAACGAATTGCGCTGTGTAGCATATAATAAGGTGCGCAACACGTGGGTAGCCTGCCGTAATATGAAGTCAACGGAGACATTGGCTGCTCACTACAGCAAACACAAGTGTGCAGAATAAAGACCGGACAATCTTGCTCACTTATGTCGAATGCAGTGCTCATGGGCTCGACTATGCAGTTTTCGTGAGAGCAAAAATAAAAGACTGCGACAACGTATGCGCTTGTTTCGAGCCAGCGTGGCTTTCCGTCCCCAGATTAAATGCTGCAGTTATTTAAACCGCCATAGAAACGTGCATCTTCGCCTTCCAATCTTCTTCGACATCTAAAAAATGGAAATAAATAGGGCTGTGTAGCGTATAATAAGCCGAGCAAAACGCGGGTACGCCTGCCGTAATATGAAGTGAACGGAGACATTGGCTGCTTACTACAGCAAACACAAGTGTGCAGAATTACGACCGGACAATCTTGCTAACTTATGTTGAATGCAAAGCTCGTTGGCTCGACTATGCTGTTTTCGTGAGAGCAAAAATAAAAGTCTACGGCAACACGCTTGTTTCGAGCCAGCGTGGCTTTCTGTCCCCAGATTAAAAGCTGCAGTTATTTAGACAGCCATATAAACGTGCATCTTCGCCTTCCCATCTTCTTCCACGTCTAAAAAATAGAAACGAATAAGGCTGTGCAGCGTGTAATAAGCCGAGCAACACGTGGGTACGCCTGCCGAAATATGAAGTGAACGGAGACATTGGCTGCTTACTACAGCAAACACAAGTGTGCAGAATAAAGACCGGACAATCTTGCTCACTTATGTCGAATGCAAAGCTCGTGGGCTCAACTATGCTGTTTTCGTGAGAGCAAAAATAAAAGACTGCGGCAACGTATGCGCTTGTTTCGAGCCAGCGTGGCTTTCCATCCCCAGATTAAAAGCTGCAGTTATTTACACCGCCATATAAACGTGTATCTTTGTCTTCCCATCAATGCCCACCTCAAAAAATCGGAACGAATTGCGCTGTGCAGCGTATAATAAGCCGCGCAGCACGTGGGTATGCCTGACATAATATGAAGTCAACCGAGAGATTGGCTGCTCATTACAGCTAACACAGGTGTGCAGAGTTACGACCGGACAATCTTGCTCACTTATGTCGAATGCAGTGCTCATGGGCTCGACTATGCAGTTTTCGTGAGAGCAAAAATAAAAGTCTGCGACAACGTATGCGCTTGTTTCGAGCCAGCGTGGCTTTCCGTCCCCAGATTAAAAGCTGCAGTTATTTACACCGCCATATAAACGTGTATCTTTGTCTTCCCATCTTCTTCCACCTCAAAAAATCGGAACGAATACAGCTGTGTAGCGTATAATAAGCCGCGCAACACGTGGGTATGCCTGCCGCAATACGAAGTCAAGGGAGACATTGGCTGCTCACGGCAGCAAACACAAGTGTGCAGAATTACGACCGGACAATCTTGCTCACTTATGTCGAATGCAAAGCTCTTCGGCTCGACTATGCAGTTTTCGTGAGAGCAAAAATAAAAGACTACGGCAACACGCTTGTCTCGAGCCAGCGTGGCTTTCCGTCCCCAGATTAAAAGCTGCAGTTATTTAGACCGCCATATAAACGTGCATCTTCGCCTTCCCATCTTCTTCCACGTCTAAAAAATAGAAACGAATAAGGCTGTGCAGCGTATAATAAGCCGAGCAACACGTGGGTACGCCTGCCGTAATATGAAGTCAACGGAGACATTGGCTGTCACTACAGCAAACACAAGTGTGCAGAATAAAGACCGGACAATCTTGCTCACTTATGTCGAATGCAAAGCTCGTGGGCTCGACTATGCTGTTTTCGTGAGAGCAAAAATAAGACTACGGCAACGCGCTTGTTTCGAGGCAGCGTGGCTTTCTGTCCCCAGATTAAAAGCTGCAGTTATTTAAACCGCCATAAAAACGTGCATCTTCGCCTTCTAACATTCTTCGACATCTAAAAAATGAATATGAATAGGGCTGTGTAGCGTATAATAAGCCGAACAACACGTGGGTACGCCTGCCGTAATATGAAGTCAACGGAGACATTGGCTGCTCAGTACAGCAAACACAAGTGTGCAGAATTACGACCGGACAATCTTGCTCACTTATGTCGAATGCTAATCTCGTGGGCTCGACTATGCAGTTTTCGTGAGAGCAAAAATAAAAGACTACGGCAACGCGCTTGTTTCGAGCCAGCGTCGCTTTCTGTCCCCAGATTAAAAGCTGCAGTTATTTTGACCGCCATATAAACGTGCATCTTCGCCT
The DNA here is from genome assembly GCF_055883805.1 of Amblyomma maculatum. Lineage (NCBI taxonomy): Eukaryota > Metazoa > Arthropoda > Arachnida > Ixodida > Ixodidae > Amblyomma > Amblyomma maculatum. The sequence continues at coordinate 117,243,583 of NC_139350.1, read as the reverse complement.
TCCCATCTTCTTCGACATCTAAAAAATGGAAATGAATAGGGCTGTGTAGCGTATAATAAGCCGAGCAACACGTGGGTACGCCTGCCGTAATATCAAGTCAACGGAGACATTGGCTGCTCACTATAGCAAACACAAGTGTGCAAAATTACGACCGGACAATCTTGCTCACTTATGTCGAATGCAGTGCTCGTGGGGTCGACTATGCAGTTTTCGCGAGAGCAAAAATAAAAGACTGCGACAACGTATTCGCTTGTTTCGAGCCAGCGTGGCTTTCTGTCCCCAGAATAAAAGCTGCAGTTATTTAGACCGCCATATAAACGTGCATCTTCGCCTTCCCATCTTCTTCCACGTCTAAAAAAATGAAACGAATAAGGCTGTGTAGCGTATAATAAGCCGAGCAACACGCGGGTACGCCTGCCGTAATATGAAGTGAACGGAGACATTGGCTGCTTACTACAGCAAACACAAGTGTGCAGAATTACGACCGCACAATCTTGCTCACCTATGTCGAATGCAATGCTCGTGGGCTCGACTATGCAGTTTTCGTGAGTGCAAAAATAAAAGACTGCGGCAACCCGCTTGTTTTGAGCCAGCGTGGCTTTCTGTCCCCAGATTAAAAGCTGCAGTTATTTAAACCGCCATAGAAACGTGCATCTTCGCCTTCCAATCTTCTTCGGCATCTAAAAAATGGAAATGAATAGGGCTGTGTAGCGTATAATAAGCCGCGCAACACGTGGGTATGCCTGCCGTAATACGAAGTGAATGGAGACATTGGCTGCTTACTACAGCAAACACAAGTGTGCAGAATTACGACCGGACAATCTTGCTCACTTATGTCGAATGCAATGCTCGTGGTCTCGACTATGCAGTTTTCGCGAGAGCAAAAATAAAAGACTGCGACAACATATGCGCTTGTTTCGAGCCAGCGTGTCTTTCCGTCCCCAGGTTAAAAGCTGCAGCTATTTTGACCGCCATATAAACGTGTATCTTTGTCTTCCCATCAATGCCCACCACAAAAAATCGAAACGAATTGCGCTGTGTAGCGTATAATAAGCCGCGCAGCACGTGGGTATGCCTGACATTATATGAAGTCAACGCAGACATTGGCTGCTCACTACAGCAAACACAAGTGTGCAGAATAAAGACCGGACAATCTTGCTCACTTATGTCGAATGCAGTGCTCGTGGGCTCGACTATGCTGTTTTCATGAGAGCAAAAATAAAAGACTGCAGCAACGTATGCGCTTGTTTCGAGCCAGCGTGGCTTTCCGTCCCCAGATTAAAAGCTGCAGCTATTTAGACCGCAATATAAACGTGTATCTTTGTCTTCCCATCAATGCCCACCTCAAAAAATCGAAACGAATTGCGCTGTGTAGCGTATAATAAGACGCGCAGCACGTGGGTATGCCCGACATAATATGAAGTCAACGGATAGATTGGCTGCTCACTACAGCTAACACAGGTGTGCAGAGTTACGACCGGACAATCTTGCTCACTTATGTCGAATGCAGTGCTCATGGGCTCGACTATGCAGTTTTCCTGAGAGCAAAAATAAAAGACTGCGACAACCTATGCGCTTGTTTCGAGCCAGCGTGGCTTTCCGTCCCCAGATTAAAAGCTGCAGCTATTTAGACCGCAATATAAACGTGTATCTTTGTCTTCCCATCAATGCCCACCTCAAAAAATCGAAACGAATTGCGCTGTGTAGCGTATAATAAGACGCGCAGCACGTGGGTATGCCCGACATAATATGAAGTCAACGGATAGATTGGCTGCTCACTACAGCTAACACAGGTGTGCAGAATTACGACCGGACAATCTTGCTCACTTATGTCGAATGCAATGCTCGTGGGCTCGACTATGCAGTTTTCGAGAGAACAAACCTAAAAGACTGCGACAATCCGCCTGTTTCGAGCCAGCGTGGCTTTCCGTCCCCAGATTAAAAGCTGCAGCTATTTAGACCGCCATATAAACGTGTATCTTTGTCTTCCCATCAATGCCCACCTCAAAAAATCGGAACGAATTGCGCTGTGTAGCATATAATAAGGTGCGCAACACGTGGGTACGCCTGCCGTAACATGAAGTCAACGGAGACATTGGCTGCTCACTACAGCAAACACAAGTGTGCAGAATAAAGACCGGACAATCTTGCTCACTTATGTCGAATGCAGTGCTCATGGGCTCGACTATGCAGTTTTCCTGAGAGCAAAAATAAAAGACTGCGACAACCTATGCGCTTGTTTCGAGCCAGCGTGGCTTTCCGTCCCCAGATTAAAAGCTGCAGTTATTTACACCGCCATATAAACGTGTATCTTTGTCTTCCCATAAATGCCCACCACAAAAAATCGAAACGAATTGCGCTGTGTAGCGTATAATAAGCCGCGCAGCACGTGGGTATGCCTGACATAATATGAAGTCAACGCAGACATTGGCTGCTCACTACAGCAAACACAAGTGTGCAGAATTACGACCGGACAATCTTGCTCACTTATGTCGAATGCAGTGCTCATGGGCTCGACTATGCAGTTTTCGTGAGAGCAAAAATAAAAGTCTGCGACAACGCATGCGCTTGTTTCGAGCCAGCGTGGCTTTCCGTCCCCAGATTAAAAGCTGCAGTTATTTACACCGCCATATAAACGTGTATCTTTGTCTTCCCATCTCCTTCCACCTCAAAAAACTCGAAACGAATACAGCTGTGTAGCGTATAATAAGCCGCGCAACACGTGGGTATGCCTGCCGCAATACGAAGTCAAGGGAGACATTGGCTGCTCACGGCAGCAAACACAAGTGTGCAGAATAAAGACCGGACAATCTTGCTCACTTATGACGAATGCAAAGCTCGTGGGCTCAACTATGCTGTTTTCGTGAGAGCAAAAATAAAAGACTGCAGCAACGTATGCGCTTGTTTCGAGCCAGCGTGGCCTTCCTTCCCCAGATTAAAAGCTGCAGCTATTTAGACCGCTATATAAACGTGTATCTTTGTCTTCCCATCAATGCCCACCTCAAAAAATCGAAACGAATTGCGCTGTGTAGCGTATAATAAGCCGAGCAGCACGTTGGTATGCATGACATAATATGAAGTCAACCGAGAGATTGGCTGCTCATTTCAGCTAACACAGGTGTGCAGAGTTACGACCGGACAATCTTGCTCACTTATGTCGAATGCAGTGCTCATGGGCTCGACTATGCAGTTTTCGTGAGAGCAAAAATAAAAGTCTGCGACAACGTATGCGCTTGTTTCGAGCCAGCGTGGCTTTCCGTCCCCAGATTAAAAGCTGCAGTTATTTACACCGCCATATAAACGTGTATCTTTGTCTTCCCATCTTCTTCCACCTCAAAAAACTCGAAACGAATACAGCTGTGTGGCGTATAATAAGCCGCGCAACACGTGGGTATGCCTGCCGCAATACGAAGTCAAGGGAGACATTGGCTGCTCACGGCAGCAAACACAAGTGTGCAGAATTACGACCGGACAATCTTGCTCACTTATGTCGAATGCAAAGCTCGTCGGCTCGACTATGCAGTTTTCGTTAGAGCAAAAATAAAAGACTACGGCAACACGCTTGTCTCGAGCCAGCGTGGCTTTCTGTCCCCAGATTAAAAGCTGCAGTTATTTAGACCGCCATATAAACGTGCATCCTCGCCTTCCCATCTTCTTCCACGTCTAAAAAATAGAAACGAATAAGGCTGTGCAGCGTATAATAAGCCGGGCAACACGTGGGTACGCCTGCCGTAATATGAAGTCAACGGAGACATTGGCTGCTCACTACAGCAAACACAAGTGTGCAGAATAAAGACCGGACAATCTTGCTCACTTATGTCGAATGCAAAGCTCGTGGGCCCGACTATGCTGTTTTCGTGAGAGCAAAAATAAGACTACGGCAACGCGCTTGTTTCGAGCCAGCGTGGCTTTCTGTCCCCAGATTAAAAGCTGCAGTTATTTAAACCGCCATAAAAACGTGCATCTTCGCCTTCTAACATTCTTCGACATCTAAAAAATGAATATGAATAGGGCTGTGTAGCGTATAATAAGCCGAGCAACACGTGGGTACGCCTGCCGTAATATGAAGTCAACGGAGACATTGGCTGCTCACTACAGCAAACACAAGTGTGCAGAATTACGACCGGACAATCTTGCTCACTTATGTCGAATGCTAATCTCGTGGGCTCGACAATGCAGTTTTCGTGAGAGCAAAGATAAAAGACTAGGCAACGCGCTTGTTTCGAGCCAGCGTCGCTTTCTGTCCCCAGATTAAAAGCTGCAGTTATTTTGACCGCCATAAAAAAGTGCATCTTCGCCTTCCCATCTTCTTCGACATCTAAAAAATGGAAATGAATAGGGCTGTGTAGCGTATAATAAGCCGAGCAACACGTGGGTACGCCTGCCGTAATATCAAGTCAACGGAGACATTGGCTGCTCACTATAGCAAACACAAGTGTGCAAAATTACGACCGGACAATCTTGCTCACTTATGTCGAATGCAGTGCTCGTGGGGTCGACTATGCAGTTTTCGCGAGAGCAAAAATAAAAGACTGCGACAACGTATTCGCTTGTTTCGAGCCAGCGTGGCTTTCTGTCCCCAGATTAAAAGCTGCAGTTATTTAGACCGCCATATAAACGTGCATCTTCGCCTTCCCATCTTCTTCCACGTCTAAAAAAATGAAACGAATAAGGCTGTGTAGCGTATAATAAGCCGAGCAACACGTGGGTACGCCTGCCGTAATATGAAGTCAACGGAGACATTGGCTGCTCACTACAGCAAACACAAGTGTGCAGAATAAAGACCGGACAATCTTGCTCACTTATGTCGAATGCAGTGCTCATGGGCTCGACTATGCAGTTTTCCTGAGAGCAAAAATAAAAGACTGCGACAACCTATGCGCTTGTTTCGAGCCAGCGTGGCTTTCCATCCCCAGATTAAAAGCTGCAGTTATTTACACCGCCATATAAACGTGTATCTTTGTCTTCCCATCAATGCCCACCACAAAAAATCGAAACGAATTGCGCTGTGTAGCGTATAATAAGCCGCGCAGCACGTGGGTATGCCTGACATAATATGAAGTCAACGCAGACATTGGCTGCTCACTACAGCAAACACAAGTGTGCAGAATTACGACCGGACAATCTTGCTCACTTATGTCGAATGCAGTGCTCATGGGCTCGACTATGCAGTTTTCGTGAGAGCAAAAATAAAAGACTACGGCAACGCGCTTGTTTCGAGCTAGCGTGGCTTTCTGTCCCCAGATTAAAAGCTGCAGTTATTTAAACCGCCATAGAAACGTGCATCTTCGCCTTCCAATCTCCTTCGGCATCTAAAAAATGGACATGAATAGGGCTGTGTAGCGTATAATAAGCCGAGCAACACGTGGGGACGCCTGCCGTAATATGAAGTGAATGGAGACATTGGCTGCTTACTACAGCAAACACAAGTGTGCAGAATTACGACCGCACAATCTTGCTCACTTATGTCGAATGCAAAGCTCGTGGGCTCAACTATGCTGTTTTCGTGAGAGCAAAAATAAAAGACTACGACAACGTATGCGCTTGTTTCGAGCCAGCGTGGCTTTCCGTCCCCAGATTAAAAGCTGCAGCTATTTAGACCGCCATATAAACGTGTATCTTTGTCTTCCCATCAATGCCCACCTCAAAAAATCGGAACGAATTGCGCTGTGTAGCATATAATAAGGTGCGCAACACGTGGGTAGCCTGCCATAATATGAAGTCAACGGAGACATTGGCTGCTCACTACAGCAAACACAAGTGTGCAGAATAAAGACCGGACAATCTTGCTCACTTATGTCGAATGCAGTGCTCATGGGCTCGACTATGCAGTTTTCGTGAGAGCAAAAATAAAAGACTGCGACAACGTATGCGCTTGTTTCGAGCCAGCGTGGCTTTCCGTCCCCAGATTAAAAGCTGCAGTTATTTACACCGCCATATAAACGTGTATCTTTGTCTTCCCATCAATGCCCACCACAAAAAATCGAAACGAATTGCGCTGTGTAGCGTATAATAAGCCGCGCAACACGTGGGTATGCCTGCCGCAATACGAATTCAAGGGAGACATTGGCTGCTCACGGCAGCAAACACAAGTGTGCAGAATTACGACCGGACAATCTTGCTCACTTATGTCGAATGCAAAGCTCGTGGGCTCGACTATGCAGTTTTCGTGAGAGCAAAAATAAAAGACTACGGCAACACGCTTGTCTCGAGCCAGCGTGGCTTTCCGTCCCCAGATTAAAAGCTGCAGTTATTTACACCGCCATATAAACGTGTATCTTTGTCTTCCCATCAATGCCCACCTCAAAAAATCGAAACGAATTGCGCTGTGTAGCGTATAATAAGCCGCGCAGCACGTGGGTATGCCTGACATAATATGAAGTCAACCGAGAGATTGGCTGCTCATTACAGCTAACACAGGTGTGCAGAGTTACGACCGGACAATCTTGCTCACTTATGTCGAATGCAGTGCTCATGGGCTCGACTATGCAGTTTTCGTGAGAGCAAAAATAAAAGTCTGCGACAACGTATGCGCTTGTTTCGAGCCAGCGTGGCTTTCCGTCCCCAGATTAAAAGCTGCAGTTATTTACACCGCCATATAAACGTGTATCTTTGTCTTCCCATCTTCTTCCACCTCAAAAAACTCGAAACGAATACAGCTGTGTAGCGTATAATAAGCCGCGCAACACGTGGGTATGCCTGCCGCAATACGAAGTCAAGGGAGACATTGGCTGCTCACGGCAGCAAACACAAGTGTGCAGAATTACGAGCGGAGAATCTTGCTCACTTATGTCGAATGCAAAGCTCGTCGGCTCGACTATGCAGTTTTCGTGAGAGCAAAAATAAAAGACTACGGCAACACGCTTGTCTCGAGCCAGCGTGGCTTTCTCTCCCCAGATTAAAAGCTGCAGTTATTTAGACCGCCATATAAACATGCATCTTCGCCTTCCCATCTTCTTCCACGTCTAAAAAATAGAAACGAATAAGGCTGTGCAGCGTATAATAAGCCGAGCAACACGTGGGTACGCCTGCCGTAATATGAAGTCAACGGAGACATTGGCTGCTCACTACAGCAAACACAAGTGTGCAGAATAAAGACCGGACAATCTTGCTCACTTATGTCGAATGCAAAGCTCGTGGGCTCGACTATGCTGTTTTCGTGAGAGCAAAAATAAGACTACGGCAACGCGCTTGTTTCGAGCCAGCGTGGCTTTCTGTCCCCAGATTAAAAGCTGCAGTTATTTAAACCGCCATAAAAACGCGCATCTTCGCCTTCTAACATTCTTCGACATCTAAAAAATGAATATGAATAGGGCTGTGTAGCGTATAATAAGCCGAGCAACACGTGGGTACGCCTGCCGTAATATGAAGTCAACGGAGACATTGGCTGCTCAGTACAGCAAACACAAGTGTGCAGAATTACGACCGGACAATCTTGCTCACTTATGTCGGATGCAGTGCTCGTGGGGTCGACTATGCAGTTTTCGCGAGAGCAAAAATAAAAGACTGCGACAACGTATTCGCTTCTTTCGAGCCAGCGTGGCTTTCTGTCCCCAGATTAAAAGCTGCAGTTATTTTGACCGCCATATAAACGTGCATCTTCGCCTTCCCATCTTCTTCGACATCTAAAAAATGGAAATGAATAGGGCTGTGTAGCGTATAATAAGCCGAGCAACACGTGGGTACGCGTGCCGTAATATGAAGTCAACGGAGACATTGGCTGCTCACTACAGCAAACACAAGTGTGCAGAATTACGACAGGACAATCTTGCTAACTTATGTCGAATGCAAAGCTCGTGGGCTCAACTATGCAGTTTTCGTGAGAGCAAAAATAAAAGACTACGGCAACGCGCTTGTTTCGAGCTAGCGTGGCTTTCTGTCCCCAGATTAAAAGCTGCAGTTATTTAAACCGCCATAGAAACGTGCATCTTCGCCTTCCAATCTTCTTCGACATCTAAAAAATGGAAATGAATAGGGCTGTGTAGCGTATAATAAGCCGAGCAACACGCGGGTACGCCTGCCGTAATATGAAGTGAACGGAGACATTGGCTGCTTACTACAGCAAACACAAGTGTGCAGAATTACGACCGCACAATCTTGCTCACCTATGTCGAATGCAATGCTCGTGGGCTCGACTATGCAGTTTTCGTGAGTGCAAAAATAAAAGACTGCGGCAACCCGCTTGTTCTGAGCCAGCGTGGCTTTCTGTCCCCAGATTAAAAGCTGCAGTTATTTAAACCGCCATAGAAACGTGCATCTTCGCCTTCCAATCTTCTTCGGCATCTAAAAAATGGAAATGAATAGGGCTGTGTAGCGTATAATAAGCCGAGCAACACGTGGGGACGCCTGCCGTAATATGAAGTGAATGGAGACATTGGCTGCTTACTACAGCAAACACAAGTGTGCAGAATTACGACCGGACAATCTTGCTCACTTATGTCGAATGCAATGCTCGTGGTCTCGACTATGCAGTTTTCGCGAGAGCAAAAATAAAAGACTGCGACAACATATGCGCTTGTTTCGAGCCAGCGTGTCTTTCCGTAACCAGGTTAAAAGCTGCAGCTATTTTGACCGCCATATAAACGTCTATCTTTGTCTTCCCATCAATGCCCACCTCAAAAAATCGAAACGAATTGCACTGTGTAGCGTATAATAAGCCGCGCAGCACGTGGGTATGCCTGACATAATATGAAGTCAACGGAGACATTGGCTGCTCACTACAGCAAACACAAGTGTTCAGAATAAAGACCGAGCAATCTTGCTCACTTATGTCGAATGCAGTGCTCGTGGGCTCGACTATGCAGTTTTCGTGAGAGCAAAAATAAAAGACTGCGACAACATATGCGCTTGTTTCGAGCCAGCGTGTCTTTCCGTCCCCAGGTTAAAAGCTGCAGTTATTTACACCGCCATATAAACGTGTATCTTTGTCTTCCCATCAATGCCCACCACAAAAAATTGAAACGAATTGCGCTGTGTAGCGTATAATAAGCCGCGCAGCACGTGGGTATGCCTGACATTATATGAAGTCAACCCAGACATTGGCTGCTCACTACAGCAAACACAAGTGTGCAGAATTACGACCGGACAATCTTGCTCACTTATGTCGAATGCAAAGCTCGTGGGCTCGTCTATGCTGTTTTCGTGAGAGCAAAAATAAAAGTCTACGGCAACACGCTTGTTTCGAGCCAGCGTGGCTTTCAGTCCCCAGATTAAAAGCTGCAGCTATTTAGACCGCAATATAAACGTGTATCTTTGTCTTCCCATCAATGCCCACCTCAAAAAATCGAAACGAATTGCGCTGTGTAGCGTATAATAAGCCGCGCAGCACGTGGGTATGCCCGACATAATATGAAGTCAACGGATAGATTGGCTGCTCACTACAGCTAACACAGGTGTGCAGAGTTACGACCGGACAATCTTGCTCACTTATGTCGAATGCAGTGCTCATGGGCTCGACTATGCAGTTTTCGTGAGAGCAAAAATAAAAGTCTGCGACAACGTATGCGCTTGCTTCGAGCCAGCGTGGCTTTCCGTCCCCAGATTAAAAGCTGCAGTTATTTACACCGCCATATAAACGTGTATCTTTGTCTTCCCATCTTATTCCACCTCAAAAAACTCGAAACGAATACAGCTGTGTAGCGTATAATAAGCCGCGCAACACGTGGGTAAGCCTGCCGCAATACGAAATCAAGGGATACATTGGCTGCTCACGGCAGCAAACACAAGTGTGCAGAATTACGACCGGACAATCTTGCTCACTTATGTCGAATGCAAAGCTCGTCGGCTCGACTATGCAGTTTTCGTGAGAGCAAAAATAAAAGAATACGGCAACACGCTTGTCTCGAGCTAGCGTGCCTTTCTGTCCCCAGATTAAAAGCTGCAGTTATTTAGACCGCCATATAAACGTGCATCTTCGCCTTCCCATCTTCTTCCACGTCTAAAAAATAGAAACGAATAAGGCTGTGCAGCATATAATAAGCCGAGCAACACGTGGGTATGCATGCCGTAATATGAAGTCAACGGAGACATTGGCTGCTCACTACAGCAAACACAAGTGTGCAGAATAAAGACCGGACAATCTTGCTCACTTATGTCGAATACAAAGCTCGTGGGCTCGACTATGCTGTTTTCGTCGGAGCAAAAATAACACTACGGCAACGCGCTTGTTTCGAGCCAGCGTGGCTTTCTGTCCCCAGATTAAAAGCTGCAGTTATTTAAACCGCCATAAAAACGTGCATCTTCGCCTTCTAACATTTTTCGACATCTAAAAAATGAATATGAATAGGGCTGTGTAGCGTATAATAAGCCGAGGAACACGTGGGTACGCCTGCCGAAATATGAAGTGAACGGAGAAATTGGCTGCTTACTACAGCAAACACAAGTGTGCAGAATTACGACCGGACAATCTTGCTCACTTATGTCGAATGCAAAGCTCGTGGGCTCAACTATGCTGTTTTCGTGAGAGCAAAAATAAAAGACTGCGACAACGTATGCGCTTGTTTCGAGCCAGCGCGGCTTTCCGTCCCCAGATTAAAAGCTGCAGCTATTTAGACCGCTATATAAACGTGTATCTTTGTCTTCCCATCAATGCCCACCTCAAAAAATCGAAACGAATTGCGCTGTGTAGCGTATAATAAGCCGCGAAGCACGTGGGTATGCCTGACATAATATGAAGTCAACAGAGAGATTGGCTGCTCATTACAGCTAACACAGGTGTGCAGAGTTACGACCGGACAATCTTGCTCACTTATGTCGAATGCAGTGCTCGTGGGCTCGACTATGCAGTTTTCGAGAGAGCAAACATAAAAGACTGCGACAATCCGCCTGTTTCGAGCCAGCGTGGCTTTCCGTCCGCAGATTAAAAGCTGCAGCTATTTAGACCGCCATATAAACGTGTATCTTTCTCTCCCCATCATCGTCCACCTTTAAAAATAGAAACGAATAGCGCTGTGTAGCGTATAATAGGCCGCACAACGCGTTGGTACGCCTGCCGTAATATGAAGTCAACGGAGACATTGGCTGCTCACTACAGCAAACACAAGTGTGCAGAATTACGACCGGACAATCTTGCTCACTTATGTCGAATGCAGTGCTCATGGGCTCGACTATGCAGTTTTCGTGAAAGCAAAAATAAAAGACTGCGACAACGTATGCGCTTGTTTCGAGCCAGCGTGGCTTTCCGTCCCTAGATTAAAAGCTGTAGATATTTACACCGCCATATAAACGTGTATCTTTGTCTTCCCATCAATGCCCGCCTCAAAAAATCGAAACGAATTGCGCTGTGTAGCGTATAATAAGCCGCGCAGCACGTGGGTATGCCCGACATAATATGAAGTCAACGGATAGATTGGCTGCTCACTACAGCTAACACAGGTGTGCAGAGTTACGACCGGACAATCTTGCTCACTTATGTCGAATGCAAAGCTCGTGGGCTCAACTATGCAGTTTTCGTGAGAGCAAAAATAAAAGACTACGGCAACGCGCTTGTTTCGAGCTAGCGTGGCTTTCTGTCCCCAGATTAAAAGCTGCAGTTATTTAGACCGCCATATAAACGTGCATCTTCGCCTTCCCATCTTCTTCGACATCTAAAAAATGGAATTGAATAAGGCTGTGTAGCGTATAATAAGCCGAGCAACACGTGGGTACGCCTGCCGTAATATGAAGTCAACGGAGACATTGGCTGCTCACTACACCGAACACAAGTGTGCAGAATTACGACCGGACAATCTTGCTCACTTATGTCGAATGCAAAGCTCGTGGGCTCAACTATGCTGTTTTCGTGAGAGCAAAAATAAAAGACTGCGACAACGTATGCGCTTGTTTCGAGCCAGCGTGGCTTTCCGTCCCCAGATTAAAAGCTGCAGCTATTTAGACCACCATATAAACGTGTATCTTTGTCTTCCCATCAATGCCCACCTCAAAAAATCGAAACGAATTGCGCTGTGTAGCGTATAATAAGCCGCGCAACACGTGGGTATGCTTGACATAATATGAAGTCAACAGAGAGATTGGCTGCTCACTACAGCAAACACAAGTGTGCAGAATTACGACCGGACAATCTTGCTCACTTATGTCGAATGCAGTGCTCATGGGCTCGACTATGCAGTTTTCGTGAAAAAAAAATAAGACTGCGACAACGTATGCGCTTGTTTCCAGCCAGCGTGGCTTTAAGTCCCCAGATTAAAAGCTGCAGTTATTTACACCGCCATATAAACGTGTATCTTTGTCTTCCCATCAATGCCCGCCTCAAAAAATCGAAACGAATTGCGCTGTGTAGCGTATAATAGGCCGCGCAGCACGTGGGTATGCCTGACATTATATGAAGTCAACGGAGACATTGGCTGCTCACTACAGCAAACACAAGTGTTCAGAATTGTGACCGGAGAATCTTGCTCACTTATGTCGAATGCAATGCTCGTGGGCTCGACTACGCAGTTTTCGCGAGAGCAAAAATAAAAGCCTGCGACAACGTACGCGCTTGTTTCGAGCCAGCGTGGCTTTCTGTCCCCAGATTAAAAGCTGCAGTTATTTAGACCGCCATATAAACGTGCATCTTCGCCTTCCCATCTTCTTCCACGTCTAAAAAAAGGAAACGAATAAGGCTGTGTGGCGTATAATAAGCCGAGCAACACGTGGGTACGCCTGCCGTAATATGAAGTCAACGGAGACATTGGCTGCTCACTACAGCAAACACAAGTGTGCAGAATTACGACAGGACAATCTTGCTAACTTATGTTGAATGCAAAGCTCGTGGGCTCAACTATGCAGTTTTCGTGAGAGGAAAAATAAAAGACTACGGCAACGCGCTTGTTTCGAGCTAGCGTGGCTTTCTGTCCCCAGATTAAAAGCTCCAGTTATTTAAACCGCCATAGAAACGTGCATCTTCGCCTTCCAATCTTCTTCGGCATCTAAAAAATGGAAATGAATAAGGCTGTGTAGCGTATAATAAGCCGAGCAACACGTGGGGACGCCTGCCGTAATATGAAGTGAATGGAGACATTGGCTGCTTACTACAGCAAACACAAGTGTGCAGAATTACGACCGGACAATCTTGCTCACTTATGTCGAATGCAAAGCTCGTGGGCTCAACTATGCTGTTTTCGTGAGAGCAAAAATAAAAGACTACGACAACGTATGCGCTTGTTTCGAGCCAGCGTGGCTTTCCGTCCCCAGATTAAAAGCTGCAGCTATTTAGACCGCCATATAAACGTGTATCTTTGTCTTCCCATCAATGCCTACCTCAAAAAATCGGAACGAATTGCGCTGTGTAGCATATAATAAGGTGCGCAACACGTGGGTAGCCTGCCGTAATATGAAGTGAACGGAGACATTGGCTGCTCACTACAGCAAACACAAGTGTGCAGAATAAAGACCGGACAATCTTGCTCACTTATGTCGAATGCAGTGCTCATGGGCTCGACTATGCAGTTTTCGTGACAGCAAAAATAAAAGACTGCGACAACGTATGCGCTTGTTTCGAGCCAGCGTGGCTTTCCGTCCCCAGATTAAATGCTGCAGTTATTTACACCGCCATATAAACGTGTATCTTTGTCTTCCCATCAATGCCCACGACAAAAAATCGAAACGAATTGCGCTGTGTAGCGTATAATAAGCCGCGCAACACGTGGGTATGCCTGCCGCAATACGAATTCAAGGGAGACATTGGCTGCTCACGGCAGCAAACACAAGTGTGCAGAATTACGACCGGACAATCTTGCTCACTTATGTCGAATGCAAAGCTCGTGGGCTCGACTATGCAGTTTTCGTGAGAGCAAAAATAAAAGACTACGGCAACACGCTTGTCTCGAGCCAGCGTGGCTTTCTGTCCCCAGATTAAAAGCTGCAGTTATTTAGACAGCCATATAAACGTGCATCTTCGCCTTCCCATCTTCTTCCACGTCTAAAAAATAGAAACGAATAAGGCTGTGCAGCGTGTAATAAGCCGAGCAACACGTGGGTACGCCTGCCGAAATATGAAGTGAACGGAGACATTGGCTGCTTACTACAGCAAACACAAGTGTGCAAAATAAAGACCGGACAATCTTGCTCACTTATGTCGAATGCAAAGCTCGTGGGCTCAACTATGCTGTTTTCGTGAGAGCAAAAATAAAAGACTGCGGCAACGTATGCGCTTGTTTCGAGCCAGCGTGGCTTTCCGTCCCCAGATTAAAAGCTGCAGTTATTTACACCGCCATATAAACGTGTATCTTTGTCTTCCCATCAATGCCCACCTCAAAAAATCGAAACGAATTGCGCTGTGTAGCGTATAATAAGCCGCGCAGCACGTGGGTATGCCTGACATAATATGAAGTCAACCGAGAGATTGGCTGCTCATTACAGCTAACACAGGTGTGCAGAGTTACGACCGGACAATCTTGCTCACTTATGTCGAATGCAGTGCTCATGGGCTCGACTATGCAGTTTTCGTGAGAGCAAAAATAAAAGTCTGCGACAACGTATGCGCTTGTTTCGAGCCAGCGTGGCTTTCCGTCCCCAGATTAAAAGCTGCAGTTATTTACACCGCCATATAAACGTGTATCTTTGTCTTCCCATCTTCTTCCACCTCAAAAAACTCGAAACGAATACAGCTGAGTAGCGTATAATAAGCCGCGCAACACGTGGGTATGCCTGCCGCAATACGAAGTCAAGGGAGACATTGGCTGCTCACGGCAGCAAACACAAGTGTGCAGAATTACGACCGGACAATCTTGCTCACTTATGTCGAATGCAAAGCTCGTCGGCTCGACTATGCAGTTTTCGTGAGAGCAAAAATAAAAGACTACGGCAACACGCTTGTCTCGAGCCAGCGTGGCTTTCTGTCCCCAGATTAAAAGCTGCAGTTATTTAGACCGCCATATAAACGTGCATCTTCGCCTTCCCATCTTCTTCCACGTCTAAAAAATAGAAACGAATAAGGCTGTGCAGCGTATAATAAGCCGAGCAACACGTGGGTACGCCTGCCGTAATATGAAGTCAACGGAGACATTGGCTGTCACTACAGCAAACACAAGTGTGCAGAATAAAGACCGGACAATCTTGCTCACTTATGTCGAATGCAAAGCTCGTGGGCTCGACTATGCTGTTTTCGTGAGAGCAAAAATAAGACTACGGCAACGCGCTTGTTTCGAGCCAGCGTGGCTTTCTGTCCCCAGATTAAAAGCTGCAGTTATTTAAACCGCCATAAAAACGTGCATCTTCGCCTTCTAACATTCTTCGACATCTAAAAAATGAATATGAATAGGGCTGTGTAGCGTATAATCAGCCGAGCAACACGTGGGTACGCCTGCCGTAATATGAAGTCAACGGAGACATTGGCTGCTCAGTACAGCAAACACAAGTGTGCAGAATTACGACCGGACAATCTTGCTCACTTATGTCGAATGCTAATCTCGTGGGCTCGACTATGCAGTTTTCGTGAGAGCAAAAATAAAAGACTACGGCAACGCGCTTGTTTCGAGCCAGCGTCGCTTTCTGTCCCCAGATTAAAAGCTGCAGTTATTTTGACCGCCATATAAACGTGCATCTTCGCCTTCCCATCTTCTTCGACATCTAAAAAATGGAAATGAATAGGGCTGTGTAGCGTATAATAAGCCGAGCAACACGTGGGTACGCCTGCCGTAATATCAAGTCAACGGAGACATTGGCTGCTCACTACAGCAAACACAAGTGTGCAAAATTACGACCGGACAATCTTGCTCACTTATGTCGAATGCAGTGCTCGTGGGGTCGACTATGCAGTTTTCGCGAGAGCAAAAATAAAAGACTGCGACAACGTATTCGCTTGTTTCGAGCCAGCGTGGCTTTCTGTCCCCAGATTAAAAGCTGCAGTTATTTAGACCGCCATATAAACGTGCATCTTCGCCTTCCCATCTTCTTCCACGTCTAAAAAAATGAAACGAATAAGGCTGTGTAGCGCATAATAAGCCGAGCAACACGCGGGTACGCCTGCCGTAATATGAAGTGAACGGAGACATTGGCTGCTTACTACAGCAAACACAAGTGTGCAGAATTACGACCGGACAATCTTGCTCACTTATGTCGAATGCAATGCTCGTGGTCTCAACTATGCAGTTTTCGCGAGAGCAAAAATAAAAGGCTGCGACAACATATGCGCTTGTTTCGAGCCAGCGTGTCTTTCCGTCCCCAGGTTAAAAGCTGCAGCTATTTTGACCGCCATATAAACGTGTATCTTTGTCTTCCCATCAATGCCCACCACAAAAAATCGAAACGAATTGCGCTGTGTAGCGTATAATAAGCCGCGCAGCACGTGGGTATGCCTGACATTATATGAAGTCAACGCAGACATTGGCTGCTCACTACAGCAAACACAAGTGTGCAGAATAAAGACCGGACAATCTTGCTCACTTATGTCGAATGCAGTGCTCGTGGGCTCGACTATGCAGTTTTCGTGAGAGCAAAAATAAAAGACTGCGACAACATATGCGCTTGTTTCGAGCCAGCGTGTCTTTCCGTCCCCAGGTTAAAAGCTGCAGTTATTTACACCGCCATATAAACGTGTATCTTTGTCTTCCCATCAATGCCCACCACAAAAAATTGAAACGAATTGCGCTGTGTAGCGTATAATAAGCCGCGTAGCCCGTGGGTATGCCTGACATTATATGAAGTCAACCCAGACATTGGCTGCTCACTACAGCAAACACAAGTGTGCAGAATTACGACCGGACAATCTTGCTCACTTATGTCGAATGCAAAGCTCGTGGGCTCGTCTATGCTGTTTTCATGAGAGCAAAAATAAAAGACTGCAGCAACGTATGCGCTTGTTTCGAGCCAGCGTGGCTTTCCGTCCCCAGATTAAAAGCTGCAGCTATTTAGACCGCAATATAAACGTGTATCTTTGTCTTCCCATCAATGCCCACCTCAAAAAATGGAAACGAATTGCGCTGTGTAGCGTATAATAAGCCGCGCAGCACGTGGGTATGCCCGACATAATATGAAGTCAACGGATAGATTGGCTGCTCACTACAGCTAACACAGGTGTGCAGAGTTACGACCGGACAATCTTGCTCACTTATGTCGAATGCAGTGCTCGTGGGCTCGACTATGCAGTTTTCGAGAGAACAAACATAAAAGACTGCGACAATCCGCCTGTTTCGAGCCAGCGTGGCTTTCCGTCCCCAGATTAAAAGCTGCAGCTATTTAGACCGCCATATAAACGTGTATCTTTGTCTTCCCATCAATGCCCACCTCAAAAAATCGGAACGAATTGCGCTGTGTAGCGTATAATAAGGTGCGCAACACGTGGGTACGCCTGCCGTAACATGAAGTCAACGGAGACATTGGCTGCTCACTACAGCAAACACAAGTGTGCAGAATAAAGACCGGACAATCTTGCTCACTTATGTCGAATGCAGTGCTCATGGGCTCGACTATGCAGTTTTCCTGAGAGCAAAAATAAAAGACTGCGACAACCTATGCGCTTGTTTCGAGCCAGCGTGGCTTTCCGTCCCCAGATTAAAAGCTGCAGTTATTTACACCGCCATATAAACGTGTATCTTTGTCTTCCCATCAATGCCCACCACAAAAAATCGAAACGAATTGCGCTGTGTAGCGTATAATAAGCCGCGCAGCACGTGGGTATGCCTGACATAATATGAAGTCAACGCAGACATTGGCTGCTCACTACAGCAAACACAAGTGTGCAGAATTACGACCGGACAATCTTGCTCACTTATGTCGAATGCAGTGCTCATGGGCTCGACTATGCAGTTTTCGTGAGAGCAAAAATAAAAGTCTGCGACAACGCATGCGCTTGTTTCGAGCCAGCGTGGCTTTCCGTCCCCAGATTAAAAGCTGCAGTTATTTACACCGCCATATAAACGTGTATCTTTGTCTTCCCATCTCCTTCCACCTCAAAAAACTCGAAACGAATACAGCTGTGTAGCGTATAATAAGCCGCGCAACACGTGGGTATGCCTGCCGCAATACGAAGTCAAGGGAGACATTGGCTGCTCACGGCAGCAAACACAAGTGTGCAGAATAAAGACCGGACAATCTTGCTCACTTATGTCGAATGCAAAGCTCGTGGGCTCAACTATGCTGTTTTCGTGAGAGCAAAAATAAAAGACTGCAGCAACGTATGCGCTTGTTTCGAGCCAGCGTGGCCTTCCTTCCCCAGATTAAAAGCTGCAGCTATTTAGACCGCTATATAAACGTGTATCTTTGTCTTCCCATCAATGCCCACCTCAAAAAATCGAAACGAATTGCGCTGTGTAGCGTATAATAAGCCGAGCAGCACGTGGGTATGCATGACATAATATGAAGTCAACCGAGAGATTGGCTGCTCATTACAGCTAACACAGGTGTGCAGAGTTACGACCGGACAATCTTGCTCACTTATGTCGAATGCAGTGCTCATGGGCTCGACTATGCAGTTTTCGTGAGAGCAAAAATAAAAGTCTGCGACAACGTATGCGCTTGTTTCGAGCCAGCGTGGCTTTCCGTCCCCAGATTAAAAGCTGCAGTTATTTACACCGCCATATAAACGTGTATCTTTGTCTTCCCATCTTCTTCCACCTCAAAAAACTCGAAACGAATACAGCTGTGTGGCGTATAATAAGCCGCGCAACACGTGGGTATGCCTGCCGCAATACGAAGTCAAGGGAGACATTGGCTGCTCACGGCAGCAAACACAAGTGTGCAGAATTACGACCGGACAATCTTGCTCACTTATGTCGAATGCAAAGCTCGTCGGCTCGACTATGCAGTTTTCGTTAGAGCAAAAATAAAAGACTACGGCAACACGCTTGTCTCGAGCCAGCGTGGCTTTCTGTCCCCAGATTAAAAGCTGCAGTTATTTAGACCGCCATATAAACGTGCATCCTCGCCTTCCCATCTTCTTCCACGTCTAAAAAATAGAAACGAATAAGGCTGTGCAGCGTATAATAAGCCGAGCAACACGTGGGTACGCCTGCCGTAATATGAAGTCAACGGAGACATTGGCTGCTCACTACAGCAAACACAAGTGTGCAGAATAAAGACCGGACAATCTTGCTCACTTATGTCGAATGCAAAGCTCGTGGGCTCGACTATGCTGTTTTCGTGAGAGCAAAAATAAGACTACGGCAACGCGCTTGTTTCGAGCCAGCGTGGCTTTCTGTCCCCAGATTAAAAGCTGCAGTTATTTAAACCGCCATAAAAACGTGCATCTTCGCCTTCTAACATTCTTCGACATCTAAAAAATGAATATGAATAGGGCTGTGTAGCATATAATAAGCCGAGCAACACGTGGGTACGCCTGCCGTAATATGAAGTCAACGGAGACATTGGCTGCTCACTACAGCAAACACAAGTGTGCAGAATTACGACCGGACAATCTTGCTCACTTATGTCGAATGCAAAGCTCGTGGGCTCAACTATGCTGTTTTCGTGAGAGCAAAAATAAAAGACTACGACAACGTATGCGCTTGTTTCGAGCCAGCGTGGCTTTCCGTCCCCAGATTAAAAGCTGCAGCTATTTAGACCGCCATATAAACGTGTATCTTTGTCTTCCCATCAATGCCCACCTCAAAAAATCGGAACGAATTGCGCTGTGTAGCATATAATAAGGTGCGCAACACGTGGGTAGCCTGCCATAATATGAAGTCAACGGAGACATTGGCTGCTCACTACAGCAAACACAAGTGTGCAGAATTACGACCGGACAATCTTGCTCACTTATGTCGAATGCAAAGCTCGTGGGCTCAACTATGCAGTTTTCGCGAGAGCAAAAATAAAAGACTGCGACAACGTATTCGCTTGTTTCGAGCCAGCGTGGCTTTCTGTCCCCAGATTAAAAGCTGCAGTTATTTAGACCGCCATATAAACGTGCATCTTCGCCTTCCCATCTTCTTCCACGTCTAAAAAAATGAAACGAATAAGGCTGTGTAGCGTATAATAAGCCGAGCAACACGTGGGTACGCCTGCCGTAATATGAAGTCAACGGAGACATTGGCTGCTCACTACAGCAAACACAAGTGTGCAGAATTACGACAGGACAATCTTGCTAACTTATGTCGAATGCAAAGCTCGTGGGCTCAACTATGCAGTTTTCGTGAGAGCAAAAATAAAAGACTACGGCAACGCGCTTGTTTCGAGCTAGCGTGGCTTTCTGTCCCCAGATTAAAAGCTGCAGTTATTTAAACCGCCATAGAAACGTGCATCTTCGCCTTCCAATCTTCTTCGGCATCTAAAAAATGGACATGAATAGGGCTGTGTAGCGTATAATAAGCCGAGCAACACGTGGGGACGCCTGCCGTAATATGAAGTGAATGGAGACATTGGCTGCTTACTACAGCAAACACAAGTGTGCAGAATTACGACCGGACAATCTTGCTCACTTATGTCGAATGCAAAGCTCGTGGGCTCAACTATGCTGTTTTCGTGAGAGCAAAAATAAAAGACTACGACAACGTATGCGCTTGTTTCGAGCCAGCGTGGCTTTCCGTCCCCAGATTAAAAGCTGCAGCTATTTAGACCGCCATATAAACGTGTATCTTTGTCTTCCCATCAATGCCCACCTCAAAAAATCGGAACGAATTGCGCTGTGTAGCATATAATAAGGTGCGCAACACGTGGGTAGCCTGCCATAATATGAAGTCAACGGAGACATTGGCTGCTCACTACAGCAAACACAAGTGTGCAGAATAAAGACCGGACAATCTTGCTCACTTATGTCGAATGCAGTGCTCATGGGCTCGACTATGCAGTTTTCGTGAGAGCAAAAATAAAAGACTGCGACAACGTATGCGCTTGTTTCGAGCCAGCGTGGCTTTCCGTCCCCAGATTAAAAGCTGCAGTTATTTACACCGCCATATAAACGTGTATCTTTGTCTTCCCATCAATGCCCACCACAAAAAATCGAAACGAATTGCGCTGTGTAGCGTATAATAAGCCGCGCAACACGTGGGTATGCCTGCCGCAATACGAATTCAAGGGAGACATTGGCTGCTCACGGCAGCAAACACAAGTGTGCAGAATTACGACCGGACAATCTTGCTCACTTATGTCGAATGCAAAGCTCGTGGGCTCGACTATGCAGTTTTCCTGAGAGCAAAAATAAAAGACTACGGCAACACGCTTGTCTCGAGCCAGCGTGGCTTTCTGTCCCCAGATTAAAAGCTGCAGTTATTTAGACCGCCATATAAACGTGCATCTTCGCCTTCCCATCTTCTTCCACGTCTAAAAAATAGAAACGAATAAGGCTGTGCAGCGTGTAATAAGCCGAGCAACACGTGGGTACGCCTGCCGAAATATGAAGTGAACGGAGACATTGGCTGCTTACTACAGCAAACACAAGTGTGCAGAATAAAGACCGGACAATCTTGCTCACTTATGTCGAATGCAAAGCTCGTGGGCTCAACTATGCTGTTTTCGTGAGAGCAAAAATAAAAGACTGCGGCAACGTATGCGCTTGTTTCGAGCCAGCGTGGCTTTCCGTCCCCAGATTAAAAGCTGCAGTTATTTACACCGCCATATAAACGTGTATCTTTGTCTTCCCATCAATGCCCACCTCAAAAAATCGAAACGAATTGCGCTGTGTAGCGTATAATAAGCCGCGCAGCACGTGGGTATGCCTGACATAATATGAAGTCAACCGAGAGATTGGCTGCTCATTACAGCTAACACAGGTGTGCAGAGTTACGACCGGACAATCTTGCTCACTTATGTCGAATGCAGTGCTCATGGGCTCGACTATGCAGTTTTCGTGAGAGCAAAAATAAAAGTCTGCGACAACGTATGCGCTTGTTTCGAGCCAGCGTGGCTTTCCGTCCCCAGATTAAAAGCTGCAGTTATTTACACCGCCATATAAACGTGTATCTTTGTCTTCCCATCTTCTTCCACCTCAAAAAACTCGAAACGAATACAGCTGTGTAGCGTATAATAAGCCGCGCAACACGTGGGTATGCCTGCCGCAATACGAAGTCAAGGGAGACATTGGCTGCTCACGGCAGCAAACACAAGTGTGCAGAATTACGAGCGGAGAATCTTGCTCACTTATGTCGAATGCAAAGCTCGTCGGCTCGACTATGCAGTTTTCGTGAGAGCAAAAATAAAAGACTACGGCAACACGCTTGTCTCGAGCCAGCGTGGCTTTCTGTCCCCAGATTAAAAGCTGCAGTTATTTAGACCGCCATATAAACGTGCATCTTCGCCTTCCCATCTTCTTCCACGTCTAAAAAATAGAAACGAATAAGGCTGTGCAGCGTATAATAAGCCGAGCAACACGTGGGTACGCCTGCCGTAATATGAAGTCAACGGAGACATTGGCTGCTCACTACAGCAAACACAAGTGTGCAGAATAAAGACCGGACAATCTTGCTCACTTATGTCGAATGCAAAGCTCGTGGGCTCGACTATGCTGTTTTCGTGAGAGCAAAAATAAGACTACGGCAACGCGCTTGTTTCGAGCCAGCGTGGCTTTCTGTCCCCAGATTAAAAGCTGCAATTATTTAAACCGCCATAAAAACGTGCATCTTCGCCTTCTAACATTCTTCGACATCTAAAAAATGAATATGAATAGGGCTGTGTAGCGTATAATAAGCCGAGCAACACGTGGGTACGCCTGCCGTAATATGAAGTCAACGGAGACATTGGCTGCTCAGTACAGCAAACACAAGTGTGCAGAATTACGACCGGACAATCTTGCTCACTTATGTCGAATGCTAATCTCGTGGGCTCGACTATGCAGTTTTCGTGAGAGCAAAAATAAAAGACTACGGCAACGCGCTTGTTTCGAGCCAGCGTCGCTTTCTGTCCCCAGATTAAAAGCTGCAGTTATTTTGACCGCCATATAAACGTGCATCTTCGCCTTCCCATCTTCTTCGACATCTAAAAAATGGAAATGAATAGGGCTGTGTAGCGTATAATAAGCCGAGCAACACGTGGGTACGCCTGCCGTAATATCAAGTCAACGGAGACATTGGCTGCTCACTATAGCAAACACAAGTGTGCAAAATTACGACCGGACAATCTTGCTCACTTATGTCGAATGCAGTGCTCGTGGGGTCGACTATGCAGTTTTCGCGAGAGCAAAAATAAAAGACTGCGACAACGTATTCGCTTGTTTCGAGCCAGCGTGGCTTTCTGTCCCCAGATTAAAAGCTGCAGTTATTTAGACCGCCATATAAACGTGCATCTTCGCCTTCCCATCTTCTTCCACGTCTAAAAAAATGAAACGAATAAGGCTGTGTAGCGTATAATAAGCCGAGCAACACGTGGGTACGCCTGCCGTAATATGAAGTCAACGGAGACATTGGCTGCTCACTACAGCAAACACAAGTGTGCAGAATTACGACAGGACAATCTTGCTAACTTATGTCGAATGCAAAGCTCGTGGGCTCAACTATGCAGTTTTCGTGAGAGCAAAAATAAAAGACTACGGCAACGCGCTTGTTTCGAGCTAGCGTGGCTTTCTGTCCCCAGATTAAAAGCTGCAGTTATTTAAACCGCCATAGAAACGTGCATCTTCGCCTTCCAATCTTCTTCGGCATCTAAAAAATGGACATGAATAGGGCTGTGTAGCGTATAATAAGCCGAGCAACACGTGGGGACGCCTGCCGTAATATGAAGTGAATGGAGACATTGGCTGCTTACTACAGCAAACACAAGTGTGCAGAATTACGACCGGACAATCTTGCTCACTTATGTCGAATGCAAAGCTCGTGGGCTCAACTATGCTGTTTTCGTGAGAGCAAAAATAAAAGACTACGACAACGTATGCGCTTGTTTCGAGCCAGCGTGGCTTTCCGTCCCCAGATTAAAAGCTGCAGCTATTTAGACCGCCATATAAACGTGTATCTTTGTCTTCCCATCAATGCCCACCTCAAAAAATCGGAACGAATTGCGCTGTGTAGCATATAATAAGGTGCGCAACACGTGGGTAGCCTGCCATAATATGAAGTCAACGGAGACATTGGCTGCTCACTACAGCAAACACAAGTGTGCAGAATAAAGACCGGACAATCTTGCTCACTTATGTCGAATGCAGTGCTCATGGGCTCGACTATGCAGTTTTCGTGAGAGCAAAAATAAAAGACTGCGACAACGTATGCGCTTGTTTCGAGCCAGCGTGGCTTTCCGTCCCCAGATTAAAAGCTGCAGTTATTTACACCGCCATATAAACGTGTATCTTTGTCTTCCCATCAATGCCCACCACAAAAAATCGAAACGAATTGCGCTGTGTAGCGTATAATAAGCCGCGCAACACGTGGGTATGCCTGCCGCAATACGAATTCAAGGGAGACATTGGCTGCTCACGGCAGCAAACACAAGTGTGCAGAATTACGACCGGACAATCTTGCTCACTTATGTCGAATGCAAAGCTCGTGGGCTCGACTATGCAGTTTTCCTGAGAGCAAAAATAAAAGACTACGGCAACACGCTTGTCTCGAGCCAGCGTGGCTTTCTGTCCCCAGATTAAAAGCTGCAGTTATTTAGACCGCCATATAAACGTGCATCTTCGCCTTCCCATCTTCTTCCACGTCTAAAAAATAGAAACGAATAAGGCTGTGCAGCGTGTAATAAGCCGAGCAACACGTGGGTACGCCTGCCGAAATATGAAGTGAACGGAGACATTGGCTGCTTACTACAGCAAACACAAGTGTGCAGAATAAAGACCGGACAATCTTGCTCACTTATGTCGAATGCAAAGCTCGTGGGCTCAACTATGCTGTTTTCGTGAGAGCAAAAATAAAAGACTGCGGCAACGTATGCGCTTGTTTCGAGCCAGCGTGGCTTTCCGTCCCCAGATTAAAAGCTGCAGTTATTTACACCGCCATATAAACGTGTATCTTTGTCTTCCCATCAATGCCCACCTCAAAAAATCGAAACGAATTGCGCTGTGTAGCGTATAATAAGCCGCGCAGCACGTGGGTATGCCTGACATAATATGAAGTCAACCGAGAGATTGGCTGCTCATTACAGCTAACACAGGTGTGCAGAGTTACGACCGGACAATCTTGCTCACTTATGTCGAATGCAGTGCTCATGGGCTCGACTATGCAGTTTTCGTGAGAGCAAAAATAAAAGTCTGCGACAACGTATGCGCTTGTTTCGAGCCAGCGTGGCTTTCCGTCCCCAGATTAAAAGCTGCAGTTATTTACACCGCCATATAAACGTGTATCTTTGTCTTCCCATCTTCTTCCACCTCAAAAAACTCGAAACGAATACAGCTGTGTAGCGTATAATAAGCCGCGCAACACGTGGGTATGCCTGCCGCAATACGAAGTCAAGGGAGACATTGGCTGCTCACGGCAGCAAACACAAGTGTGCAGAATTACGAGCGGAGAATCTTGCTCACTTATGTCGAATGCAAAGCTCGTCGGCTCGACTATGCAGTTTTCGTGAGAGCAAAAATAAAAGACTACGGCAACACGCTTGTCTCGAGCCAGCGTGGCTTTCTGTCCCCAGATTAAAAGCTGCAGTTATTTAGACCGCCATATAAACGTGCATCTTCGCCTTCCCATCTTCTTCCACGTCTAAAAAATAGAAACGAATAAGGCTGTGCAGCGTATAATAAGCCGAGCAACACGTGGGTACGCCTGCCGTAATATGAAGTCAACGGAGACATTGGCTGCTCACTACAGCAAACACAAGTGTGCAGAATAAAGACCGGACAATCTTGCTCACTTATGTCGAATGCAAAGCTCGTGGGCTCGACTATGCTGTTTTCGTGAGAGCAAAAATAAGACTACGGCAACGCGCTTGTTTCGAGCCAGCGTGGCTTTCTGTCCCCAGATTAAAAGCTGCAATTATTTAAACCGCCATAAAAACGTGCATCTTCGCCTTCTAACATTCTTCGACATCTAAAAAATGAATATGAATAGGGCTGTGTAGCGTATAATAAGCCGAGCAACACGTGGGTACGCCTGCCGTAATATGAAGTCAACGGAGACATTGGCTGCTCAGTACAGCAAACACAAGTGTGCAGAATTACGACCGGACAATCTTGCTCACTTATGTCGAATGCTAATCTCGTGGGCTCGACTATGCAGTTTTCGTGAGAGCAAAAATAAAAGACTACGGCAACGCGCTTGTTTCGAGCCAGCGTCGCTTTCTGTCCCCAGATTAAAAGCTGCAGTTATTTTGACCGCCATATAAACGTGCATCTTCGCCTTCCCATCTTCTTCGACATCTAAAAAATGGAAATGAATAGGGCTGTGTAGCGTATAATAAGCCGAGCAACACGTGGGTACGCCTGCCGTAATATCAAGTCAACGGAGACATTGGCTGCTCACTATAGCAAACACAAGTGTGCAAAATTACGACCGGACAATCTTGCTCACTTATGTCGAATGCAGTGCTCGTGGGGTCGACTATGCAGTTTTCGCGAGAGCAAAAATAAAAGTCTGCGACAACGTATTCGCTTGTTTCGAGCCAGCGTGGCTTTCTGTCCCCAGATTAAAAGCTGCAGTTATTTTGACCGCCATATAAACGTGCATCTTCGCCTTCCCATCTTCTTCGACATCTAAAAAATGGAAATGAATAGGGCTGTGTAGCGTATAATAAGCCGAGCAACGCGTGGGTACGCGTGCCGTAATATGAAGTCAACGGAGACATTGGCTGCTCACTACAGCAAACACAAGTGTGCAGAATTACGACAGGACAATCTTGCTAACTTATGTCGAATGCAAAGCTCGTGGGCTCAACTATGCAGTTTTCGTGAGAGCAAAAATAAAAGACTACGGCAACGCGCTTGTTTCGAGCTAGCGTGGCTTTCTGTCCCCAGATTAAAAGCTGCAGTTATTTAAACCGCCATAGAAACGTGCATCTTCGCCTTCCAATCTTCTTCGACATCTAAAAAATGGAAATGAATAGGGCTGTGTAGCGTATAATAAGCCGAGCAACACGCGGGTACGCCTGCCGTAATATGAAGTGAACGGAGACATTGGCTGCTTACTACAGCAAACACAAGTGTGCAGAATTACGACCGCACAATCTTGCTCACCTATGTCGAATGCAATGCTCGTGGGCTCGACTATGCAGTTTTCGTGAGTGCAAAAATAAAAGACTGCGGCAACCCGCTTGTTCTGAGCCAGCGTGGCTTTCTGTCCCCAGATTAAAAGCTGCAGTTATTTAAACCGCCATAGAAACGTGCATCTTCGCCTTCCAATCTTCTTCGGCATCTAAAAAATGGAAATGAATAGGGCTGTGTAGCGTATAATAAGCCGAGCAACACATGGGGACGCCTGCCGTAATATGAAGTGAATGGAGACATTGGCTGCTTACTACAGCAAACACAAGTGTGCAGAATTACGACCGGACAATCTTGCTCACTTATGTCGAATGCAGTGCTCGTGGGCTCGACTATGCAGTTTTCGTGAGTGCAAAAATAAAAGACTGCGGCAACCCGCTTGTTCTGAGCCAGCGTGGCTTTCTGTCCCCAGATTAAAAGCTGCAGTTATTTAAACCGCCATAGAAACGTGCATCTTCGCCTTCCCATCTTCTTCCACCTCAAAAAACTCGAAACGAATACAGCTGTGTAGCGTATAATAAGCCGCGCAACACGTGGGTAAGCCTGACATAATATGAAGTCAACGGAGACATTGGCTGCTCACTACAGCAAACACAAGTTTTCAGAATAAAGACCGAACAATCTTGCTCACTTATGTCGAATGCAGTGCTCGTGGGCTCGACTATGCAGTTTTCGTGAGAGCAAAAATAAAAGACTGCGACAACATATGCGCTTGTTTCGAGCCAGCGTGTCTTTCCGTCCCCAGGTTAAAAGCTGCAGTTATTCACACCGCCATATAAACGTGTATCTTTGTCTTCCCATCAATGCCCACCTCAAAAAATCGAAACGAATTGCGCTGTGTAGCGTATAATAAGCCGCGCAGCACGTGGGTATGCCCGACATAATATGAAGTCAACGGATAGATTGGCTGCTCACTACAGCTAACACAGGTGTGCAGAGTTACGAACGGACAATCTTGCTCACTTATGTCGAATGCAGTGCTCATGGGCTCGACTATGCAGTTTTCGTGAGAGCAAAAATAAAAGTCTGCGACAACGTATGCGCTTGCTTCGAGCCAGCGTGGCTTTCCGTCCCCAGATTAAAAGCTGCAGTTATTTACACCGCCATATAAACGTGTATCTTTGTCTTCCCATCTTCTTCCACCTCAAAAAACTCGAAACGAATACAGCTGTGTAGCGTATAATAAGCCGCGCAACACGTGGGTAAGCCTGCCGCAATACGAAGTCAAGGGATACATTGGCTGCTCACGGCAGCAAACACAAGTGTGCAGAATTACGACCGGACAATCTTGCTCACTTATGTCGAATGCAAAGCTCGTCGGCTCGACTATGCAGTTTTCGTGAGAGCAAAAATAAAAGAATACGGCAACACGCTTGTCTCGAGCCAGCGTGCCTTTCTGTCCCCAGATTAAAAGCTGCAGTTATTTAGACCGCCATATAAACGTGCATCTTCGCCTTCCCATCTTCTTCCACGTCTAAAAAATAGAAACGAATAAGGCTGTGCAGCATATAATAAGCCGAGCAACACGTGGGTATGCCTGCCGTAATATGAAGTCAACGGAGACATTGGCTGCTCACTACAGCAAACACAAGTGTGCAGAATAAAGACCGGACAATCTTGCTCACTTATGTCGAATGCAAAGCTCGTGGGCTCGACTATGCTGTTTTCGTCGGAGCAAAAATAAGACTACGGCAACGCGCTTGTTTCGAGCCAGCGTGGCTTTCTGTCCCCAGATTAAAAGCTGCAGTTATTTAAACCGCCATAAAAACGTGCATCTTCGCCTTCTAACATTTTTCGACATCTAAAAAATGAATATGAATAGGGCTGTGTAGCGTATAATAAGCCGAGGAACACGTGGGTACGCCTGCCGAAATATGAAGTGAACGGAGAAATTGGCTGCTTACTACAGCAAACACAAGTGTGCAGAATTACGACCGGACAATCTTACTCACTTATGTCGAATGCAAAGCTCGTGGGCTCAACTATGCTGTTTTCGTGAGAGCAAAAATAAAAGACTGCGACAACGTATGCGCTTGTTTCGAGCCAGCGCGGCTTTCCGTCCCCAGATTAAAAGCTGCAGCTATTTAGACCGCTATATAAACGTGTATCTTTGTCTTCCCATCAATGCCCACCTCAAAAAATCGAAACGAATTGCGCTGTGTAGCGTATAATAAGCCGCGAAGCACGTGGGTATGCCTGACATAATATGAAGTCAACAGAGAGATTGGCTGCTCATTACAGCTAACACA
The DNA here is from genome assembly GCF_055883805.1 of Amblyomma maculatum. Classification (NCBI taxonomy): domain Eukaryota; kingdom Metazoa; phylum Arthropoda; class Arachnida; order Ixodida; family Ixodidae; genus Amblyomma; species Amblyomma maculatum. The sequence continues at coordinate 117,214,363 of NC_139350.1, read as the reverse complement.
GGTGTGCAGAGTTACGACCGGACAATCTTGCTCACTTATGTCGAATGCAGTGCTCGTGGGCTCGACTATGCAGTTTTCGAGAGAGCAAACATAAAAGACTGCGACAATCCGCCTGTTTCGAGCCAGCGTGGCTTTCCGTCCGCAGATTAAAAGCTGCAGCTATTTAGACCGCCATATAAACGTGTATCTTTCTCTCCCCATCATCGTCCAACTTTAAAAATAGAAACGAATAGCGCTGTGTAGCGTATAATAGGCCGCACAACGCGTTGGTACGCCTGCCGTAATATGAAGTCAACGGAGACATTGGCTGCTCACTACAGCAAACACAAGTGTGCAGAATTACGACCGGACAATCTTGCTCACTTATGTCGAATGCAGTGCTCATGGGCTCGACTATGCAGTTTTCGTGAGAGCAAAAATAAAAGTCTGCGACAACGTATGCGCTTGCTTCGAGCCAGCGTGGCTTTCCGTCCCCAGATTAAAAGCTGCAGTTATTTACACCGCCATATAAACGTGTATCTTTGTCTTCCCATCTTCTTCCACCTCAAAAAACTCGAAACGAATACAGCTGTGTAGCGTATAATAAGCCGCGCAACACGTGGGTAAGCCTGCCGCAATACGAAGTCAAGGGATACATTGGCTGCTCACGGCAGCAAACACAAGTGTGCAGAATTACGACCGGACAATCTTGCTCACTTATGTCGAATGCAAAGCTCGTCGGCTCGACTATGCAGTTTTCGTGAGAGCAAAAATAAAAGAATACGGCAACACGCTTGTCTCGAGCCAGCGTGCCTTTCTGTCCCCAGATTAAAAGCTGCAGTTATTTAGACCGCCATATAAACGTGCATCTTCGCCTTCCCATCTTCTTCCACGTCTAAAAAATAGAAACGAATAAGGCTGTGCAGCATATAATAAGCCGAGCAACACGTGGGTATGCCTGCCGTAATATGAAGTCAACGGAGACATTGGCTGCTCACTACAGCAAACACAAGTGTGCAGAATAAAGACCGGACAATCTTGCTCACTTATGTCGAATGCAAAGCTCGTGGGCTCGACTATGCTGTTTTCGTCGGAGCAAAAATAAGACTACGGCAACGCGCTTGTTTCGAGCCAGCGTGGCTTTCTGTCCCCAGATTAAAAGCTGCAGTTATTTAAACCGCCATAAAAACGTGCATCTTCGCCTTCTAACATTTTTCGACATCTAAAAAATGAATATGAATAGGGCTGTGTAGCGTATAATAAGCCGAGGAACACGTGGGTACGCCTGCCGAAATATGAAGTGAACGGAGAAATTGGCTGCTTACTACAGCAAACACAAGTGTGCAGAATTACGACCGGACAATCTTGCTCACTTATGTCGAATGCAAAGCTCGTGGGCTCAACTATGCTGTTTTCGTGAGAGCAAAAATAAAAGACTGCGACAACGTATGCGCTTGTTTCGAGCCAGCGCGGCTTTCCGTCCCCAGATTAAAAGCTGCAGCTATTTAGACCGCTATATAAACGTGTATCTTTGTCTTCCCATCAATGCCCACCTCAAAAAATCGAAACGAATTGCGCTGTGTAGCGTATAATAAGCCGCGAAGCACGTGGGTATGCCTGACATAATATGAAGTCAACAGAGAGATTGGCTGCTCATTACAGCTAACACAGGTGTGCAGAGTTACGACCGGACAATCTTGCTCACTTATGTCGAATGCAGTGCTCGTGGGCTCGACTATGCAGTTTTCGAGAGAGCAAACATAAAAGACTGCGACAATCCGCCTGTTTCGAGCCAGCGTGGCTTTCCGTCCGCAGATTAAAAGCTGCAGCTATTTAGACCGCCATATAAACGTGTATCTTTCTCTCCCCATCATCGTCCAACTTTAAAAATAGAAACGAATAGCGCTGTGTAGCGTATAATAGGCCGCACAACGCGTTGGTACGCCTGCCGTAATATGAAGTCAACGGAGACATTGGCTGCTCACTACAGCAAACACAAGTGTGCAGAATTACGACCGGACAATCTTGCTCACTTATGTCGAATGCAGTGCTCATGGGCTCGACTATGCAGTTTTCGTGAAAGCAAAAATAAAAGACTGCGACAACGTATGCGCTTGTTTCGAGCCAGCGTGGCTTTCCGTCCCTAGATTAAAAGCTGTAGATATTTACAGCGCCATATAAACGTGTATCTTTGTCTTCCCATCAATGCCCGCCTCAAAAAATCGAAACGAATTGCGCTGTGTAGCGTATAATAAGCCGCGCAGCACGTGGGTATGCCCGACATAATATGAAGTCAACGGATAGATTGGCTGCTCACTACAGCTAACACAGGTGTGCAGAGTTACGACCGGACAATCTTGCTCACTTATGTCGAATGCAAAGCTCGTGGGCTCAACTATGCAGTTTTCGTGAGAGCAAAAATAAAAGACTACGGCAACGCGCTTGTTTCGAGCTAGCGTGGCTTTCTGTCCCCAGATTAAAAGCTGCAGTTATTTAGACCGCCATATAAACGTGCATCTTCGCCTTCCCATCTTCTTCGACATCTAAAAAATGGAATTGAATAAGGCTGTGTAGCGTATAATAAGCCGAGCAACACGTGGGTACGCCTGCCGTAATATGAAGTCAACGGAGACATTGGCTGCTCACTACACCGAACACAAGTGTGCAGAATTACGACCGGACAATCTTGCTCACTTATGTCGAATGCAAAGCTCGTGGGCTCAACTATGCTGTTTTCGTGAGAGCAAAAATAAAAGACTGCGACAACGTATGCGCTTGTTTCGAGCCAGCGTGGCTTTCCGTCCCCAGATTAAAAGCTGCAGCTATTTAGACCACCATATAAACGTGTATCTTTGTCTTCCCATCAATGCCCACCTCAAAAAATCGAAACGAATTGCGCTGTGTAGCGTATAATAAGCCGCGCAACACGTGGGTATGCTTGACATAATATGAAGTCAACAGAGAGATTGGCTGCTCACTACAGCAAACACAAGTGTGCAGAATTACGACCGGACAATCTTGCTCACTTATGTCGAATGCAGTGCTCATGGGCTCGACTATGCAGTTTTCGTGAAAAAAAAATAAGACTGCGACTACGTATGCGCTTGTTTCCAGCCAGCGTGGCTTTAAGTCCCCAGATTAAAAGCTGCAGTTATTTACACCGCCATATAAACGTGTATCTTTGTCTTCCCATCAATGCCCGCCTCAAAAAATCGAAACGAATTGCGCTGTGTAGCGTATAATAGGCCGCGCAGCACGTGGGTATGCCTGACATTATATGAAGTCAACGGAGACATTGGCTGCTCACTACAGCAAACACAAGTGTTCAGAATTGTGACCGGAGAATCTTGCTCACTTATGTCGAATGCAATGCTCGTGGGCTCGACTACGCAGTTTTCGCGAGAGCAAAAATAAAAGCCTGCGACAACGTACGCGCTTGTTTCGAGCCAGCGTGGCTTTCTGTCCCCAGATTAAAAGCTGCAGTTATTTAGACCGCCATATAAACGTGCATCTTCGCCTTCCCATCTTCTTCCACGTCTAAAAAAAGGAAACGAATAAGGCTGTGTGGCGTATAATAAGCCGAGCAACACGCGGGTACGCCTGCCGTAATATGAAGTGAACGGAGACATTGGCTGCTTACTACAGCAAACACAAGTGTGCAGAATTACGACCGGACAATCTTGCTAACTTATGTTGAATGCAAAGCTCGTTGGCTCGACTATGCTGTTTTCGTGAGAGCAAAAATAAAAGTCTACGGCAACACGCTTGTTTCGAGCCAGCGTGGCTTTCTGTCCCCAGATTAAAAGCTGCAGTTATTTAGACCGCCATATAAACGTGCATCTTCGCCTTCCCATCTTCTTCGACATCTAAAAAATGGAATTGAATAAGGCTGTGTAGCGTATAATAAGCCGAGCAACACGTGGGTACGCCTGCCGTAATATGAAGTCAACGGAGACATTGGCTGCTCACTACACCGAACACAAGTGTGCAGAATTACGACCGGACAATCTTGCTCACTTATGTCGAATGTAAAGCTCGTGGGCTCAACTATGCTGTTTTCGTGAAAGCAAAAATAAGACTGCGACAACGTATGCGCTTGTTTCCAGCCAGCGTGGCTTTCCGTCCCCAGATTAAAAGCTGCAGTTTTTTAGACCGCCATATCTTCGTCTTCCCATCTTCTTCCACGTCTAAAAAATAGAAACGAATAAGGCTGTGTAGCGTATAATAAGCCGCGAAACACGTGGGTATGCCTGCCGTAATATGAAGTCAACGGAGACATTGGCTGCTCACTACAGCGAACACAAGTGTGCAGAATTACGACCGGACAATCTTGCTCACTTATGTCGAATGCAGTGCTCATGGGCTCGACTATGCAGTTTTCGTGAAAGCAAAAATAAGACTGCGACAACGTATGCGCTTGTTTCCAGCCAGCGTGGCTTTCCGTCCCCAGATTAAAAGCTGCAGTTATTTACACCGCCATATAAACGTGTATCTTTGTCTTCCCATCAATGCCCGCCTCAAAAAATCGAAACGAATTGCGCTGTGTAGCGTATAATAAGCCGCGCAGCACGTGGGTATGCCTGACATTATATGAAGTCAACGGAGACATTGGCTGCTCACTACAGCAAACACAAGTGTGCAGAATTACGACCGGACAATCTTGCTCACTTATGTCGAATGCAGTGCTCATGGGCTCGACTATGCAGTTTTCGTGAGAGCAAAAATAAAAGACTGCGACAACATACGCGCTTGTTTCGAGCCAGCGTGGCTTTCCGTCCCCAGATTAAAAGCTGCAGCTATTAAGACTGCCATATAGACGTGTATCTTCGTCTTCCCATCATCGTCTACCTCAAAAAATGGAAACGAATTACGCTGTGTAGCGTATAATAGGCAGCGCAGCACGTGGGTATGCCTGACATTATATGAAGTCAACGGAGACACTGGCTGCTCACTAAAGCAAACACAAGTGTGCAGAATTACGACCGGACAATCTTGCTCACTTATGTCAAAACCAATGCTCGTGGGCTCGACTATGCAGTTTTCGCGAGAGCAAAAATAAAAGTCTGCGACGACGTACGCGCTTGTTTCGAGCCAGCGTGGCTTTCCGTCCCCAGATTAAAAGCTGTAGCTATTTACACCGCCATATAAACGCGTATCTTCGTCTTTACATTATCGTCCACCTCTAATAAATCGAAACGAATAGCGCAGTGTAGCGTATAATAAGGTGCGCAACACGTGGGTACGCCTGCCGTAATATGAAGTCAACGGAGACATTGGCTGCTCACTACAGCGAACACAAGTGTGCAGAATTACGACCGGACAATCTTGCTCACTTATGTCGAATGCAGTGCTCGTGTGCTCGACTATGCAGTTTTCGTGAGAGCAAACATAAAAGACTGCGACAACGTACGCGCTTGTTTCGAGCCAGTGCGGCTTTCCGCCCTCAGATTAAAAGGTGCAGCTATTTAGACCGCCACATAGACGTGTATCTTCCTCTTACCATCTTCTTCCACCTCAAAAAACTCGAAACGAATAGCGCTGTGTGGCGTATAATAAGCTGCGAAACACTTGTGTACGCCTGCCGTAATATGAAGTCAAAGGAGACATTGGCTGCTCACTACAGCGAACACAAGTGTGCAGAATTACGACAGGACAATCTTGCTCACTTATGTCGAATGCAGTGCTCGTGGGCTCGACTATGCAGTTTTCGTGAAAGCAAAAATAAAAGACTGCGACAACGTACGCGCTTGTTTCGAGCCAGCGTAGCTTTCCGTCCCCAGATTAAAAGCTGCAGTTATTTACACCGACATATAAACGTGCATCTTCGTCTTCCCATCTTCTTCGACGTCTAAAAAATAGAAACGAATAAGGCTGTGTAGCGTATAATAAGCCGCGCAGCACGTCGGTATGCCTGACATAGTATGAAGTCAATGGAGACATTGGCTCCTCACTACAGCAAACAAAAGTGTGCAGAATTGCGACCGGAAAATCTTGCTCACTCATGTCGGATGCAGTGCTTGCACGCCGGACTGTGCAGTTTTCATGAGAGCAAAAATAAAAGACAGCGACAACGTACACGCTTGTTTCGAGCCAGTGCGGCTTTCCGTCCTCAGATTAGAAGCTGCACCTATGCAGACCGCCAATAAACTTGTGTCTTCGTCTTCTCACCTTCAACCTCTAAAAATTCGAAACGAATAGCGCTGTGTAGCATATAATAAGCCGCGCAACACCTGGGTACGCCTGCTGTAATATGAAGTAAACGGAGATATTAGCTGCTCACTACAGCAAACACAAGTGTGCAGAATTACGGCCGGACAATCTTGCTCACTTATGTCGAATGCAGTGCTTGCGCGCCGGACTATGCAGTTTTCGTGAGAGCAAAAATAAAAGACTACGACAACCCGCTTGTTTCGAGCCAGCGTGGCTTTCCGTCCCCAGATTAAAGGCTGCAGATATTTAGACCGCCATATAAACGTGTATCTTCGTTTTCCCATCATCGTCTACCTCAAAAAATGGAAACGAATTACGCTGTGTAGCGTATAATATTCAGCGCAGCACGTGGGTATGCCTGACATTATATGAAGTCAACGGAGACATTGGCTGCTCACTACCGCAAACACAAGTGTGCAGAATTACGACCGGACAATCTTGCTCACTTATGTCGAAACCAATGCTCGTGGGCTCGACTATGCAGTTTTCGCGAGAGCAAAAATAAAAGTCTCCGACAAAGTACGCGCTTGTTTCGAGCCAGCGTCGCTTTCCGTCCCCAGATTAAAAGCTGTAGCTATTTACACCGCCATATAAACGTGTATCTTCGTCTTCCAATCATCGTCCACCTCTAATAAATCGAAACGAATAGCGCAATTAGCGTATAATAAGGTGCGCAACACGTGGGTACGCCTGCCGTAATATGAAGTCAACGGAGACATTGGCTGCTCACTACAGCAAACACAAGTGTGCAGAATTACGGCCGGACAATCTTGCTCACTTATGTCGAATGCAGTGCTCGTGGGCTCGACTATGCAGTTTTCGTGATAGCAAAAATAAAAGACTGCGACAACGAATGGGCTTGTTTCGAGCCAGCGTGGCTTTCCGTTCCCAGATTAAAAGCTGCAGTTAATTACACCGCCATATAAACGTGTATCTTTGTCTTCCCATCAATGCCCACCTCAAAAAATCGAAACGAATAGCGCAGTGTAGCGTATAATAAGGTGCGCAACACGTGGGTACGCCTGCCTTAATATGAAGTCAACGGAGACATTGGCTGCTCACTACAGCAAACACAAGTGTGCAGAATAAAGACCGGACAATCTTGCTAACTTATGTCGAATGCAATGCGCGTGGGCTCGACTATGCAGTTTTCGCGAGAGCAAAAATAAAAGTCTGCGACAACGTACGCGCTTGTTTCGAGCCAGCGTGGCTTTCCGTCCCCAGATTAAAAGCTGCAGCTATTTAGACCGCTATATAAACGTGTATCTTTGTCTTCCCATCAATGCCCACCTCAAAAAATCGAAACAAATTGCGCTGTGTAGCGTATAATAAGCCGCGAAGCACGTGGGTATGCCTGACATAATATGAAGTCAACAGAGAGATTGGCTGCTCATTACAGCTAACACAGGTGTGCAGAGTTACGACCGGACAATCTTGCTCACTTATGTCGAATGCAGTGCTCGTGGGCTCGACTATGCAGTTTTCGAGAGAGCAAACATAAAAGACTGCGACAATCCGCCTGTTTCGAGCCAGCGTGGCTTTCCGTCCGCAGATTAAAAGCTGCAGCTATTTAGACCGCCATATAAACGTGTATCTTTCTCTCCCCATCATCGTCCACCTTTAAAAATAGAAACGAATAGCGCTGTGTAGCGTATAATAGGCCGCACAACGCGTTGGTACGCCTGCCGTAATATGAAGTCAACGGAGACATTGGCTGCTCACTACAGCAAACACAAGTGTGCAGAATTACGACCGGACAATCTTGCTCACTTATGTCGAATGCAGTGCTCATGGGCTCGACTATGCAGTTTTCGTGAAAGCAAAAATAAAAGACTGCGACAACGTATGCGCTTGTTTCGAGCCAGCGTGGCTTTCCGTCCCTAGATTAAAAGCTGTAGATATTTACACCGCCATATAAACGTGCATCTTTGTCTTCCCATCAATGCCCTCCTCAAAAAATCGAAACGAATTGCGCTGTGTAGCGTATAATAAGCCGCGCAGCACGTGGGTATGCCCGACATAATATGAAGTCAACGGATAGATTGGCTGCTCACTACAGCTAACACAGGTGTGCAGAGTTACGACCGGACAATCTTGCTCACTTATGTCGAATGCAAGGCTCGTGGGCTCAACTATGCAGTTTTCGTGAGAGCAAAAATAAAAGACTACGGCAACGCGCTTGTTTCGAGCTAGCGTGGCTTTCTGTCCCCAGATTAAAAGCTGCAGTTATTTAGACCGCCATATAAACGTGCATCTTCGCCTTCCCATCTTCTTCGACATCTAAAAAATGGAATTGAATAAGGCTGTGTAGCGTATAATAAGCCGAGCAACACGTGGGTACGCCTGCCGTAATATGAAGTCAACGGAGACATTGGCTGCTCACTACACCGAACACAAGTGTGCAGAATTACGACCGGACAATCTTGCTCACTTATGTCGAATGCAAAGCTCGTGGGCTCAACTATGCTGTTTTCGTGAGAGCAAAAATAAAAGACTGCGACAACGTATGCGCTTGTTTCGAGCCAGCGTGGCTTTCCGTCCCCAGATTAAAAGCTGCAGCTATTTAGACCACCATATAAACGTGTATCTTTGTCTTCCCATCAATGCCCACCTCAAAAAATCGAAACGAATTGCGCTGTGTAGCGTATAATAAGCCGCGCAACACGTGGGTATGCTTGACATAATATGAAGTCAACAGAGAGATTGGCTGCTCACTACAGCAAACACAAGTGTGCAGAATTACGACCGGACAATCTTGCTCACTTATGTCGAATGCAGTGCTCATGGGCTCGACTATGCAGTTTTCGTGAAAAAAAAATAAGACTGCGACAACGTATGCGCTTGTTTCCAGCCAGCGTGGCTTTAAGTCCCCAGATTAAAAGCTGCAGTTATTTACACCGCCATATAAACGTGTATCTTTGTCTTCCCATCAATGCCCGCCTCAAAAAATCGAAACGAATTGCGCTGTGTAGCGTATAATAGGCCGCGCAGCACGTGGGTATGCCTGACATTATATGAAGTCAACGGAGACATTGGCTGCTCACTACAGCAAACACAAGTGTTCAGAACTGTGACCGGAGAATCTTGCTCACTTATGTAGAATGCAATGCTCGTGGGCTCGACTACGCAGTTTTCGCGAGAGCAAAAATAAAAGCCTGCGACAACGTACGCGCTTGTTTCGAGCCAGCGTGGCTTTCTGTCCCCAGATTAAAAGCTGCAGTTATTTAGACCGCCATATAAACGTGCATCTTCGCCTTCCCATCTTCTTCCACGTCTAAAAAAAGGAAACGAATAAGGCTGTGTGGCGTATAATAAGCCGAGCAACACGTGGGTACGCCTGCCGTAATATGAAGTCAACGGAGACATTGGCTGCTCACTACAGCAAACACAAGTGTGCAGAATTACGACAGGACAATCTTGCTAACTTATGTTGAATGCAAAGCTCGTGGGCTCAACTATGCAGTTTTCGTGAGAGCAAAAATAAAAGACTACGGCAACGCGCTTGTTTCGAGCTAGCGTGGCTTTCTGTCCCCAGATTAAAAGCTGCAGTTATTTAAACCGCCATAGAAACGTGCATCTTCGCCTTCCAATCTTCTTCGACATCTAAAAAATGGAAATAAATAGGGCTGTGTAGCGTATAATAAGCCGAGCAAAACGCGGGTACGCCTGCCGTAATATGAAGTGAACGGAGACATTGGCTGCTTACTACAGCAAACACAAGTGTGCAGAATTACGACCGGACAATCTTGCTAACTTATGTTGAATGCAAAGCTCGTTGGCTCGACTATGCTGTTTTCGTGAGAGCAAAAATAAAAGTCTACGGCAACACGCTTGTTTCGAGCCAGCGTGGCTTTCTGTCCCCAGATTAAAAGCTGCAGTTATTTAGACCGCCATATAAACGTGCATCTTCGCCTTCCCATCTTCTTCGACATCTAAAAAATGGAATTGAATAAGGCTGTGTAGCGTATAATAAGCCGAGCAACACGTGGGTACGCCTGCCGTAATATGAAGTCAACGGAGACATTGGCTGCTCGCTACACCGAACACAAGTGTGCAGAATTACGACCGGACAATCTTGCTCACTTATGTCGAATGCAAAGCTCGTGGGCTCAACTATGCTGTTTTCGTGAAAGCAAAAATAAGACTGCGACAACGTATGCGCTTGTTTCCAGCCAGCGTGGCTTTCCATCCCCAGATTAAAAGCTGCAGTTTTTTAGACCGCCATATCTTCGTCTTCCCATCTTCTTCCACGTCTAAAAAATAGAAACGAATAAGGCTGTGTAGCGTATAATAAGCCGCGAAACACGTGGGTACGCCTGCCGTAATATGAAGTCAACGGAGACATTGGCTGCTCACTACAGCGAGCACAAGTGTGCAGAATTACGACCGGACAATCTTGCTCACTTATGTCGAATGCAGTGCTCATGGGCTCGACTATGCAGTTTTCGTGAAAGCAAAAATAAGACTGCGACAACGTATGCGCTTGTTTCCAGCCAGCGTGGCTTTCCGTCCCCAGATTAAAAGCTGCAGTTATTTACACCGCCATATAAACGTGTATCTTTGTCTTCCCATCAATGCCCGCCTCAAAAAATCGAAACGAATTGCGCTGTGTAGCGTATAATAAGCCGCGCAGCACGTGGGTATGCCTGACATTATATGAAGTCAACGGAGACATTGGCTGCTCACTACAGCAAACACAAGTGTGCAGAATTACGACCGGACAATCTTGCTCACTTATGTCGAATGCAGTGCTCATGGGCTCGACTATGCAGTTTTCGTGAGAGCAAAAATAAAAGACTGCGACAACATACGCGCTTGTTTCGAGCCAGCGTGGCTTTCCGTCCCCAGATTAAAAGCTGCAGCTATTAAGACTGCCATATAGACGTGTATCTTCGTCTTCCCATCATCGTCTACCTCAAAAAATGGAAACGAATTACGCTGTGTAGCGTATAATAGGCAGCGCAGCACGTGGGTATGCCTGACATTATATGAAGTCAACGGAGACACTGGCTGCTCACTAAAGCAAACACAAGTGTGCAGAATTACGACCGGACAATCTTGCTCACTTATGTCGAAACCAATGCTCGTGGGCTCGACTATGCAGTTTTCGCGAGAGCAAAAATAAAAGTCTGCGACGACGTACGCGCTTGTTTCGAGCCAGCGTGGCTTTCCGTCCCCAGATTAAAAGCTGTAGCTATTTACACCGCCATATAAACGCGTATCTTCGTCTTTACATTATCGTCCACCTCTAATAAATCGAAACGAATAGCGCAGTGTAGCGTATAATAAGGTGCGCAACCCGTGGGTACGCCTGCCGTAATATGAAGTCAACGGAGACATTGGCTGCTCACTACAGCGAACACAAGTGTGCAGAATTACGACCGGACAATCTTGCTCACTTATGTCGAATGCAGTGCTCGTGTGCTCGACTATGCAGTTTTCGTGAGAGCAAACATAAAAGACTGCGACAACGTACGCGCTTGTTTCGAGCCAGTGCGGCTTTCCGCCCTCAGATTAAAAGGTGCAGCTATTTAGACCGCCACATAGACGTGTATCTTCCTCTTCCCATCTTCTTCCACCTCAAAAAACTCGAAACGAATAGCGCTGTGTGGCGTATAATAAGCTGCGAAACACTTGTGTACGCCTGCCGTAATATGAAGTCAAAGGAGACATTGGCTGCTCACTACAGCGAACACAAGTGTGCAGAATTACGACCGGACAATCTTGCTCACTTATGTCGAATGCAGTGCTCGTGGGCTCGACTATGCAGTTTTCGTGAAAGCAAAAATAAAAGACTGCGACAACGTACGCGCTTGTTTCGAGCCAGCGTGGCTTTCCGTCCCCAGATTAAAAGCTGCAGTTATTTACACCGCCATATAAACGTGCATCTTCGTCTTCCCATCTTCTTCGACGTCTAAAAAATAGAAACGAATAAGGCTGTGTAGCGTATAATAAGCCGCGCAGCACGTCGGTATGCCTGACATAGTATGAAGTCAATGGAGACATTGGCTGCTCACTACAGCAAACAAAAGTGTGCAGAATTGCGACCGGAAAATCTTGCTCACTCATGTCGGATGCAGTGCTTGCACGCCGGACTGTGCAGTTTTCATGAGAGCAAAAATAAAAGACAGCGACAACGTACACGCTTGTTTCGAGCCAGTGCGGCTTTCCGTCCTCAGATTAGAAGCTGCACCTATGCAGACCGCCAATAAACTTGTGTCTTCGTCTTCCCACCTTCAACCTCTAAAAATTCGAAACGAATAGCGCTGTGTAGCATATAATAAGCCGCGCAACACCTGGGTACGCCTGCTGTAATATGAAGTAAACGGAGACATTAGCTGCTCACTACAGCAAACACAAGTGTGCAGAATTACGGCCGGACAATCTTGCTCACTTATGTCGAATGCAGTGCTTGCGCGCCGGACTATGCAGTTTTCGTGAGAGCAAAAATAAAAGACTACGACAACCCGCTTGTTTCGAGCCAGCGTGGCTTTCCGTCCCCAGATTAAAGGCTGCAGATATTTAGACCGCCATATAAACGTGTATCTTCGCCTTCCCATCTTCTTCGACATCTAAAAAATGGAATTGAATAAGGCTGTGTAGCGTATAATAAGCCGAGCAACACGTGGGTACGCCTGCCGTAATATGAAGTCAACGGAGACATTGGCTGCTCACTACACCGAACACAAGTGTGCAGAATTACGACCGGACAATCTTGCTCACTTATGTCGAATGCAAAGCTCGTGGGCTCAACTATGCTGTTTTCGTGAAAGCAAAAATAAGACTGCGACAACGTATGCGCTTGTTTCCAGCCAGCGTGGCTTTCCGTCCCCAGATTAAAAGCTGCAGTTTTTTAGACCGCCATATCTTCGTCTTCCCATCTTCTTCCACGTCTAAAAAATAGAAACGAATAAGGCTGTGTAGCGTATAATAAGCCGCGAAACACGTGGGTACGCCTGCCGTAATATGAAGTCAACGGAGACATTGGCTGCTCACTACAGCGAACACAAGTGTGCAGAATTACGACCGGGCAATCTTGCTCACTTATGTCGAATGCAGTGCTCATGGGCTCGACTATGCAGTTTTCGTGAAAGCAAAAATAAGACTGCGACAACGTATGCGCTTGTTTCCAGCCAGCGTGGCTTTCCGTCCCCAGATTAAAAGCTGCAGTTATTTACACCGCCATATAAACGTGTATCTTTGTCTTCCCATCAATGCCCGCCTCAAAAAATCGAAACGAATTGCGCTGTGTAGCGTATAATAAGCCGCGCAGCACGTGGGTATGCCTGACATTATATGAAGTCAACGGAGACATTGGCTGCTCACTACAGCAAACACAAGTGTGCAGAATTACGACCGGACAATCTTGCTCACTTATGTCGAATGCAGTGCTCATGGGCTCGACTATGCAGTTTTCGTGAGAGCAAAAATAAAAGACTGCGACAACATACGCGCTTGTTTCGAGCCAGCGTGGCTTTCCGTCCCCAGATTAAAAGCTGCAGCTATTAAGACTGCCATATAGACGTGTATCTTCGTCTTCCCATCATCGTCTACCTCAAAAAATGGAAACGAATTACGCTGTGTAGCGTATAATAGGCAGCGCAGCACGTGGGTATGCCTGACATTATATGAAGTCAACGGAGACACTGGCTGCTCACTAAAGCAAACAAAAGTGTGCAGAATTACGACCGGACAATCTTGCTCACTTATGTCGAAACCAATGCTCGTGGGCTCGACTATGCAGTTTTCGCGAGAGCAAAAAGAAAAGTCTGCGACGACGTACGCGCTTGTTTCGAGCCAGCGTGGCTTTCCGTCCCCAGATTAAAAGCTGTAGCTATTTACACCGCCATATAAACGCGTATCTTCGTCTTTACATTATCGTCCACCTCTAATAAATCGAAACGAATAGCGCAGTGTAGCGTATAATAAGGTGCGCAACACGTGGGTACGCCTGCCGTAATATGAAGTCAACGGAGACATTGGCTGCTCACTACAGCGAACACAAGTGTGCAGAATTACGACCGGACAATCTTGCTCACTTATGTCGAATGCAGTGCTCGTGTGCTCGACTACGCAGTTTTCGTGAGAGCAAACATAAAAGACTGCGACAACGTACGCGCTTGTTTCGAGCCAGTGCGGCTTTCCGCCCTCAGATTAAAAGGTGCAGCTATTTAGACCGCCACATAGACGTCTATCTTCCTCTTCCCATCTTCTTCCACCTCAAAAAACTCGAAACGAATAGCGCTGTGTGGCGTATAATAAGCTGCGAAACACTTGTGTACGCCTGCCGTAATATGAAGTCAAAGGAGACATCGGCTGCTCACTACAGCGAACACAAGTGTGCAGAATTACGACCGGACAATCTTGCTCACTTATGTCGAATGCAGTGCTCGTGGGCTCGACTATGCAGTTTTCGTGAAAGCAAAAATAAAAGACTGCGACAACGTACGCGCTTGTTTCGAGCCAGCGTGGCTTTCCGTCCCCAGATTAAAAGCTGCAGTTATCTACACCGCCATATAAACGTGCATCTTCGTCTTCCCATCTTCTTCGACGTCTAAAAAATAGAAACGAATAAGGCTGTGTAGCGTATAATAAGCCGCGCAGCACGTCGGTATGCCTGACATAGTATGAAGTCAATGGAGACATTGGCTGCTCACTACAGCAAACAAAAGTGTGCAGAATTGCGACCGGAAAATCTTGCTCACTCATGTCGGATGCAGTGCTTGCACGCCGGACTGTGCAGTTTTCATGAGAGCAAAAATAAAAGACAGCGACAACGTACACGCTTGTTTCGAGCCAGTGCGGCTTTCCGTCCTCAGATTAGAAGCTGCACCTATGCAGACCGCCAATAAACTTGTGTCTTCGTCTTCTCACCTTCAACCTCTAAAAATTCGAAACGAATAGCGCTGTGTAGCATATAATAAGCCGCGCAACACCTGGGTACGCCTGCTGTAATATGAAGTAAACGGAGACATTAGCTGCTCACTACAGCAAACACAAGTGTGCAGAATTACGGCCGGACAATCTTGCTCACTTATGTCGAATGCAGTGCTTGCGCGCCGGACTATGCAGTTTTCGTGAGAGCAAAAATAAAAGACTACGACAACCCGCTTGTTTCGAGCCAGCGTGGCTTTCCGTCCCCAGATTAAAGGCTGCAGATATTTAGACCGCCATATAAACGTGTATCTTCGTTTTCCCATCATCGTCTACCTCAAAAAATGGAAACGAATTACGCTGTGTAGCGTATAATATTCAGCGCAGCACGTGGGTATGCCTGACATTATATGAAGTCAACGGAGACATTGGCTGCTCACTACCGCAAACACAAGTGTGCAGAATTACGACCGGACAATCTTGCTCACTTATGTCGAAACCAATGCTCGTGGGCTCGACTATGCAGTTTTCGCGAGAGCAAAAATAAAAGTCTCCGACAACGTACGCGCTTGTTTCGAGCCAGCGTCGCTTTCCGTCCCCAGATTAAAAGCTGTAGCTATTTACACCGCCATATAAACGTGTATCTTCGTCTTCCCATCATCGTCCACCTCTAATAAATCGAAACGAATAGCGCAGTGTAGCGTATAATAAGGTGCGCAACACGTGGGTACGCCTGCCGTAATATGAAGTCAACGGAGACATTGGCTGCTCACTACAGCAAACACAAGTGTGCAGAATTACGGCCGGACAATCTTGCTCACTTATGTCGAATGCAGTGCTCGTGGGCTCGACTATGCAGTTTTCGTGATAGCAAAAATAAAAGACTGCGACAACGCATGGGCTTGTTTCGAGCCAGCGTGGCTTTCCGTCCCCAGATTAAAAGCTGCAGTTAATTACACCGCCATATAAACGTGTATCTTTGTCTTCCCATCAATGCCCACCTCGAAAAATCGAAACGAATTGCGCTGTGTAGCGTATAATAAGCCGCGCAGCACGTGGGTATGCCTGACATTATATGAAGTCAACGGAGACATTGGCTGCTCACTACAGCAAACACAAGTGTGCAGAATAAAGACCGGACAATCTTGCTAACTTATGTCGAATGCAATGCGCGTGGGCTCGACTATGCAGTTTTCGCGAGAGCAAAAATAAAAGTCTGCGACAACGTACGCGCTTGTTTCGAGCCAGCGTGGCTTTCCGTCCCCAGATTAAAAGCTGTAGCTATTTACACCGCGATATAAACGTGTATCTTCGTCTTCCCATCATCGTCCACCTCTAAAAAATCGAAACGAATAGCGCAGTGTAGCGTATAATGAGGTGCGCAACACGTGGGTACGCCTGCCGTAATATGAAGTCAAAGGAGAGATTGGCTGCTCACTACAGCGAACACAAGTGTGCAGAATAAAGACCGGACAATCTTGCTCACTTATGTCGAATGCAGTGCTCATGGGCTCGACTATGCAGTTTTCATGAGAGCAAAAATAAAAGACTGCGACAACGTATGCGCTTGTTTCGAGCCAGCGTGGCTTTCCGTCCCCAGATTAAAAGCTGCAGTTATTTACACCGCCATATAAGCGTGTATCTTTGTCTTCCCATCTTCTTCCACGTCTAAAAAAAGGAAACGAATAAGGCTGTGTGGCGTATAATAAGCCGAGCAACACGTGGGTACGCCTGCCGTAATATGAAGTCAACGGAGACATTGGCTGCTCACTACAGTAAACACAAGTGTGCAGAATTACCACAGGACAATCTTGCTAACTTATGTTGAATGCAAAGCTCGTGGGCTCAACTATGCAGTTTTCGTGAGAGCAAAAATAAAAGACTACGGCAACGCGCTTGTTTCGAGCTAGCGTGGCTTTCTGTCCCCAGATTAAAAGCTGCAGTTATTTAAACCGCCATAGAAACGTGCATCTTCGCCTTCCAATCTTCTTCGACATCTAAAAAATGGAAATAAATAGGGCTGTATAGCGTATAATAAGCCGAGCAACACGCGGGTACGCCTGCCGTAATATGAAGTGAACGGAGACATTGGCTGCTTACTACAGCAAACACAAGTGTGCAGAATTACGACCGGACAATCTTGCTCACTTATGTGGAATGCAAAGCTCGTTGGCTCGGCTATGCTGTTTTCGTGAGAGCAAAAATAAAAGTCTACGGCCACACGCTTGTTTCGAGCCAGCGTGGCTTTCTGTCCCCAGATTAAAAGCTGCAGTTATTTAGACCGCCATATAAACGTGCAACTTCGCCTTCCCATCTTCTTCGACATCTAAAAAATGGAATTGAATAGGGCTGTGTAGCGTATAATAAGCCGAGCAACACGTGGGTACGCCTGCCTTAATATGAAGTCAACGGAGACATTGGCTGCTCACTACAGCGAACACAAGTGTGCAGAATTACGACCGGACAATCTTGCTCACTTATGTCGAATGCAGTGCTCATGGGCTCGACTATGCAGTTTTCGTGAAAGCAAAAATAAGACTGCGACAACGTATGCGCTTGTTTCCAGCCAGCGTGGCTTTCCGTCCCCAGATTAAAAGCTGCAGTTATTTACACCGCCATATAAACGTGTATCTTTGTCTTCCCATCAATGCCCGCCTCAAAAAATCGAAACGAATTGCGCTGTGTAGCGTATAATAAGCCGCGCAGCACGTGGGTATGCCTGACATTATATGAAGTCAACGGAGACATTGGCTGCTCACTACAGCAAACACAAGTGTTCAGAATTACGACCGGACAATCTTGCTCACTTATGTCGAATGCAGTGCTCATGGGCTCGACTATGCAGTTTTCGTGAGAGCAAAAATAAAAGACTGCGACAACATACGCGCTTGTTTTGAGCCAGCGTGGCTTTCCGTCCCCAGATTAAAAGCTGCAGCTTTTAAGACTGCCATATAGACGTGTATCTTCGTCTTCCCATCATCGTCTACCTCAAAAAATGGAAACGAATTGCGCTGTGTAGCGTATAATAGGCAGCGCAGCACGTGGGTATGCCTGACATTATATGAAGTCAACGGAGACACTGGCTGCTCACTAAAGCAAACACAAGTGTGCAGAATTACGACCGGACAATCTTGCTCACTTATGTCGAAACCAATGCTCGTGGGCTCGACTATGCAGTTTTCGCGAGAGCAAAAATAAAAGTCTGCGACGACGTACGCGCTTGTTTCGAGCCAGCGTGGCTTTCCGTCCCCAGATTAAAAGCTGTAGCTATTTACACCGCCATATAAACGCGTATCTTCGTCTTTACATTATCGTCCACCTCTAATAAATCGAAACGAATAGCGCAGTGTAGCGTATAATAAGGTGCGCAACACGTGGGTACGCCTGCCGTAATATGAAGTCAACGGAGACATTGGCTGCTCACTACAGCAAACACAAGTGTGCAGAATAAAGACCGGACAATCTTGCTCACTTATGTCGAATGCAGTGCTCGTGGGCTCGACTATGCAGTTTTCGTGAGAGCAAAAATAAAAGACTGCGACAACGTACGCGCTTGTTTCGAGCCAGTGTGGATTTCCGCCCTCAGATTAAAAGGTGCAGCTATTTAGACCGCCACATAGACGTGTATCTTCCTCTTCCCATCTTCTTCCACCTCAAAAAACTCGAAACGAATAGCGCTGTGTGGCGTATAATACGCCGCGCAACACGTGGGTATGCCTGCCGTAATATGAAGTCAACGGAGACATTGGCTGCTCACTACTGCGAACACAATTGTACAGAGTTACTACCGGACAATCTTGCTCACTTATGTCGAATACAGTGCTCGTGGGCTCGACTATGCAGTTTTCAAGAGAGCAAACATAAAAGACTGCGACAATCCGCCTGTTTCGAGCCAGCGTGGCTTTCCGTCCCCAGATTAAAAGCTGTTGCTATTTACACCGCGATATAAACGTGTATCTTCGTCTTCCCATCATCGTCCACCTCTAAAAAATCGAAACGAATAGCGCAGTGTAGCGTATAATGAGGTGCGCAACACGTGGGTACGCCTGCCGTAATATGAAGTCAAAGGAGAGATTGGCTGCTCACTACAGCGAACACAAGTGTGCAGAATAAAGACCGGACAATCTTGCTCACTTATGTCGAATGCAGTGCTCATGGGCTCGACTATGCAGTTTTCATGAGAGCAAAAATAAAAGACTGCGACAACGTATGCGCTTGTTTCGAGCCAGCGTGGCTTTCCGTCCCCAGATTAAAAGCTGCAGTTATTTACACCGCCATATAAGCGTGTATCTTTGTCTTCCCATCTTCTTCCACGTCTAAAAAAAGGAAACGAATAAGGCTGTGTTGCGTATAATAAGCAGAGCAACACGTGGGTACGCCTGCCGTAATATGAAGTCAACGGAGACATTGGCTGCTCACTACAGTAAACACAAGTGTGCAGAATTACCACAGGACAATCTTGCTAACTTATGTTGAATGCAAAGCTCGTGGGCTCAACTATGCAGTTTTCGTGAGAGCAAAAATAAAAGACTACGGCAACGCGCTTGTTTCGAGCTAGCGTGGCTTTCTGTCCCCAGATTAAAAGCTGCAGTTATTTAAACCGCCATAGAAACGTGCATCTTCGCCTTCCAATCTTCTTCGACATCTAAAAAATGGAAATAAATAGGGCTGTATAGCGTATAATAAGCCGAGCAACACGCGGGTACGCCTGCCGTAATATGAAGTGAACGGAGACATTGGCTGCTTACTACAGCAAACACAAGTGTGCAGAATTACGACCGGACAATCTTGCTCACTTATGTGGAATGCAAAGCTCGTTGGCTCGGCTATGCTGTTTTCGTGAGAGCAAAAATAAAAGTCTACGGCCACACGCTTGTTTCGAGCCAGCGTGGCTTTCTGTCCCCAGATTAAAAGCTGCAGTTATTTAGACCGCCATATAAACGTGCAACTTCGCCTTCCCATCTTCTTCGACATCTAAAAAATGGAATTGAATAGGGCTGTGTAGCGTATAATAAGCCGAGCAACACGTGGGTACGCCTGCCTTAATATGAAGTCAACGGAGACATTGGCTGCTCACTACAGCGAACACAAGTGTGCAGAATTACGACCGGACAATCTTGCTCACTTATGTCGAATGCAGTGCTCATGGGCTCGACTATGCAGTTTTCGTGAAAGCAAAAATAAGACTGCGACAACGTATACGCTTGTTTCCAGCCAGCGTGGCTTTCCGTCCCCAGATTAAAAGCTGCAGTTATTTACACCGCCATATAAACGTGTATCTTTGTCTTCCCATCAATGCCCGCCTCAAAAAATCGAAACGAATTGCGCTGTGTAGCGTATAATAAGCCGCGCAGCACGTGGGTATGCCTGACATTATATGAAGTCAACGGAGACATTGGCTGCTCACTACAGCAAACACAAGTGTTCAGAATTACGACCGGACAATCTTGCTCACTTATGTCGAATGCAGTGCTCATGGGCTCGACTATGCAGTTTTCGTGAGAGCAAAAATAAAAGACTGCGACAACATACGCGCTTGTTTTGAGCCAGCGTGGCTTTCCGTCCCCAGATTAAAAGCTGCAGCTTTTAAGACTGCCATATAGACGTGTATCTTCGTCTTCCCATCATCGTCTACCTCAAAAAATGGAAACGAATTGCGCTGTGTAGCGTATAATAGGCAGCGCAGCACGTGGGTATGCCTGACATTATATGAAGTCAACGGAGACACTGGCTGCTCACTAAAGCAAACACAAGTGTGCAGAATTACGACCGGACAATCTTGCTCACTTATGTCGAAACCAATGCTCGTGGGCTCGACTATGCAGTTTTCGCGAGAGCAAAAATAAAAGTCTGCGACGACGTACGCGCTTGTTTCGAGCCAGTGTGGCTTTCCGTCCCCAGATTAAAAGCTGTAGCTATTTACACCGCCATATAAACGCGTATCTTCGTCTTTACATTATCGTCCACCTCTAATAAATCGAAACGAATAGCGCAGTGTAGCGTATAATAAGGTGCGCAACACGTGGGTACGCCTGCCGTAATATGAAGTCAACGGAGACATTGGCTGCTCACTACAGCAAACACAAGTGTGCAGAATAAAGACCGGACAATCTTGCTCACTTATGTCGAATGCAGTGCTCGTGGGCTCGACTATGCAGTTTTCGTGAGAGCAAAAATAAAAGACTGCGACAACGTACGCGCTTGTTTCGAGCCAGTGTGGATTTCCGCCCTCAGATTAAAAGGTGCAGCTATTTAGACCGCCACATAGACGTGTATCTTCCTCTTCCCATCTTCTTCCACCTCAAAAAACTCGAAACGAATAGCGCTGTGTGGCGTATAATACGCCGCGCAACACGTGGGTATGCCTGCCGTAATATGAAGTCAACGGAGACATTGGCTGCTCACTACTGCGAACACAATTGTACAGAGTTACTACCGGACAATCTTGCTCACTTATGTCGAATACAGTGCTCGTGGGCTCGACTATGCAGTTTTCAAGAGAGCAAACATAAAAGACTGCGACAATCCGCCTGTTTCGAGCCAGCGTGGCTTTCCGTCCCCAGATTAAAAGCTGCAGCTATTTAGACCGCCATATAAACGTGCATCTTCCTCTTCCCATCTTCTTCCACCTCAAAAAACTCGAAACGAATAGCGCTGTGTGGCGTATAATAAGCCGCGCAACACGTGGGTATGCCTGCCGTAATATGAAGTCAACGGAGACATTGGCTGCTCACTACAGCGAACACAAGTGTGCAGAATTACGACCGGACAATCTTGCTCACTTATGTCGAATGCAGTGCTCGTGTGCTCGACTATGCAGTTTTCGTGAGAGCAAACATAAAAGACTGCGACAACGTACGCGCTTGTTTCGAGCCAGTGCGGTTTTCCGCCCTCAGATTAAAAGGTGCAGCTATTTAGACCGCCACATAGACGTGTATCTTCCTCTTCCCATCTTCTTCCACCTCAAAAAACTCGAAACGAATAGCGCTGTGTGGCGTATAATAAGCTGCGAAACACTTGTGTACGCCTGCCGTAATATGAAGTCAAAGGAGACATTGGCTGCTCACTACAGCGAACACAAGTGTGCAGAATTACGACCGGACAATCTTGCTCACTTATGTCGAATGCAGTGCTCGTGGGCTCGACTATGCAGTTTTCGTGAAAGCAAAAATAAAAGACTGCGACAACGTACGCGCTTGTTTCGAGCCAGCGTGGCTTTCCGTCCCCAGATTAAAAGCTGCAGTTATTTACACCGCCATATAAACGTGCATCTTCGTCTTCCCATCTTCTTCGACGTCTAAAAAATAGAAACGAATAAGGCTGTGTAGCGTATAATAAGCCGCGCAGCACGTCGGTATGCCTGACATAGTATGAAGTCAATGGAGACATTGGCTGCTCACTACAGCAAACAAAAGTGTGCAGAATTGCGACCGGAAAATCTTGCTCACTCAAGTCGGATGCAGTGCTTGCACGCCGGACTGTGCAGTTTTCATGAGAGCAAAAATAAAAGACAGCGACAACGTACACGCTTGTTTCGAGCCAGTGCGGCTTTCCGTCCTCAGATTAGAAGCTGCACCTATGCAGACCGCCAATAAACTTGTGTCTTCGTCTTCTCACCTTCAACCTCTAAAAATTCGAAACGAATAGCGCTGTGTAGCATATAATAAGCCGCGCAACACCTGGGTACGCCTGCTGTAATATGAAGTAAACGGAGACATTAGCTGCTCACTACAGCAAACACAAGTGTGCAGAATTACGGCCGGACAATCTTGCTCACTTATGTCGAATGCAGTGCTTGCGCGCCGGACTATGCAGTTTTCGTGAGAGCAAAAATAGAAGACTACGACAACCCGCTTGTTTCGAGCCAGCGTGGCTTTCCGTCCCCAGATTAAAGGCTGCAGATATTTAGACCGCCATATAAACGTGTATCTTCGTTTTCCCATCATCGTCTACCTCAAAAAATGGAAACGAATTACGCTTTGTAGCGTATAATATTCAGCGCAGCACGTGGGTATGCCTGACATTATATGAAGTCAACGGAGACATTGGCTGCTCACTACCGCAAACACAAGTGTGCAGAATTACGACCGGACAATCTTGCTCACTTATGTCGAAACCAATGCTCGTGGGCTCGACTATGCAGTTTTCGCGAGAGCAAAAATAAAAGTCTCCGACAACGTACGCGCTTGTTTCGAGCCAGCGTCGCTTTCCGTCCCCAGATTAAAAGCTGTAGCTATTTACACCGCCATATAAACGTGTATCTTCGTCTTCCCATCATCGTCCACCTCTAATAAATCGAAACGAATAGCGCAGTGTAGCGTATAATAAGGTGCGCAACACGTGGGTACGCCTGCCGTAATATGAAGTCAACGGAGAAATTGGCTGCTCACTACAGCAAACACAAGTGTGCAGAATTACGGCCGGACAATCTTGCTCACTTATGTCGAATGCAGTGCTCGTGGGCTCGACTATGCAGTTTTCGTGATAGCAAAAATAAAAGACTGCGACAACGCATGGGCTTGTTTCGAGCCAGCGTGGCTTTCCGTCCCCAGATTAAAAGCTGTAGCTATTTACACCGCGATATAAACGTGTATCTTTGTCTTCCCATCAATGCCCACCTCAAAAAATCGAAACGAATAGCGCAGTGTAGCGTATAATAAGGTGCGCAACACGTGGGTACGCCTGCCTTAATATGAAGTCAACGGAGACATTGGCTGCTCACTACAGCAAACACAAGTGTGCAGAATAAAGACCGGACAATCTTGCTAACTTATGTCGAATGCAATGCGCGTGGGCTCGACTATGCAGTTTTCGCGAGAGCAAAAATAAAAGTCTGCGACAACGTACGCGCTTGTTTCGAGCCAGCGTGGCTTTCCGTCCCCAGATTAAAAGCTGTAGCTATTTACACCGCGATATAAACGTGTATCTTTGTCTTCCCATCAATGCCCACCTCAAAACATCGAAACGAATTGCGCTGTGTAGCGTATAATAGGCCGCGCCGCACGTGGGTATGCCTGACATTATATGAAGTCAACGGAGACATTGGCTGCTCACTACAGCAAACACAAGTGTTCAGAATTGTGACCGGAGAATCTTGCTCACTTATGTCGAATGCAATTCTCGTGGGCTCGACTATGCAGTTTTCGCGAGAGCAAAAATAAAAGTCTGCGACAACGTACGCGCTTGTTTCGAGCCAGCGTGGCTTTCCGTCCACAGATTAAAAGCTGTAGCTATTTACACCGCGATATAAACGTGTATCTTCGTCTTCCCATCATCGTCCACCTCTAAAAAATCGAAACGAATAGCGCAGTGTAGCGTATAATGAGGTGCGCAACACGTGGGTACGCCTGCCGTAATATGAAGTCAAAGGAGAGATTGGCTGCTCACTACAGCGAACACAAGTGTGCAGAATAAAGACCGGACAATCTTGCTCACTTATGTCGAATGCAGTGCTCATGGGCTCGACTATGCAGTTTTCATGAGAGCAAAAATAAAAGACTGCGACAACGTATGCGCTTGTTTCGAGCCAGCGTGGCTTTCCGTCCCCAGATTAAAAGCTGCAGTTATTTACACCGCCATATAAGCGTGTATCTTTGTCTTCCCATCTTCTTCCACGTCTAAAAAAAGGAAACGAATAAGGCTGTGTGGCGTATAATAAGCCGAGCAACACGTGGGTACGCCTGCCGTAATATGAAGTCAACGGAGACATTGGCTGCTCACTACAGTAAACACAAGTGTGCAGAATTACGACAGGACAATCTTGCTAACTTATGTTGAATGCAAAGCTCGTGGGCTCAACTATGCAGTTTTCGTGAGAGCAAAAATAAAAGACTACGGCAACGCGCTTGTTTCGAGCTAGCGTGGCTTTCTGTCCCCAGATTAAAAGCTGCAGTTATTTAGACCGCCATATAAACGTGCAACTTCGCCTTCCCATCTTCTTCGACATCTAAAAAATGGAATTGAATAGGGCTGTGTAGCGTATAATAAGCCGAGCAACACGTGGGTACGCCTGCCTTAATATGAAGTCAACGGAGACATTGGCTGCTCACTACAGCGGACACAAGTGTGCAGAATTACGACCGGACAATCTTGCTCACTTATGTGGAATGCAAAGCTCGTTGGCTCGGCTATGCTGTTTTCGTGAGAGCAAAAATAAAAGTCTACGGCAACACGCTTGTTTCGAGCCAGCGTGGCTTTCTGTCCCCAGATTAAAAGCTGCAGTTATTTAAACCGCCATAGAAACGTGCATCTTCGCCTTCCAATCTTCTTCGACATCTAAAAAATGGAAATAAATAGGGCTGTATAGCGTATAATAAGCCGAGCAACACGCGGGTACGCCTGCCGTAATATGAAGTGAACGGAGACATTGGCTGCTTACTACAGCAAACACAAGTGTGCAGAATTACGACCGGACAATCTTGCTCACTTATGTGGAATGCAAAGCTCGTTGGCTCGGCTATGCTGTTTTCGTGAGAGCAAAAATAAAAGTCTACGGCAACACGCTTGTTTCGAGCCAGCGTGGCTTTCTGTCCCCAGATTAAAAGCTGCAGTTATTTAGACCGCCATATAAACGTGCAACTTCGCCTTCCCATCTTCTTCGACATCTAAAAAATGGAATTGAATAGGGCTGTGTAGCGTATAATAAGCCGAGCAACACGTGGGTACGCCTGCCTTAATATGAAGTCAACGGAGACATTGGCTGCTCACTACAGCGGACACAAGTGTGCAGAATTACGACCGGACAATCTTGCTCACTTATGTCGAATGCAGTGCTCATGGGCTCGACTATGCAGTTTTCGTGAAAGCAAAAATAAGACTGCGACAACGTGTGCGCTTGTTTCCAGCCAGCGTGGCTTTCCGTCCCCAGATTAAAAGCTGCAGTTATTTACACCGCCATATAAACGTGTATCTTTGTCTTCCCATCAATGCCCGCCTCAAAAAATCGAAACGAATTGCGCTGTGTAGCGTATAATAAGCCGCGCAGCACGTGGGTATGCCTGACATTATATGAAGTCAACGGAGACATTGGCTGCTCACTACAGCAAACACAAGTGTTCAGAATTACGACCGGACAATCTTGCTCATTTATGTCGAATGCAGTGCTCATGGGCTCGACTATGCAGTTTTCGTGAGAGCAAAAATAAAAGACTGCGACAACATACGCGCTTGTTTTGAGCCAGCGTGGCTTTCCGTCCCCAGATTAAAAGCTGCAGCTATTAAGACTGCCATATAGACGTGTATCTTCGTCTTCCCATCATCGTCTACCTCAAAAAATGGAAACGAATTACGCTGTGTAGCGTATAATAGGCAGCGCAGCACGTGGGTATGCCTGACATTATATGAAGTCAACGGAGACACTGGCTGCTCACTAAAGCAAACACAAGTGTGCAGAATTACGACCGGACAATCTTGCTCACTTATGTCGAAACCAATGCTCGTGGGCTCGACTATGCAGTTTTCGCGAGAGCAAAAATAAAAGTCTGCGACGACGTACGCGCTTGTTTCGAGCCAGCGTGGCTTTCCGTCCCCAGATTAAAAGCTGTAGCTATTTACACCGCCATATAAACGCGTATCTTCGTCTTTACATTATCGTCCACCTCTAATAAATCGAAACGAATAGCGCAGTGTAGCGTATAATAAGGTGCGCAACACGTGGGTACGCCTGCCGTAATATGAAGTCAACGGAGACATTGGCTGCTCACTACAGCAAACACAAGTGTGCAGAATAAAGACCGGACAATCTTGCTCACTTATGTCGAATGCAGTGCTCGTGGGCTCGACTATGCAGTTTTCGTGAGAGCAAAAATAAAAGACTGCGACAACGTACACGCTTGTTTCGAGCCAGTGTGGATTTCCGCCCTCAGATTAAAAAGGTGCAGCTATTTAGACCGCCACATAGACGTGTATCTTCCTCTTCCCATCTTCTTCCACCTCAAAAAACTCGAAACGAATAGCGCTGTGTGGCGTATAATACGCCGCGCAACACGTGGGTATGCCTGCCGTAATATGAAGTCAACGGAGACATTGGCTGCTCACTACTGCGAACACAATTGTACAGAGTTACTACCGGACAATCTTGCTCACTTATGTCGAATACAGTGCTCGTGGGCTCGACTATGCAGTTTTCAAGAGAGCAAACATAAAAGACTGCGACAATCCGCCTGTTTCGAGCCAGCGTGGCTTTCCGTCCCCAGATTAAAAGCTGTAGCTATTTACACCGCCATATAAACGCGTATCTTCGTCTTTACATTATCGTCCACCTCAAAAAACTCGAAACGAATAGCGCTGTGTGGCGTATAATACGCCGCGCAACACGTGGGTATGCCTGCCGTAATATGAAGTCAACGGAGACATTGGCTGCTCACTACAGCAAACACAAGTGTGCAGAATAAAGACCGGACAATCTTGCTAACTTATGTCGAATGCAATGCGCGTGGGCTCGACTATGCAGTTTTCGCGGGAGCAAAAATAAAAGTCTGCGACAACGTACGCGCTTGTTTCGAGCCAGCGTGGCTTTCCGTCCCCAGATTAAAAGCTGTAGCTATTTACACCGCGATATAAACGTGTATCTTTGTCTTCCCATCAATGCCCACCTCAAAAAATCGAAACGAATAGCGCAGTGTAGCGTATAATAAGGTGCGCAACACGTGGGTACGCCTGCCTTAATATGAAGTCAACGGAGACATTGGCTGCTCACTACAGCAAACACAAGTGTGCAGAATAAAGACCGGACAATCTTGCTAACTTATGTCGAATGCAATGCGCGTGGGCTCGACTATGCAGTTTTCGCGAGAGCAAAAATAAAAGTCTGCGACAACGTACGCGCTTGTTTCGAGCCAGCGTGGCTTTCCGTCCCCAGATTAAAAGCTGTAGCTATTTACACCGCGATATAAACGTGTATCTTTGTCTTCCCATCAATGCCCACCTCAAAAAATCGAAACGAATTGCGCTGTGTAGCGTATAATAGGCCGCGCCGCACGTGGGTATGCCTGACATTATATGAAGTCAACGGAGACATTGGCTGCTCACTACAGCAAACACAAGTGTTCAGAATTGTGACCGGAGAATCTTGCTCACTTATGTCGAATGCAATTCTCGTGGGCTCGACTATGCAGTTTTCGCGAGAGCAAAAATAAAAGTCTGCGACAACGTACGCGCTTGTTTCGAGCCAGCGTGGCTTTCCGTCCCCAGATTAAAAGCTGTAGCTATTTACACCGCGATATAAACGTGTATCTTCGTCTTCCCATCATCGTCCACCTCTAAAAAATCGAAACGAATAGCGCAGTGTAGCGTATAATGAGGTGCGCAACACGTGGGTACGCCTGCCGTAATATGAAATCAAAGGAGACATTGGCTGCTCACTACAGCGGACACAAGTGTGCAGAATTACGACCGGACAATCTTGCTCACTTATGTCGAATGCAGTGCTCATGGGCTCGACTATGCAGTTTTCGTGAAAGCAAAAATAAGACTGCGACAACGTATGCGCTTGTTTCCAGCCAGCGTGGCTTTCCGTCCCCAGATTAAAAGCTGCAGTTATTTACACCGCCATATAAACGTGTATCTTTGTCTTCCCATCAATGCCCGCCTCAAAAAATCGAAACGAATTGCGCTGTGTAGCGTATAATAAGCCGCGCAGCACGTGGGTATGCCTGACATTATATGAAGTCAACGGAGACATTGGCTGCTCACTACAGCAAACACAAGTGTTCAGAATTACGACCGGACAATCTTGCTCACTTATGTCGAATGCAGTGCTCATGGGCTCGACTATGCAGTTTTCGTGAGAGCAAAAATAAAAGACTGCGACAACATACGCGCTTGTTTTGAGCCAGCGTGGCTTTCCGTCCCCAGATTAAAAGCTGCAGCTATTAAGACTGCCATATAGACGTGTATCTTCGTCTTCCCATCATCGTCTACCTCAAAAAATGGAAACGAATTACGCTGTGTAGCGTATAATAGGCAGCGCAGCACGTGGGTATGCCTGACATTATATGAAGTCAACGGAGACACTGGCTGCTCACTAAAGCAAACACAAGTGTGCAGAATTACGACCGGACAATCTTGCTCACTTATGTCGAAACCAATGCTCGTGGGCTCGACTATGCAGTTTTCGCGAGAGCAAAAATAAAAGTCTGCGACGACGTACGCGCTTGTTTCGAGCCAGCGTGGCTTTCCGTCCCCAGATTAAAAGCTGTAGCTATTTACACCGCCATATAAACGCGTATCTTCGTCTTTACATTATCGTCCACCTCTAATAAATCGAAACGAATAGCGCAGTGTAGCGTATAATAAGGTGCGCAACACGTGGGTACGCCTGCCGTAATATGAAGTCAACGGAGACATTGGCTGCTCACTACAGCAAACACAAGTGTGCAGAATAAAGACCGGACAATCTTGCTCACTTATGTCGAATGCAGTGCTCGTGGGCTCGACTATGCAGTTTTCGTGAGAGCAAAAATAAAAGACTGCGACAACGTACGCGCTTGTTTCGAGCCAGTGTGGATTTCCGCCCTCAGATTAAAAGGTGCAGCTATTTAGACCGCCACATAGACGTGTATCTTCCTCTTCCCATCTTCTTCCACCTCAAAAAACTCGAAACGAATAGCGCTGTGTGGCGTATAATACGCCGCGCAACACGTGGGTATGCCTGCCGTAATATGAAGTCAACGGAGACATTGGCTGCTCACTACTGCGAACACAATTGTACAGAGTTACTACCGGACAATCTTGCTCACTTATGTCGAATACAGTGCTCGTGGGCTCGACTATGCAGTTTTCAAGAGAGCAAACATAAAAGACTGCGACAATCCGCCTGTTTCGAGCCAGCGTGGCTTTCCGTCCCCAGATTAAAAGCTGCAGCTATTTAGACCGCCATATAAACGTGCATCTTCCTCTTCCCATCTTCTTCCACCTCAAAAAACTCGAAACGAATAGCGCTGTGTGGCGTATAATAAGCCGCGCAACACGTGGGTATGCCTGCCGTAATATGAAGTCAACGGAGACATTGGCTGCTCACTACAGCAAACACAAGTGTGCAGAATAAAGACCGGACAATCTTGCTCACTTATGTCGAATGCAATGCTCGTGGGCTCGACTATGCAGTTTTCGCGGGAGCAAAAATAAAAGTCTGCGACAACGTACGCGCTTGTTTCGAGCCAGCGTGGCTTTCCGTCCCCAGATTAAAAGCTGTAGCTATTTACACCGCGATATAAACGTGTATCTTTGTCTTCCCATCAATGCCCACCTCAAAAAATCGAAACGAATAGCGCAGTGTAGCGTATAATAAGGTGCGCAACACGTGGGTACGCCTGCCTTAATATGAAGTCAACGGAGACATTGGCTGCTCACTACAGCAAACACAAGTGTGCAGAATAAAGACCGGACAATCTTGCTAACTTATGTCGAATGCAATGCGCGTGGGCTCGACTATGCAGTTTTCGCGAGAGCAAAAATAAAAGTCTGCGACAACGTACGCGCTTGTTTCGAGCCAGCGTGGCTTTCCGTCCCCAGATTAAAAGCTGTAGCTATTTACACCGCGATATAAACGTGTATCTTTGTCTTCCCATCAATGCCCACCTCAAAAAATCGAAACGAATTGCGCTGTGTAGCGTATAATAGGCCGCGCCGCACGTGGGTATGCCTGACATTATATGAAGTCAACGGAGACATTGGCTGCTCACTACAGCAAACACAAGTGTTCAGAATTGTGACCGGAGAATCTTGCTCACTTATGTCGAATGCAATTCTCGTGGGCTCGACTATGCAGTTTTCGCGAGAGCAAAAATAAAAGTCTGCGACAACGTACGCGCTTGTTTCGAGCCAGCGTGGCTTTCCGTCCCCAGATTAAAAGCTGTATCTATTTACACCGCGATATAAACGTGTATCTTCGTCTTCCCATCATCGTCCACCTCTAAAAAATCGAAACGAATAGCGCAGTGTAGCGTATAATGAGGTGCGCAACACGTGGGTACGCCTGCCGTAATATGAAATCAAAGGAGAGATTGGCTGCTCACTACAGCGAACACAAGTGTGCAGAATAAAGACCGGACAATCTTGCTCACTTATGTCGAATGCAGTGCTCATGGGCTCGACTATGCAGTTTTCATGAGAGCAAAAATAAAAGACTGCGACAACGTATGCGCTTGTTTCGAGCCAGCGTGGCTTTCCGTCCCCAGATTAAAAGCTGCAGTTATTTACACCGCCATATAAGCGTGTATCTTTGTCTTCCCATCTTCTTCCACGTCTAAAAAAAGGAAACGAATAAGGCTGTGTGGCGTATAATAAGCCGAGCAACACGTGGGTACGCCTGCCGTAATATGAAGTCAACGGAGACATTGGCTGCTCACTACAGTAAACACAAGTGTGCAGAATTACGACAGGACAATCTAGCTAACTTATGTTGAATGCAAAGCTCGTGGGCTCAACTATGCAGTTTTCGTGAGAGCAAAAATAAAAGACTGCGACAACATACGCGCTTGTTTTGAGCCAGCGTGGCTTTCCGTCCCCAGATTAAAAGCTGCAGCTATTTACACCGCCATATAAACGCGTATCTTCGTCTTTACATTATCGTCCACCTCTAATAAATCGAAACGAATCCCGCAGTGTAGCGTATAATAAGGTGCGCAACACGTGGGTACGCCTGCCGTAATATGAAGTCAACGGAGACATTGGCTGCTCACTACAGCAAACACAAGTGTGCAGAATAAAGACCGGACAATCTTGCTCACTTATGTCGAATGCAGTGCTCGTGGGCTCGACTATGCAGTTTTCGTGAGAGCAAAAATAAAAGACTGCGACAACGTACGCGCTTGTTTCGAGCCAGTGTGGATTTCCGCCCTCAGATTAAAAGGTGCAGCTATTTAGACCGCCACATAGACGTGTATCTTCCTCTTCCCATCATCGTCTACCTCAAAAAATGGAAACGAATTACGCTGTGTAGCGTATAATAGACAGCGCAGCACGTGGGTATGCCTGACATTATATGAAGTCAACGGAGACACTGGCTGCTCACTAAAGCAAACACAAGTGTGCAGAATTACGACCGGACAATCTTGCTCACTTATGTCGAAACCAATGCTCGTGGGCTCGACTATGCAGTTTTCGCGAGAGCAAAAATAAAAGTCTGCGACGACGTACGCGCTTGTTTCGAGCCAGCGTGACTTTCCGTCCCCAGATTAAAAGCTGTAGCTATTTACACCGCCATATAAACGCGTATCTTCGTCTTTACATTATCGTCCACCTCTAATAAATCGAAACGAATGCCGCAGTGTAGCGTATAATAAGGTGCGCAACACGTGGGTACGCCTGCCGTAATATGAAGTCAACGGAGACATTGGCTGCTCACTACAGCAAACACAAGTGTGCAGAATAAAGACCGGACAATCTTGCTCACTTATGTCGAATGCAGTGCTCGTGGGCTCGACTATGCAGTTTTCGTGAGAGCAAAAATAAAAGACTGCGACAACGTACGCGCTTGTTTCGAGCCAGTGTGGATTTCCGCCCTCAGATTAAAAGGTGCAGCTATTTAGACCGCCACATAGACGTGTATCTTCCTCTTCCCATCTTCTTCCACCTCAAAAAACTCGAAACGAATAGCGCTGTGTGGCGTATAATACGCCGCGCAACACGTGGGTATGCCTGCCGTAATATGAAGTCAACGGAGACATTGGCTGCTCCCTACTGCGAACACAATTGTACAGAGTTACTACCGGACAATCTTGCTCACTTATGTCGAATACAGTGCTCGTGGGCTCGACTATGCAGTTTTCAAGAGAGCAAACATAAAAGACTGCGACAATCCGCCTGTTTCGTGCCAGCGTGGCTTTCCGTCCCCAGATTAAAAGCTGCAGCTATTTAGACCGCCATATAAACGTGCATCTTCCTCTTCCCATCTTCTTCCACCTCAAAAAACTCGAAACGAATAGCGCTGTGTGGCGTATAATAAGCCGCGCAACACGTGGGTATGCCTGCCGTAATATGAAGTCAACGGAGACATTGGCTGCTCACTACAGCAAACACAAGTGTGCAGAATAAAGACCGGACAATCTTGCTCACTTATGTCGAATGCAATGCTCGTGGGCTCGACTATGCAGTTTTCGCGGGAGCAAAAATAAAAGTCTGCGACAACGTACGCGCTTGTTTCGAGGCAGTGCGGCTTTCCGCCCTCAGATTAAAAGGTGCAGCTATTTAGACCGCCACATAGACGTGTATCTTCCTCTTCCCATCTTCTTCCACCTCAAAAAACTCGAAACGAATAGCGCTGTGTGGCGTATAATAAGCTGCGAAACACTTGTGTACGCCTGCCGTAATATGAAGTCAAAGGAGACATTGGCTGCTCACTACAGCGAACACAAGTGTGCAGAATTACGACCGGACAATCTTGCTCACTTATGTCGAATGCAGTGCTCGTGGGCTCGACTATGCAGTTTTCGTGAAAGCAAAAATAAAAGACTGCGACAACGTACGCGCTTGTTTCGAGCCAGCGTGGCTTTCCGTCCCCAGATTAAAAGCTGCAGTTATTTACACCGCCATATAAACGTGCATCTTCGTCTTCCCATCTTCTTCGACGTCTAAAAAATAGAAACGAATAAGGCTGTGTAGCGTATAATAAGCCGCGCAGCACGTCGGTATGCCTGACATAGTATGAAGTCAATGGAGACATTGGCTGCTCACTACAGCAAACAAAAGTGTGCAGAATTGCGACCGGAAAATCTTGCTCACTCATGTCGGATGCAGTGCTTGCACGCCGGACTGTGCAGTTTTCATGAGAGCAAAAATAAAAGACAGCGACAACGTACACGCTTGTTTCGAGCCAGTGCGGCTTTCCGTCCTCAGATTAGAAGCTGCACCTATGCAGACCGCCAATAAACTTGTGTCTTCGTCTTCTCACCTTCAACCTCTAAAAATTCGAAACGAATAGCGCTGTGTAGCATATAATAAGCCGCGCAACACCTGGGTACGCCTGCTGTAATATGAAGTAAACGGAGACATTAGCTGCTCACTACAGCAAACACAAGTGTGCAGAATTACGGCCGGACAATCTTGCTCACTTATGTCGAATGCAGTGCTTGCGCGCCGGACTATGCAGTTTTCGTGAGAGCAAAAATAAAAGACTACGACAACCCGCTTGTTTCGAGCCAGCGTGGCTTTCCGTCCCCAGATTAAAGGCTGCAGATATTTAGACCGCCATATAAACGTGTATCTTCGTTTTCCCATCATCGTCTACCTCAAAAAATGGAAACGAATTACGCTGTGTAGCGTATAATATTCAGCGCAGCACGTGGGTATGCCTGACATTATATGAAGTCAACGGAGACATTGGCTGCTCACTACCGCAAACACAAGTGTGTAGAATTACGACCGGACAATCTTGCTCACTTATGTCGAAACCAATGCTCGTGGGCTCGACTATGCAGTTTTCGGGAGAGCAAAAATAAAAGTCTCCGACAACGTACGCGCTTGTTTCGAGCCAGCGTCGCTTTCCGTCCCCAGATTAAAAGCTGTAGCTATTTACACCGCCATATAAACGTGTATCTTCGTCTTCCCATCATCGTCCACCTCTAATAAATCGAAACGAATAGCGCAGTGTAGCGTATAATAAGGTGCGCAACACGTGGGTACGCCTGCCGTAATATGAAGTCAACGGAGACATTGGCTGCTCACTACAGCAAACACAAGTGTGCAGAATTACGGCCGGACAATCTTGCTCACTTATGTCGAATGCAGTGCTCGTGGGCTCGACTATGCAGTTTTCGTGATAGCAAAAATAAAAGACTGCGACAACGCATGGGCTTGTTTCGAGCCAGCGTGGCTTTCCGTCCCCAGATTAAAAGCTGCAGTTAATTACACCGCCATATAAACGTGTATCTTTGTCTTCCCATCAATGCCCACCTCGAAAAATCGAAACGAATTGCGCTGTGTAGCGTATAATAAGCCGCGCAGCACGTGGGTATGCCTGACATTATATGAAGTCAACGGAGACATTGGCTGCTCACTACAGCAAACACAAGTGTGCAGAATAAAGACCGGACAATCTTGCTCACTTATGTCGAATGCAATGCTCGTGGGCTCGACTATGCAGTTTTCGCGGGAGCAAAAATAAAAGTCTGCGACAACGTACGCGCTTGTTTCGAGCCAGCGTGGCTTTCCGTCCCCAGATTAAAAGCTGTAGCTATTTACACCGCGATATAAACGTGTATCTTTGTCTTCCCATCAATGCCCACCTCAAAAAATCGAAACGAATAGCGCAGTGTAGCGTATAATAAGGTGCGCAACACGTGGGTACGCCTGCCTTAATATGAAGTCAACGGAGACATTGGCTGCTCACTACAGCAAACACAAGTGTGCAGAATAAAGACCGGACAATCTTGCTAACTTATGTCGAATGCAATGCGCGTGGGCTCGACTATGCAGTTTTCGCGAGAGCAAAAATAAAAGTCTGCGACAACGTACGCGCTTGTTTCGAGCCAGCGTGGCTTTCCGTCCCCAGATTAAAAGCTGTAGCTATTTACACCGCGATATAAACGTGTATCTTTGTCTTCCCATCAATGCCCACCTCAAAAAATCGAAACGAATTGCGCTGTGTAGCGTATAATAGGCCGCGCCGCACGTGGGTATGCCTGACATTATATGAAGTCAACGGAGACATTGGCTGCTCACTACAGCAAACACAAGTGTTCAGAATTGTGACCGGAGAATCTTGCTCACTTATGTCGAATGAAATCTCGTGGGCTCGACTATGCAGTTTTCGCGAGAGCAAAAATAAAAGTCTGCGACAACGTACGCGCTTGTTTCGAGCCAGCGTGGCTTTCCGTCCCCAGATTAAAACCTGTAGCTATTTACACCGCGATATAAACGTGTATCTTCGTCTTCCCATCATCGTCCACCTCTAAAAAATCGAAACGAATAGCGCAGTGTAGCGTATAATGAGGTGCGCAACACGTGGGTACGCCTGCCGTAATATGAAGTCAAAGGAGACATTGGCTGCTCACTACAGCGAACACAAGTGTGCAGAATAAAGACCGGACAATCTTGCTCACTTATGTCGAATGCAGTGCTCATGGGCTCGACTATGCAGTTTTCATGAGAGCAAAAATAAAAGACTGCGACAACGTATGCGCTTGTTTCGAGCCAGCGTGGCTTTCCGTCCCCAGATTAAAAGCTGCAGTTATTTACACCGCCATATAAGCGTGTATCTTTGTCTTCCCATCTTCTTCCACGTCTAAAAAAAGGAAACGAATAAGGCTGTGTGGCGTATAATAAGCCGAGCAACACGTGGGTACGCCTGCCGTAATATGAAGTCAACGGAGACATTGGCTGCTCACTACACCGAACACAATTGTGCAGAATTACGACCGGACAA
Organism: Amblyomma maculatum; assembly: GCF_055883805.1. Lineage (NCBI taxonomy): Eukaryota > Metazoa > Arthropoda > Arachnida > Ixodida > Ixodidae > Amblyomma > Amblyomma maculatum. Next base: position 117,177,936 of record NC_139350.1, on the reverse strand, counting down.
TCTTGCTCACTTATGTCGAATGCAAAGCTCGTGGGCTCAACTATGCTGTTTTCGTGAGAGCAAAAATAAGACTGCGACAACGTATGCGCTTGTTTCCAGCCAGAGTGGCTTTCCGTCCCCAGATTAAAAGCTGCAGTTATTTACACCGCCATATAAACGTGTATCTTTGTCTTCCCATCATCGTCTACCTCAAAAAATGGAAACGAATTACGCTGTGTAGCGTATAATAGGCAGCGCAGCACGTGGGTATGCCTGACATTATATGAAGTCAACGGAGACACTGGCTGCTCACTACCGCAAACACAAGTGTGCAGAATTACGACCGGACAATCTTGCTCACTTATGTCGAAACCAATGCTCGTGGGCTCGACTATGCAGTTTTCGTGATAGCAAAAATAAAAGACTGCGACAACGTATGCGCTTGTTTCGAGCCAGTGTGGATTTCCGCCCTCAGATTAAAAGGTGCAGCTATTTAGACCGCCACATAGACGTGTATCTTCCTCTTCCCATCTTCTTCCACCTCAAAAAACTCAAAACGAATAGCGCTGTGTGGCGTATAATAAGCTGCGAAACACTTGTGTACGCCTGCCGTAATATGAAGTCAAAGGAGACATTGGCTGCTCACTACAGCGAACACAAGTGTGCAGAATTACGACCGGACAATCTTGCTCACTTATGTCGAATGCAGTGCTCGTGTGCTCGACTATGCAGTTTTCGTGAGAGCAAACATAAAAGACTGCGACAACGTACGCGCTTGTTTCGAGCCAGTCCGGCTTTCCGCCCTCAGATTAAAAGGTGCAGCTATTTAGACCGCCACATAGACGTGTATCTTCCTCTTCCCATCTTCTTCCACCTCAAAAAACTCGGAACGAATAGCGCTGTGTGGCGTATAATAAGGTGCGCAACACGTGGGTACGCCTGCCGTAATATGAAGTCAACGGAGACATTGGCTGCTCACTACAGCAAACACAAGTGTGCAGAATAAAGACCGGACAATCTTGCTCTCTTATGTCGAATGCAGTGCTCGTGGGCTCGACTATGCAGTTTTCGTGATAGCAAAAATAAAAGACTGCGACAAAGCATGGGCTTGTTTCGAGCCAGCGTGGCTTTCCGTCCCCAGATTAAAAGCTGCAGTTAATTACACCGCCATATAAACTGTATCTTTGTCTTCCCATCAATGCCCACCTCGAAAAATCGAAACGAATTGCGCTGTGTAGCGTATAATAAGCCGCGCAGCACGTGGGTATGCCTGACATTATATGAAGTCAACGGAGACATTGGCTGCTCACTACAGCAAACACAAGTGTGCAGAATAAAGACCAGACAATCTTGCTCACTTATGTCGAATGCAATGCTCGTGGGCTCGACTATGCAGTTTTCGCGGGAGCAAAAATAAAAGTCTGCGACAACGTACGCGCTTGTTTCGAGCCAGCTTGGCTTTCCGTCCCCAGATTAAAAGCCGTAGCTATTTACACCGCGATATAAACGTGTATCTTTGTCTTCCCATCAATGCCCACCTCAAAAAATCGAAACGAATAGCGCAGTGTAGCGTATAATAAGGTGCGCAACACGTGGGTACGCCTGCCTTAATATGAAGTCAACGGAGACATTGGCTGCTCACTACAGCAAACACAAGTGTGCAGAATAAAGACCGGACAATCTTGCTAACTTATGTCGAATGCAATGCGCGTGGGCTCGACTATGCAGTTTTCGCGAGAGCAAAAATAAAAGTCTGCGACAACGTACGCGCTTGTTTCGAGCCAGCTTGGCTTTCCGTCCCCAGATTAAAAGCTGTAGCTATTTACACCGCGATATAAACGTGTATCTTCGTCTTCCCATCATCGTCCACCTCTAAAAAATCGAAACGAATAGCGCAGTGTAGCGTATAATGAGGTGCGCAACACGTGGGTACGCCTGCCGTAATATGAAGTCAAAGGAGACATTGGCTGCTCACTACAGCGAACACAAGTGTGCAGAATTACGACCGAACAATCCTGCTCATTATGTCGAATGCAATGCTCGTGGGCTCGACTATGCAGTTTTCGTGAGAGCAAAAATAAAAGACTGCGACAACGTACGCGCTTGTTTCGAGCCAGTGTGGATTTCCGCCCTCAGATTAAAAGGTGCAGCTATTTAGACCGCCACATAGACGGGTATCTTCCTCTTCCCATCTTCTTCCACCTCAAAAAACTCGAAACGAATAGCGCTGTGTGGCGTATAATAAGCCGCGCAACACGTGGGTATGCCTGCCGTAATATGAAGTCAACGGAGACATTGGCTGCTCACTAGAGCGAACACAATTGTACAGAGTTACTACCGGACAATCTTGCTCACTTATGTCGAATGCAGTGCTCGTGGGCTCGACTATGCAGTTTTCTAGAGAGCAAACATAAAAGACTGCGACAATCCGCCTGTTTCGAGCCAGTGTGGCTTTCCGCCCTCAGATTAAAAGGTGCAGTTATTTATACCGCCATATAAACGTGCATCTTCCTCTTCCCATCTTCTTCCACCTCAAAAAACTCGAAACGAATAGCGCTGTGTGGCGTATAATAAGCCGCGCAACACGTGGGTATGCCTCCCGTAATATGAAGTCAACGGAGACATTGGCTGCTCACTACAGCAAACACAAGTGTGCAGAATTACGACCGGACAATCTTGCTCACTTATGTCGAATGCAGTGCTCGTGGGCTCGACTATGCAGTTTTCGTGAGAGCAAAAATAAAAGACTGCGACAACGTACGCGCTTGTTTCGAGCCAGCGTGGCTTTCCGTCCCCAAATTAAAAGCTGCAGTTTTTTAGACCGCCATATAAACGTGCATCTTCGTCTTCCCATCTTCTTCCACCTCAAAAACTCGAAACGAATAGCGCTGTGTGGCGTATAATAAGCTGCGAAACACTCGTGTAGGCCTGCCGTAATATGAAGTCAAAGGAGACATTGGCTGCTCACTACAGCAAACACAAGTGTGCAGAATTACGACCGGACAATCTTGCTCACTTATGTCGAATGCAGTGCTCGTGGGCTCGACTATGCAGTTTTCGTGAGAGCAAAAATAAAAGACTGCGACAACGTACGCGCTTGTTTCGAGCCAGCGTGGCTTTCCGTCCCCAGATTAAAAGCTGCAGTTAATTAGACCGCCATATAAACGTGCATCTTCGTCTTCCCATCTTCTTCGACGTCTAAAAAATAGAAACGAATAAGGCTGTGTAGCGTATAATAAGCCGCGCAGCACGTCGGTATGCCTGACATAATATGAAGTCAATGGAGACATTGGCTGCTCCCAACAGCAAACAAAAGTGTGCAGAATTCCGACCGGAAAATCTTGCTCACTTATGTCGGATGCAGTGCTTGCACGCCGGACTGTGCAGTTTTCATGAGAGCAAAAATAAAAGACAGCGACAACGTACACGCTTGTTTCGAGCCAGTGCGGCTTTCCGTCCCCAGATTAGAAGCTGCACCTATGCAGACCGCCAATAAACTACTGTCTTCGTCTTCTCACCTTCAACCTCTAAATATTCGAAACGAACAGCGCTGTGTAGCATATAATAAGCCGCGCAACACCTGGGTACGCCTGCTGTAATATGAAGTCAACGGAGACATTAGCTGCTCACTACAGCAAACACTAGTGTGCAGAATTCCGACCGGACAATCTTGCTCACTTATGTCGAATGCAGTGCTTGCGCGCCGGACTATGCAGTTTTCGTGAGAGCAAAAATAAAAGACTACGACAACGCGCTTGTTTCGAGCCAGCGTGGCTTTCCGTCCCCAGATTAAAATCTGCAGCTATTTAGGCCGCCAATAAACTAGTGTCCTCGTCTTCTCATCTTCCACCTCTACAAATTCGAAACGAATAGCGCTGTGTAGCATACTATAATAAGCCGCGCAACACCTGGGTACGCCTGCTGTAATATGAAGTCAACGGAGACATTAGCTGCTCACTACAGCAAACACAAGTGTGCAGAATTACGGCCGGACAATCTTGCTCACTTATGTCGAATGCAGTGCTTGCGCGCCGGACTATGCAGTTTTCGTGAGAGCAAAAATAAAAGACTACGACAACGCGCTTGTTTCGAGCCAGCGTGGCTTTCCGTCCCCAGATTAAAAGCTGCAGCTATTTAGGCCGCCAATAAACTAGTGTCCTCGTCTTCTCATCTTCCACCTCTACAAATTCGAAACGAATAGCGCTGTGTAGCATATAATAAGCCGCGCAACACCTGGGTACGCCTGCTGTAATATGAAGTCAACGGAGACATTAGCTGCTCACTGCAGCAAACACAAGTGTGCAGAATTACGGCCGGACAATCTTGCTCACTTATGTCGAATGCAGTGCTTGCGCGCCGGACTATGCAGTTTTCGTGAGAGCAAAAATAAAAGACTACGACAACGCGCTTGTTTCGAGCCAGCGTGGCTTTCCGTCCGCAGATTAAAAGCTGCAACTATTAAGACCGCCAATAAACTAGTGTCCTCGTCTTCTCATCTTCCACCTCTACAAATTCGAAACGAATAGCGCTGTGTAGCATATAATAAGCCGCGCAACACCTGGGTACGCCTGCTGTAATATGAAGTCAACGGAGACATTAGCTGCTCACTACAGCAAACACTAGTGTGCAGAATTACGACCGGACAATCTTGCTCACTTATGTCGAATGCAGTGCGTGCGCGCCGGACTATGCAGTTTTCGTGAGAGCAAAAATAAAAGACTACGACAACGCGCTTGTTTCGAGCCAGCATGGCTTTCCGTCCGCAGATTAAAAGCTGCAGCTATTAAGACCGCCAATAAACTAGTGTCCTCGTCTTCTCATCTTCCACCTCTACAAATTCGAAACGAATAGCGCTGTGTAGCATATAATAAGCCGCGCAACACCTGGGTACGCCTGCTGTAATATGAAGTCAACGGAGACATTAGCTGCTCACTACAGCAAACACTAGTGTGCAGAATTACGGCCGGACAATCTTGCTCACTTATATAGAATGCAATGCTAGTGGGCTCGACTATGCAGTTTTCGCGAGAGCAAAAATAAAAGTCTGCGACAACGTACGCGCTTGTTTCGAGCCAACGTGGCTTTCCGTCACCAGATTAAAAGATGCAGTTATTTAGACCGCCATATAAACGTGTATATTTGTCTTCCCATCAATGGCTGTGTAGCGTATAATAAGGTGCGCAACACGTGGGTACGCCTGCCGTAATATGAAGTCAACGGAGACATTGGCTGCTCACTACAGCAAACACAAGTGTGCAGAATAAAGACCGGACAATCTTGCTCACTTATGTCGAATGCAGTGCGTGCGCGCCGGACTATGCAGTTTTCGTGAGAGCAAAAATAAAAGACTACGACAACGCGCTTGTTTCGAGCCAGCGTGGCTTTCCGTCCGCAGATTAAAAGCTGCAACTATTAAGACCGCCAATAAACTAGTGTCCTCGTCTTCTCATCTTCCACCTCTACAAATTCGAAACGAATAGCGCTGTGTAGCATATAATAAGCCGCGCAACACCTGGGTACGCCTGCTGTAATATGAAGTCAACGGAGACATTAGCTGCTCACTACAGCAAACACTAGTGTGCAGAATTACGGCCGGACAATCTTGCTCACTTATGTAGAATGCAATGCTAGTGGGCTCGACTATGCAGTTTTCGTGAGAGCAAAAATAAAAGACTGCGACAACGTATGCGCTTGTTTCGAGCCAGCGTGGCTTTCCGTCCCCAGATTAAAAGCTGCAGTTATTTACACCGCCATATAAACGTGTATCTTTGTCTTCCCATCAATGCCCACCACAAAAAATCGAAACGAATTGCGCTGTGTAGCGTATAATAAGCCGCGCAGCACGTGGGTATGCGTGACATTATATGAAGTCAACGCAGACATTGGCTGCTCACTACAGCAAACACAAGTGTGCAGAATTACGACCGGACAATCTTGCTCACTTATGTCGAATGCAGTGCTCATGGGCTCGACTATGCTGTTTTCGTGAGAGCAAAAATAAAAGACTGCGACAACGTATGCGCTTGTTTCGAGCCAGCGTGGCTTTCCGTCCCCAGATTAAAAGCTGCAGTTATTTACACCGCCATATAAACGTGTATCTTTGTCTTCCCATCAATGCCCACCTCAAAAAATCGAAACGAATAGCGCAGTTTAGCGTATAATAAGGTGCGCAACACGTGGGTACGCCTGCCGTAATAAGAAGTCAACGGAGACATTGGCTGCTCACCACAGCAAACACAAGTGTGCAGAATTACGACCGGACAATCTTGCACACTTATGTCGAATGCAATGCTCGTGGGCTCGACTATGCAGTTTTCGCGAGAGCAAAAATAAAAGTCTGCGACAACGTACGCGCTTGTTTCGAGCCAGTGTGGCTTTCCGCCCTCAGAATAAAAGCTGCAGCAATTTAGACCGCCATATAAACGTGTATCTTTGTCTTCCCATCATTGCCCACCTCAAAAAATCGAAACGAATAGCGCAGTTTAGCGTATAATAAGGTGCGCAACACGTGGGTACGCCTGCCGTAATATGAAGTCAAAGGAGACATTGGCTGCTCACTACAGCGAACACAAGTGTGCAGAATTACGACCGAACAATCTTGCTCACTTATGTCGAATGCAATGCTCGTGGGCTCGACTATGCAGTTTTCGTGAGAGCAAAAATAAAAGACTGCGACAACGTACGCGCTTGTTTCGAGCCAGTGTGGATATCCACCCTCAGATTAAAAGGTGCAGCTATTTAGACCGCCACATAGACGTGTATCTTCCTCTTCCCATCTTCTTCCACCTCAAAAAACTCGAAACGAATAGCGCTGTGTGGCGTATAATAAGCCGCGCAACACCTGGGTACGCCTGCTGTAATATGAAGTCAACGGAGACATTAGCTGCTCACTACAGCAAACACTAGTGTGCAGAATTACGACCGGACAATCTTGCTCACTTATGTCGAATGCAGTGCGTGCGCGCCGGACTATGCAGTTTTCGTGAGAGCAAAAATAAAAGACTACGACAACGCGCTTGTTTCGAGCCAGCATGGCTTTCCGTCCCCAGATTAAAAGCTGCAGCTATTAAGACCGCCAATAAACTAGTGTCCTCGTATTCTCATTTTCCACCTCTACAAATTCGAAACGAATAGCGCTGTGTAGCATATAAAAAGGCGCGCAACACCTGGGTACGCCTGCTGTAATATGAAGTCAACGGAGACATTAGCTGCTCACTACCGCAAACACAAGTGTGCAGAATGACGGCCGGACAATCTTGCTCACTTATGTAGAATGCAATGCTCGTGGGCTCGACTATGCAGTTTTCGCGAGAGCAAAAATAAAAGTCTGCGACAACGTACGCGCTTGTTTCGAGCCAGCGTGGCTTTCCGTCACCAGATTAAAAGATGCAGTTATTTAGACCGCCATATAAACGTGTATCTTTGTCTTCCCATCAATGCCCACCTCAAAAAATCGGAACGAATTGCGCTGTGTAGCGTATAATAAGGTGCGCAACACGTCGGTACGCCTGCCGTAATATGAAGTCAACGGAGACAAGGCTGCTCACCACAGCAAACACAAGTGTGCAGAATTACGACCGGACAATCTTGCACACTTATGTCGAATGCAATGCTCGTGGGCTCGACTATGCAGTTTTCGCGAGAGCAAAAATAAAAGTCTGCGACAACGTACGCGCTTGTTTCGAGCCAGTGCGGCTTTCCGTCCCCAGATTAAAAGCTGCAGTTATTTACACCGCCATATAAACGTGTATCTTTGTCTTCCCATCAATGCCCACCACAAAAAATCGAAACGAATTGCGCTGTGTAGCGTATAATAAGCCGCGCAGCACGTGGGTATGCCTGACATTATATGAAGTCAACGCAGACATTGGCTGCTCACTACAGCAAACACAAGTGTGCAGAATTACGACCGGACAATCTTGCTCACTTATGTCCAATGCAGTGCTCATGGGCTCGACTATGCAGTTATCGTGAGAGCAAAAATAAAAGACTGCTACAACGTATGCGCTTGTTTCGAGCCAGCGTGGCTTTCCGTCCCCAGATTAAAAGCTGCAGTTATTTACACCGCCATATAAACGTGTATCTTTGTCTTCCCATCAATGTCCACCTCAAAAAATCGAAACGAATAGCGCAGTTTAGCGTATAATAAGGTGCGCAACACGTGGGTACGCCTGCCGTAATAAGAAGTCAACGGAGACATTGGCTGCTCACCACAGCAAACACAAGTGTGCAGAATTACGACCGGACAATCTTGCACGCTTATGTCGAATGCAATGCTCGTGGGCTCGACTATGCAGTTTTCGCGAGAGCAAAAATAAAAGTCTGCGACAACGTACGCGCTTGTTTCGAGCCAGTGTGGCTTTCCGCCCTCAGAATAAAAGCTGCAGCTATTTAGACCGCCATTTAGACGTGTATCTTCGTCTTCCCATCTTCTTCCACCTCAAAAAACTCGAAACGAATACAGCTGTGTCGCGTATAATAAGACGCGCAACACGTGGGTATGCCTGCCGCAATACGAAGTCAAGGGAGACATTGGCTGCTCACGGCAGCAAACACAAGTGTGCAGAATTACGACCGGACAATCTTGCTCACTTATGTCGAATGCAAAGCTCGTGGGCTCGACTATGCAGTTTTCGTGAGAGCAAAAATAAAAGACTACGGCAACACGCTTGTCTCGAGCCAGCGTGGCTTTCTGTCCCCAGATTAAAAGCTGGAGTTATTTAGACCGCATATAAACGTGCATCTTCACCTTCCCATCTTCTTCGACATCTAAAAAATGGAAATGAATAGGGCTGTGTAGCGTATAATAAGCCGAGCAACACGTGGGTACGCCTGCCGTAATATCAAGTCAACGGAGACATTGGCATGCTCACTACAGCAAACACAAGTGTGCAAAATTGCGACCGGACAATCTTGCTCACTTATGTCGAATGCAAAGCTCGTGGGCTCGACTATGCAGTTTTCGTGAGAGCAAAAATAAAAGTCTACGGCAACACGCTTGTTTCGAGCCAGCGTGGCTTTCTGTCCCCAGATTAAAAGCTGCAGTTATTTAGACCGCCATATAAACGTGCAACTTCGCCTTCCCATCTTCTTCGACATCTAAAAAATGGAATTGAATAGGGCTGTGTAGCGTATAATAAGCCGAGCAACACGTGGGTACGCCTGCCTTAATATGAAGTCAACGGAGACATTGGCTGCTCACTACACCGAACACAATTGTGCAGAATTACGACCGGACAATCTTGCTCACTTATGTCGAATGCAAAGCTCGTGGGCTCAACTATGCTGTTTTCGTGAGAGCAAAAATAAGACTGCGACAACGTATGCGCTTGTTTCGAGCCAGCGTGGCTTTCCGTCCCCAGATTAAAAGCTGCAGCTATTTAGACCACCATATAAACGTGTATCTTTGTCTTCCCATCAATGCCCACCTCAAAAAATCGAAACGAATTGCGCTGTGTAGCGTATAATAAGCCGCGCAACACGTGGGTATGCCTGACATAATATGAAGTCAACAGAGAGATTGGCTGCTCACTACAGCAAACACAAGTGTGCAGAATTACGACCGGACAATCTTGCTCACTTATGTCGAATGCAGTGCTCATGGGCTCGACTATGCAGTTTTCGTGAAAGCAAAAATAAGACTGCGACAACGTATGCGCTTGTTTCCAGCCAGCGTGGCTTTCCGTCACCAGATTAAAAGATGCAGTTATTTAGACCGCCATATAAACGTGTATCTTTGTCTTCCCATCAATGCCCACCTCAAAAAATCGGAACGAATTGCGCTGTGTAGCGTATAATAAGGTGCGCAACACGTCGGTACGCCTGCCGTAATATGAAGTCAACGGAGACAAGGCTGCTCACCACAGCAAACACAAGTGTGCAGAATTACGACCGGACAATCTTGCACACTTATGTCGAATGCAATGCTCGTGGGCTCGACTATGCAGTTTTCGCGAGAGCAAAAATAAAAGTCTGCGACAACGTACGCGCTTGTTTCGAGCCAGTGCGGCTTTCCGTCCCCAGATTAAAAGCTGCAGTTATTTACACCGCCATATAAACGTGTATCTTTGTCTTCCCATCAATGCCCACCACAAAAAATCGAAACGAATTGCGCTGTGTAGCGTATAATAAGCCGCGCAGCACGTGGGTATGCCTGACATTATATGAAGTCAACGCAGACATTGGCTGCTCACTACAGCAAACACAAGTGTGCAGAATTACGACCGGACAATCTTGCTCACTTATGTCCAATGCAGTGCTCATGGGCTCGACTATGCAGTTATCGTGAGAGCAAAAATAAAAGACTGCTACAACGTATGCGCTTGTTTCGAGCCAGCGTGGCTTTCCGTCCCCAGATTAAAAGCTGCAGTTATTTACACCGCCATATAAACGTGTATCTTTGTCTTCCCATCAATGTCCACCTCAAAAAATCGAAACGAATAGCGCAGTTTAGCGTATAATAAGGTGCGCAACACGTGGGTACGCCTGCCGTAATAAGAAGTCAACGGAGACATTGGCTGCTCACCACAGCAAACACAAGTGTGCAGAATTACGACCGGACAATCTTGCACGCTTATGTCGAATGCAATGCTCGTGGGCTCGACTATGCAGTTTTCGCGAGAGCAAAAATAAAAGTCTGCGACAACGCACGCGCTTGTTTCGAGCCAGTGTGGCTTTCCGCCCTCAGAATAAAAGCTGCAGCTATTTAGACCGCCATTTAGACGTGTATCTTCGTCTTCCCATCTTCTTCCACCTCAAAAAACTCGAAACGAATACAGCTGTGTCGCGTATAATAAGACGCGCAACACGTGGGTATGCCTGCCGCAATACGAAGTCAAGGGAGACATTGGCTGCTCACGGCAGCAAACACAAGTGTGCAGAATTACGACCGGACAATCTTGCTCACTTATGTCGAATGCAAAGCTCGCGGGCTCGACTATGCAGTTTTCGTGAGAGCAAAAATAAAAGACTACGGCAACACGCTTGTCTCGAGCCAGCGTGGCTTTCTGTCCCCAGATTAAAAGCTGGAGTTATTTAGACCGCATATAAACGTGCATCTTCACCTTCCCATCTTCTTCGACATCTAAAAAATGGAAATGAATAGGGCTGTGTAGCGTATAATAAGCCGAGCAACACGTGGGTACGCCTGCCGTAATATCAAGTCAACGGAGACATTGGCATGCTCACTACAGCAAACACAAGTGTGCAAAATTGCGACCGGACAATCTTGCTCACTTATGTCGAATGCAAAGCTCGTGGGCTCGACTATGCAGTTTTCGTGAGAGCAAAAATAAAAGTCTACGGCAACACGCTTGTTTCGAGCCAGCGTGGCTTTCTGTCCCCAGATTAAAAGCTGCAGTTATTTAGACCGCCATATAAACGTGCAACTTCGCCTTCCCATCTTCTTCGACATCTAAAAAATGGAATTGAATAGGGCTGTGTAGCGTATAATAAGCCGAGCAACACGTGGGTACGCCTGCCTTAATATGAAGTCAACGGAGACATTGGCTGCTCACTACACCGAACACAATTGTGCAGAATTACGACCGGACAATCTTGCTCACTTATGTCGAATGCAAAGCTCGTGGGCTCAACTATGCTGTTTTCGTGAGAGCAAAAATAAGACTGCGACAACGTATGCGCTTGTTTCGAGCCAGCGTGGCTTTCCGTCCCCAGATTAAAAGCTGCAGCTATTTAGACCACCATATAAACGTGTATCTTTGTCTTCCCATCAATGCCCACCTCAAAAAATCGAAACGAATTGCGCTGTGTAGCGTATAATAAGCCGCGCAACACGTGGGTATGCCTGACATAATATGAAGTCAACAGAGAGATTGGCTGCTCACTACAGCAAACACAAGTGTGCAGAATTACGACCGGACAATCTTGCTCACTTATGTCGAATGCAGTGCTCATGGGCTCGACTATGCAGTTTTCGTGAAAGCAAAAATAAGACTGCGACAACGTATGCGCTTGTTTCCAGCCAGAGTGGCTTTCCGTCCCCAGATTAAAAGCTGCAGTTATTTACACCGCCATATAAACGTGTATCTTTGTCTTCCCATCATCGTCTACCTCAAAAAATGGAAACGAATTACGCTGTGTAGCGTATAATAGGCAGCGCAGCACGTGGGTATGCCTGACATTATATGAAGTCAACGGAGACACTGGCTGCTCACTACCGCAAACACAAGTGTGCAGAATTACGACCGGACAATCTTGCTCACTTATGTCGAAACCAATGCTCGTGGGCTCGACTATGCAGTTTTCGCGAGAGCAAAAATAAAAGTCTGCGACGACGTACGCGCTTGTTTCGAGCCAGCGTGGCTTTCCGTCCCCAGATTAAAAGCTGTAGCTATTTACACCGCCATATAAACGTGTATCTTCGTCTTTACATCATCGTCCACCTCTAATAAATCGAAACGAATAGCGCAGTGTAGCGTATAATAAGGTGCGCAACACGTGGGTACGCCTGCCGTAATATGAAGTCAACGGAGACATTGGCTGCTCACTACAGCAAACACAAGTGTGCAGAATAAAGACCGGACAATCTTGCACACTTATGTCGAATGCAGTGCTCGTGGGCTCGACTATGCAGTTTTCGTGATAGCAAAAATAAAAGACTGCGACAACGTATGCGCTTGTTTCGAGCCAGTGTGGATTTCCGCCCTCAGATTAAATGGTGCAGCTATTTAGACCGCCACATAGACGTGTATCTTCCTCTTCCCATCTTCTTCCACCTCAAAAAACTCAAAACGAATAGCGCTGTGTGGCGTATAATAAGCTGCGAAACACTTGTGTACGCCTGCCGTAATATGAAGTCAAAGGAGACATTGGCTGCTCACTACAGCGAACACAAGTGTGCAGAATTACGACCGGACAATCTTGCTCACTTATGTCGAATGCAGTGCTCGTGTGCTCGACTATGCAGTTTTCGTGAGAGCAAACATAAAAGACTGCGACAACGTACGCGCTTGTTTCGAGCCAGTCCGGCTTTCCGCCCTCAGATTAAAAGGTGCAGCTATTTAGACCGCCACATAGACGTGTATCTTCCTCTTCCCATCTTCTTCCACCTCAAAAAACTCGAAACGAATAGCGCTGTGTGGCGTATAATAAGCCGCGCAACACGTGGGTATGCCTGCCGTAATATGAAGTCAACGGAGACATTGGCTGCTCACTACAGCGAACACAAGTTTGCAGAATTACGACCGGACAATCTTGCTCACTTATGTCGAATGCAGTGCTCGTGTGCTCGACTATGCAGTTTTCGTGAGAGCAAACATAAAAGACTGCGACAACGTACGCGCTTGTTTCGAGCCAGTTCGGCTTTCCGCCCTCAGATTAAAAGGTGCAGCTATTTAGACCGCCACATAGACGTGTATCTTCCTCTTCCCATCTTCTTCCACCTCAAAAAACTCGGAACGAATAGCGCTGTGTGGCGTATAATAAGGTGCGCAACACGTGGGTACGCCTGCCGTAATATGAAGTCAACGGAGACATTGGCTGCTCACTACAGCAAACACAAGTGTGCAGAATAAAGACCGGACAATCTTGCTCTCTTATGTCGAATGCAGTGCTCGTGGGCTCGACTATGCAGTTTTCGTGATAGCAAAAATAAAAGACTGCGACAAAGCATGGGCTTGTTTCGAGCCAGCGTGGCTTTCCGTCCCCAGATTAAAAGCTGCAGTTAATTACACCGCCATATAAACTGTATCTTTGTCTTCCCATCAATGCCCACCTCGAAAAATCGAAACGAATTGCGCTGTGTAGCGTATAATAAGCCGCGCAGCACGTGGGTATGCCTGACATTATATGAAGTCAACGGAGACATTGGCTGCTCACTACAGCAAACACAAGTGTGCAGAATAAAGACCAGACAATCTTGCTCACTTATGTCGAATGCAATGCTCGTGGGCTCGACTATGCAGTTTTCGCGGGAGCAAAAATAAAAGTCTGCGACAACGTACGCGCTTGTTTCGAGCCAGCTTGGCTTTCCGTCCCCAGATTAAAAGCTGTAGCTATTTACACCGCGATATAAACGTGTATCTTTGTCTTCCCATCAATGCCCACCTCAAAAAATCGAAACGAATAGCGCAGTGTAGCGTATAATAAGGTGCGCAACACGTGGGTACGCCTGCCTTAATATGAAGTCAACGGAGACATTGGCTGCTCACTACAGCAAACACAAGTGTGCAGAATAAAGACCGGACAATCTTGCTAACTTATGTCGAATGCAATGCGCGTGGGCTCGACTATGCAGTTTTCGCGAGAGCAAAAATAAAAGTCTGCGACAACGTACGCGCTTGTTTCGAGCCAGCTTGGCTTTCCGTCCCCAGATTAAAAGCTGTAGCTATTTACACCGCGATATAAACGTGTATCTTCGTCTTCCCATCATCGTCCACCTCTAAAAAATCGAAACGAATAGCGCAGTGTAGCGTATAATGAGGTGCGCAACACGTGGGTACGCCTGCCGTAATATGAAGTCAAAGGAGACATTGGCTGCTCACTACAGCGAACACAAGTGTGCAGAATTACGACCGAACAATCCTGCTCACTTATGTCGAATGCAATGCTCGTGGGCTCGACTATGCAGTTTTCGTGAGAGCAAAAATAAAAGACTGCGACAACGTACGCGCTTGTTTCGAGCCAGTGTGGATTTCCGCCCTCAGATTAAAAGGTGCAGCTATTTAGACCGCCACATAGACGGGTATCTTCCTCTTCCCATCTTCTTCCACCTCAAAAAACTCGAAACGAATAGCGCTGTGTGGCGTATAATAAGCCGCGCAACACGTGGGTATGCCTGCCGTAATATGAAGTCAACGGAGACATTGGCTGCTCACTAGAGCGAACACAATTGTACAGAGTTACTACCGGACAATCTTGCTCACTTATGTCGAATGCAGTGCTCGTGGGCTCGACTATGCAGTTTTCTAGAGAGCAAACATAAAAGACTGCGACAATCCGCCTGTTTCGAGCCAGTGTGGCTTTCCGCCCTCAGATTAAAAGGTGCAGTTATTTATACCGCCATATAAACGTGCATCTTCCTCTTCCCATCTTCTTCCACCTCAAAAAACTCGAAACGAATAGCGCTGTGTGGCGTATAATAAGCCGCGCAACACGTGGGTATGCCTCCCGTAATATGAAGTCAACGGAGACATTGGCTGCTCACTACAGCAAACACAAGTGTGCAGAATTACGACCGGACAATCTTGCTCACTTATGTCGAATGCAGTGCTCGTGGGCTCGACTATGCAGTTTTCGTGAGAGCAAAAATAAAAGACTGCGACAACGTACGCGCTTGTTTCGAGCCAGCGTGGCTTTCCGTCCCCAAATTAAAAGCTGCAGTTTTTTAGACCGCCATATAAACGTGCATCTTCGTCTTCCCATCTTCTTCGACGTCTAAAAAATAGAAACGAATAAGGCTGTGTAGCGTATAATAAGCCGCGCAGCACGTCGGTATGCCTGACATAATATGAAGTCAATGGAGACATTGGCTGCTCCCAACAGCAAACAAAAGTGTGCAGAATTCCGACCGGAAAATCTTGCTCACTTATGTCGGATGCAGTGCTTGCACGCCGGACTGTGCAGTTTTCATGAGAGCAAAAATAAAAGACAGCGACAACGTACACGCTTGTTTCGAGCCAGTGCGGCTTTCCGTCCCCAGATTAGAAGCTGCACCTATGCAGACCGCCAATAAACTACTGTCTTCGTCTTCTCACCTTCAACCTCTAAATATTCGAAACGAACAGCGCTGTGTAGCATATAATAAGCCGCGCAACACCTGGGTACGCCTGCTGTAATATGAAGTCAACGGAGACATTAGCTGCTCACTACAGCAAACACTAGTGTGCAGAATTCCGACCGGACAATCTTGCTCACTTATGTCGAATGCAGTGCTTGCGCGCCGGACTATGCAGTTTTCGTGAGAGCAAAAATAAAAGACTACGACAACGCGCTTGTTTCGAGCCAGCGTGGCTTTCCGTCCCCAGATTAAAATCTGCAGCTATTTAGGCCGCCAATAAACTAGTGTCCTCGTCTTCTCATCTTCCACCTCTACAAATTCGAAACGAATAGCGCTGTGTAGCATACTATAATAAGCCGCGCAACACCTGGGTACGCCTGCTGTAATATGAAGTCAACGGAGACATTAGCTGCTCACTACAGCAAACACAAGTGTGCAGAATTACGGCCGGACAATCTTGCTCACTTATGTCGAATGCAGTGCTTGCGCGCCGGACTATGCAGTTTTCGTGAGAGCAAAAATAAAAGACTACGACAACGCGCTTGTTTCGAGCCAGCGTGGCTTTCCGTCCCCAGATTAAAAGCTGCAGCTATTTAGGCCGCCAATAAACTAGTGTCCTCGTCTTCTCATCTTCCACCTCTACAAATTCGAAACGAATAGCGCTGTGTAGCATATAATAAGCCGCGCAACACCTGGGTACGCCTGCTGTAATATGAAGTCAACGGAGACATTAGCTGCTCACTGCAGCAAACACAAGTGTGCAGAATTACGGCCGGACAATCTTGCTCACTTATGTCGAATGCAGTGCTTGCGCGCCGGACTATGCAGTTTTCGTGAGAGCAAAAATAAAAGACTACGACAACGCGCTTGTTTCGAGCCAGCGTGGCTTTCCGTCCGCAGATTAAAAGCTGCAACTATTAAGACCGCCAATAAACTAGTGTCCTCGTCTTCTCATCTTCCACCTCTACAAATTCGAAACGAATAGCGCTGTGTAGCATATAATAAGCCGCGCAACACCTGGGTACGCCTGCTGTAATATGAAGTCAACGGAGACATTAGCTGCTCACTACAGCAAACACTAGTGTGCAGAATTACGACCGGACAATCTTGCTCACTTATGTCGAATGCAGTGCGTGCGCGCCGGACTATGCAGCTTTCGTGAGAGCAAAAATAAAAGACTACGACAACGCGCTTGTTTCGAGCCAGCATGGCTTTCCGTCCGCAGATTAAAAGCTGCAGCTATTAAGACCGCCAATAAACTAGTGTCCTCGTCTTCTCATCTTCCACCTCTACAAATTCGAAACGAATAGCGCTGTGTAGCATATAATAAGCCGCGCAAAACCTGGGTACGCCTGCTGTAATATGAAGTCAACGGAGACATTAGCTGCTCACTACAGCAAACACTAGTGTGCAGAATTACGGCCGGACAATCTTGCTCACTTATATAGAATGCAATGCTAGTGGGCTCGACTATGCAGTTTTCGCGAGAGCAAAAATAAAAGTCTGCGACAACGTACGCGCTTGTTTCGAGCCAACGTGGCTTTCCGTCACCAGATTAAAAGATGCAGTTATTTAGACCGCCATATAAACGTGTATATTTGTCTTCCCATCAATGCCCACCTCAAAAAATCGGAACGAATTGCGCTGTGTAGCGTATAATAAGGTGCGCAACACGTGGGTACGCCTGCCGTAATATGAAGTCAACGGAGACATTGGCTGCTCACTACAGCAAACACAAGTGTGCAGAATAAAGACCGGACAATCTTGCTCACTTATGTCGAATGCAGTGCGTGCGCGCCGGACTATGCAGTTTTCGTGAGAGCAAAAATAAAAGACTACGACAACGCGCTTGTTTCGAGCCAGCGTGGCTTTCCGTCCGCAGATTAAAAGCTGCAACTATTAAGACCGCCAATAAACTAGTGTCCTCGTCTTCTCATCTTCCACCTCTACAAATTCGAAACGAATAGCGCTGTGTAGCATATAATAAGCCGCGCAACACCTGGGTACGCCTGCTGTAATATGAAGTCAACGGAGACATTAGCTGCTCACTACAGCAAACACTAGTGTGCAGAATTACGGCCGGACAATCTTGCTCACTTATGTAGAATGCAATGCTAGTGGGCCCGACTATGCAGTTTTCGTGAGAGCAAAAATAAAAGACTGCGACAACGTATGCGCTTGTTTCGAGCCAGCGTGGCTTTCCATCCCCAGATTAAAAGCTGCAGTTATTTACACCGCCATATAAACGTGTATCTTTGTCTTCCCATCAATGCCCACCACAAAAAATCGAAACGAATTGCGCTGTGTAGCGTATAATAAGCCACGCAGCACGTGGGTATGCGTGACATTATATGAAGTCAACGCAGACATTGGCTGCTCACTACAGCAAACACAAGTGTGCAGAATTACGACCGGACAATCTTGCTCACTTATGTCGAATGCAGTGCTCATGGGCTCGACTATGCTGTTTTCGTGAGAGCAAAAATAAAAGACTGCGACAACGTATGCGCTTGTTTCGAGCCAGCGTGGCTTTCCGTCCCCAGATTAAAAGCTGCAGTTATTTACACCGCCATATAAACGTGTATCTTTGTCTTCCCATCAATGCCCACCTCAAAAAATCGAAACGAATAGCGCAGTTTAGCGTATAATAAGGTGCGCAACACGTGGGTACGCCTGCCGTAATAAGAAGTCAACGGAGACATTGGCTGCTCACCACAGCAAACACAAGTGTGCAGAATTACGACCGGACAATCTTGCACACTTATGTCGAATGCAATGCTCGTGGGCTCGACTATGCAGTTTTCGCGAGAGCAAAAATAAAAGTCTGCGACAACGTACGCGCTTGTTTCGAGCCAGTGTGGCTTTCCGCCCTCAGAATAAAAGCTGCAGCAATTTAGACCGCCATATAAACGTGTATCTTTGTCTTCCCATCATTGCCCACCTCAAAAAATCGAAACGAATAGCGCATTTTAGCGTATAATAAGGTGCGCAACACGTGGGTACGCCTGCCGTAATATGAAGTCAAAGGAGACATTGGCTGCTCACTACAGCGAACACAAGTGTGCAGAATTACGACCGAACAATCTTGCTCACTTATGTCGAATGCAATGCTCGTGGGCTCGACTATGCAGTTTTCGTGAGAGCAAAAATAAAAGACTGCGACAACGTACGCGCTTTTTTTGAGCCAGTGTGGATATCCACCCTCAGATTAAAAGGTGCAGCTATTTAGACCGCCACATAGACGTGTATCTTCCTCTTCCCATCTTCTTCCACCTCAAAAAACTCGAAACGAATAGCGCTGTGTGGCGTATAATAAGCCGCGCAACACCTGGGTACGCCTGCTGTAATATGAAGTCAACGGAGACATTAGCTGCTCACTACAGCAAACACTAGTGTGCAGAATTACGACCGGACAATCTTGCTCACTTATGTCGAATGCAGTGCGTGCGCGCCGGACTATGCAGTTTTCGTGAGAGCAAAAATAAAAGACTACGACAACGCGCTTGTTTCGAGCCAGCATGGCTTTCCGTCCCCAGATTAAAAGCTGCAGCTATTAAGACCGCCAATAAACTAGTGTCCTCGTATTCTCATTTTCCACCTCTACAAATTCGAAACGAATAGCGCTGTGTAGCATATAAAAAGGCGCGCAACACCTGGGTACGCCTGCTGTAATATGAAGTCAACGGAGACATTAGCTGCTCACTACCGCAAACACAAGTGTGCAGAATGACGGCCGGACAATCTTGCTCACTTATGTAGAATGCAATGCTCGTGGGCTCGACTATGCAGTTTTCGCGAGAGCAAAAATAAAAGTCTGCGACAACGTACGCGCTTGTTTCGAGCCAGCGTGGCTTTCCGTCACCAGATTAAAAGATGCAGTTATTTAGACCGCCATATAAACGTGTATCTTTGTCTTCCCATCAATGCCCACCTCAAAAAATCGGAACGAATTGCGCTGTGTAGCGTATAATAAGGTGCGCAACACGTGGGTACGCCTGCCGTAATATGAAGTCAACGGAGACAAGGCTGCTCACCACAGCAAACACAAGTGTGCAGAATTACGACCGGACAATCTTGCACACTTATGTCGAATGCAATGCTCGTGGGCTCGACTATGCAGTTTTCGCGAGAGCAAAAATAAAAGTCTGCGACAACGTACGCGCTTGTTTCGAGCCAGTGTGGCTTTCCGTCCCCAGATTAAAAGCTGCAGTTATTTACACCGCCATATAAACGTGTATCTTTGTCTTCCCATCAATGCCCACCTCAAAAAATCGAAACGAATTGCGCTGTGTAGCGTATAATAAGCCGCGCAGCACGTGGGTATGCCTGACATTATATGAAGTCAACGCAGACATTGGCTGCTCACTACAGCAAACACAAGTGTGCAGAATTACGACCGGACAATCTTGCTCACTTATGTCCAATGCAGTGCTCATGGGCTCGACTATGCAGTTATCGTGAGAGCAAAAATAAAAGACTGCTACAACGTATGCGCTTGTTTCGAGCCAGCGTGGCTTTCCGTCCCCAGATTAAAAGCTGCAGTTATTTACACCGCCATATAAACGTGTATCTTTGTCTTCCCATCAATGTCCACCTCAAAAAATCGAAACGAATAGCGCAGTTTAGCGTATAATAAGGTGCGCAACACGTGGGTACGCCTGCCGTAATAAGAAGTCAACGGAGACATTGGCTGCTCACCACAGCAAACACAAGTGTGCAGAATTACGACCGGACAATCTTGCACGCTTATGTCGAATGCAATGCTCGTGGGCTCGACTATGCAGTTTTCGCGAGAGCAAAAATAAAAGTCTGCGACAACGTACGCGCTTGTTTCGAGCCAGTGTGGCTTTCCGCCCTCAGAATAAAAGCTGCAGCTATTTAGACCGCCATTTAGACGTGTATCTTCGTCTTCCCATCTTCTTCCACCTCAAAAAACTCGAAACGAATACAGCTGTGTCGCGTATAATAAGACGCGCAACACGTGGGTATGCCTGCCGCAATACGAAGTCAAGGGAGACATTGGCTGCTCACGGCAGCAAACACAAGTGTGCAGAATTACGACCGGACAATCTTGCTCACTTATGTCGAATGCAAAGCTCGTGGGCTCGACTATGCAGTTTTCGTGAGAGCAAAAATAAAAGACTACGGCAACACGCTTGTCTCGAGCCAGCGTGGCTTTCTGTCCCCAGATTAAAAGCTGGAGTTATTTAGACCGCATATAAACGTGCATCCTCACCTTCCCATCTTCTTCGACATCTAAAAAATGGAAATGAATAGGGCTGTGTAGCGTATAATAAGCCGAGCAACACGTGGGTACGCCTGCCGTAATATCAAGTCAACGGAGACATTGGCATGCTCACTACAGCAAACACAAGTGTGCAAAATTGCGACCGGACAATCTTGCTCACTTATGTCGAATGCAAAGCTCGTGGGCTCGACTATGCAGTTTTCGTGAGAGCAAAAATAAAAGACTGCGACAACGTACGCGCTTGTTTCGAGCCAGTGTGGATTTCCGCCCTCAGATTAAAAGGTGCAGCTATTTAGACCGCCACATAGACGGGTATCTTCCTCTTCCCATCTTCTTCCACCTCAAAAAACTCGAAACGAATAGAGCTGTGTGGCGTATAATAAGCCGCGCAACACGTGGGTATGCCTGCCGTAATATGAAGTCAACGGAGACATTGGCTGCTCACTAGAGCGAACACAATTGTACAGAGTTACTACCGGACAATCTTGCTCACTTATGTCGAATGCAGTGCTCTTGGGCTCGACTATGCAGTTTTCTAGAGAGCAAACATAAAAGACTGCGACAATCCGCCTGTTTCGAGCCAGTGTGGCTTTCCGCCCTCAGATTAAAAGGTGCAGTTATTTATACCGCCATATAAACGTGCATCTTCCTCTTCCCATCTTCTTCCCCCTCAAAAAACTCGAAACGAATAGCGCTGTGTGGCGTATAATAAGCCGCGCAACACGTGGGTATCCCTCCCGTAATATGAAGTCAACGGAGACATTGGCTGCTCACTACAGCAAACACAAGTGTGCAGAATTACGACCGGACAATCTTGCTCACTTATGTCGAATGCAGTGCTCGTGGGCTCGACTATGCAGTTTTCGTGAGAGCAAAAATAAAAGACTGCGACAACGTACGCGCTTGTTTCGAGCCAGCGTGGCTTTCCGTCCCCAAATTAAAAGCTGCAGTTTTTTAGACCGCCATATAAACGTGCATCTTCGTCTTCCCATCTTCTTCCACCTCAAAAACTCGAAACGAATAGCGCTGTGTGGCGTATAATAAGCTGCGAAACACTCGTGTAGGCCTGCCGTAATATGAAGTCAAAGGAGACATTGGCTGCTCACTACAGCAAACACAAGTGTGCAGAATTACGACCGGACAATCTTGCTCACTTATGTCGAATGCAGTGCTCGTGGGCTCGACTATGCAGTTTTCGTGAGAGCAAAAATAAAAGACTGCGACAACGTACGCGCTTGTTTCGAGCCAGCGTGGCTTTCCGTCCCCAGATTAAAAGCTGCAGTTATTTAGACCGCCATATAAACGTGCATCTTCGTCTTCCCATCTTCTTCGACGTCTAAAAAATAGAAACGAATAAGGCTGTGTAGCGTATAATAAGCCGCGCAGCACGTCGGTATGCCTGACATAATATGAAGTCAATGGAGACATTGGCTGCTCCCAACAGCAAACAAAAGTGTGCAGAATTCCGACCGGAAAATCTTGCTCACTTATGTCGGATGCAGTGCTTGCACGCCGGACTGTGCAGTTTTCATGAGAGCAAAAATAAAAGACAGCGACAACGTACACGCTTGTTTCGAGCCAGTGCGGCTTTCCGTCCCCAGATTAGAAGCTGCACCTATGCAGACCGCCAATAAACTACTGTCTTCGTCTTCTCACCTTCAACCTCTGAATATTCGAAACGAACAGCGCTGTGTAGCATATAATAAGCCGCGCAACACCTGGGTACGCCTGCTGTAATATGAAGTCAACGGAGACATTAGCTGCTCACTACAGCAAACACTAGTGTGCAGAATTCCGACCGGACAATCTTGCTCACTTATGTCGAATGCAGTGCTTGCGCGCCGGACTATGCAGTTTTCGTGAGAGCAAAAATAAAAGACTACGACAACGCGCTTGTTTCGAGCCAGCGTGGCTTTCCGTCCCCAGATTAAAATCTGCAGCTATTTAGGCCGCCAATAAACTAGTGTCCTCGTCTTCTCATCTTCCACCTCTACAAATTCGAAACGAATAGCGCTGTGTAGCATACTATAATAAGCCGCGCAACACCTGGGTACGCCTGCTGTAATATGAAGTCAACGGAGACATTAGCTGCTCACTACAGCAAACACAAGTGTGCAGAATTACGGCCGGACAATCTTGCTCACTTATGTCGAATGCAGTGCTTGCGCGCCGGACTATGCAGTTTTCGTGAGAGCAAAAATAAAAGACTACGACAACGCGCTTGTTTCGAGCCAGCGTGGCTTTCCGTCCCCAGATTAAAAGCTGCAGCTATTTAGGCCGCCAATAAACTAGTGTCCTCGTCTTCTCATCTTCCACCTCTACAAATTCGAAACGAATAGCGCTGTGTAGCATATAATAAGCCGCGCAACACCTGGGTACGCCTGCTGTAATATGAAGTCAACGGAGACATTAGCTGCTCACTGCAGCAAACACAAGTGTGCAGAATTACGGCCGGACAATCTTGCTCACTTATGTCGAATGCAGTGCTTGCGCGCCGGACTATGCAGTTTTCGTGAGAGCAAAAATAAAAGACTACGACAACGCGCTTGTTTCGAGCCAGCGTGGCTTTCCGTCCGCAGATTAAAAGCTGCAACTATTAAGACCGCCAATAAACTAGTGTCCTCGTCTTCTCATCTTCCACCTCTACAAATTCGAAACGAATAGCGCTGTGTAGCATATAATAAGCCGCGCAACACCTGGGTACGCCTGCTGTAATATGAAGTCAACGGAGACATTAGCTGCTCACTACAGCAAACACTAGTGTGCAGAATTACGACCGGACAATCTTGCTCACTTATGTCGAATGCAGTGCGTGCGCGCCGGACTATGCAGTTTTCGTGAGAGCAAAAATAAAAGACTACGACAACGCGCTTGTTTCGAGCCAGCATGGCTTTCCGTCCGCAGATTAAAAGCTGCAGCTATTAAGACCGCCAATAAACTAGTGTCCTCGTCTTCTCATCTTCCACCTCTACAAATTCGAAACGAATAGCGCTGTGTAGCATATAATAAGCCGCGCAACACCTGGGTACGCCTGCTGTAATATGAAGTCAACGGAGACATTAGCTGCTCACTACAGCAAACACTAGTGTGCAGAATTACGGCCGGACAATCTTGCTCACTTATATAGAATGCAATGCTAGTGGGCTCGACTATGCAGTTTTCGCGAGAGCAAAAATAAAAGGCTGCGACAACGTACGCGCTTGTTTCGAGCCAACGTGGCTTTCCGTCACCAGATTAAAAGATGCAGTTATTTAGACCGCCATATAAACGTGTATATTTGTCTTCCCATCAATGCCCACCTCAAAAAATCGGAACGAATTGCGCTGTGTAGCGTATAATAAGGTGCGCAACACGTGGGTACGCCTGCCGTAATATGAAGTCAACGGAGACATTGGCTGCTCACTACAGCAAACACAAGTGTGCAGAATAAAGACCGGACAATCTTGCTCACTTATGTCGAATGCAGTGCGTGCGCGCCGGACTATGCAGTTTTCGTGAGAGCAAAAATAAAAGACTACGACAACGCGCTTGTTTCGAGCCAGCGTGGCTTTCCGTCCGCAGATTAAAAGCTGCAACTATTAAGACCGCCAATAAACTAGTGTCCTCGTCTTCTCATCTTCCACCTCTACAAATTCGAAACGAATAGCGCTGTGTAGCATATAATAAGCCGCGCAACACCTGGGTACGCCTGCTGTAATATGAAGTCAACGGAGACATTAGCTGCTCACTACAGCAAACACTAGTGTGCAGAATTACGGCCGGACAATCTTGCTCACTTATGTAGAATGCAATGCTAGTGGGCTCGACTATGCAGTTTTCGTGAGAGCAAAAATAAAAGACTGCGACAACGTATGCGCTTGTTTCGAGCCAGCGTGGCTTTCCGTCCCCAGATTAAAAGCTGCAGTTATTTACACCGCCATATAAACGTGTATCTTTGTCTTCCCATCAATGCCCACCTCAAAAAATCGAAACGAATAGCGCAGTTTAGCGTATAATAAGGTGCGCAACACGTGGGTACGCCTGCCGTAATAAGAAGTCAACGGAGACATTGGCTGCTCACCACAGCAAACACAAGTGTGCAGAATTACGACCGGACAATCTTGCACACTTATGTCGAATGCAATGCTCGTGGGCTCGACTATGCAGTTTTCGCGAGAGCAAAAATAAAAGTCTGCGACAACGTACGCGCTTGTTTCGAGCCAGTGTGGCTTTCCGCCCTCAGAATAAAAGCTGCAGCAATTTAGACCGCCATATAAACGTGTATCTTTGTCTTCCCATCATTGCCCACCTCAAAAAATAGAAACGAATAGCGCATTTTAGCGTATAATAAGGTGCGCAACACGTGGGTACGCCTGCCGTAATATGAAGTCAAAGGAGACATTGGCTGCTCACTACAGCGAACACAAGTGTGCAGAATTACGACCGAACAATCTTGCTCACTTATGTCGAATGCAATGCTCGTGGGCTCGACTATGCAGTTTTCGTGAGAGCAAAAATAAAAGACTGCGACAACGTACGCGCTTTTTTTGAGCCAGTGTGGATATCCACCCTCAGATTAAAAGGTGCAGCTATTTAGACCGCCACATAGACGTGTATCTTCCTCTTCCCATCTTCTTCCACCTCAAAAAACTCGAAACGAGTAGCGCTGTGTGGCGTATAATAAGCCGCGCAACACCTGGGTACGCCTGCTGTAATATGAAGTCAACGGAGACATTAGCTGCTCACTACAGCAAACACTAGTGTGCAGAATTACGACCGGACAATCTTGCTCACTTATGTCGAATGCAGTGCGTGCGCGCCGGACTATGCAGTTTTCGTGAGAGCAAAAATAAAAGACTACGACAACGCGCTTGTTTCGAGCCAGCATGGCTTTCCGTCCCCAGATTAAAAGCTGCAGCTATTAAGACCGCCAATAAACTAGTGTCCTCGTATTCTCATTTTCCACCTCTACAAATTCGAAACGAATAGCGCTGTGTAGCATATAAAAAGGCGCGCAACACCTGGGTACGCCTGCTGTAATATGAAGTCAACGGAGACATTAGCTGCTCACTGCCGCAAACACAAGTGTGCAGAATGACGGCCGGACAATCTTGCTCACTTATGTAGAATGCAATGCTCGTGGGCTCGACTATGCAGTTTTCGCGAGAGCAAAAATAAAAGTCTGCGACAACGTACGCGCTTGTTTCGAGCCAGCGTGGCTTTCCGTCACCAGATTAAAAGATGCAGTTATTTAGACCGCCATATAAACGTGTATCTTTGTCTTCCCATCAATGCCCACCTCAAAAAATCGGAACGAATTGCGCTGTGTAGCGTATAATAAGGTGCGCAACACGTGGGTACGCCTGCCGTAATATGAAGTCAACGGAGACAAGGCTGCTCACCACAGCAAACACAAGTGTGCAGAATTACGACCGGACAATCTTGCACACTTATGTCGAATGCAATGCTCGTGGGCTCGACTATGCAGTTTTCGCGAGAGCAAAAATAAAAGTCTGCGACAACGTACGCGCTTGTTTCGAGCCAGTGTGGCTTTCCGTCCCCAGATTAAAAGCTGCAGTTATTTACACCGCCATATAAACGTGTATCTTTGTCTTCCCATCAATGCCCACCACAAAAAATCGAAACGAATTGCGCTGTGTAGCGTATAATAAGCCGCGCAGCACGTGGGTATGCCTGACATTATATGAAGTCAACGCAGACATTGGCTGCTCACTACAGCAAACACAAGTGTGCAGAATTACGACCGGACAATCTTGCTCACTTATGTCCAATGCAGTGCTCATGGGCTCGACTATGCAGTTATCGTGAGAGCAAAAATAAAAGACTGCTACAACGTATGCGCTTGTTTCGAGCCAGCGTGGCTTTCCGTCCCCAGATTAAAAGCTGCAGTTATTTACACCGCCATATAAACGTGTATCTTTGTCTTCCCATCAATGTCCACCTCAAAAAATCGAAACGAATAGCGCAGTTTAGCGTATAATAAGGTGCGCAACACGTGGGTACGCCTGCCGTAATAAGAAGTCAACGGAGACATTGGCTGCTCACCACAGCAAACACAAGTGTGCAGAATTACGACAGGACAATCTTGCACGCTTATGTCGAATGCAATGCTCGTGGGCTCGACTATGCAGTTTTCGCGAGAGCAAAAATAAAAGTCTGCGACAACGTACGCGCTTGTTTCGAGCCAGTGTGGCTTTCCGCCCTCAGAATAAAAGCTGCAGCTATTTAGACCGCCATTTAGACGTGTATCTTCGTCTTCCCATCTTCTTCCACCTCAAAAAACTCGAAACGAATACAGCTGTGTCGCGTATAATAAGACGCGCAACACGTGGGTATGCCTGCCGCAATACGAAGTCAAGGGAGACATTGGCTGCTCACGGCAGCAAACACAAGTGTGCAGAATTACGACCGGACAATCTTGCTCACTTATGTCGAATGCAAAGCTCGTGGGCTCGACTATGCAGTTTTCGTGAGAGCAAAAATAAAAGACTACGGCAACACGCTTGTCTCGAGCCAGCGTGGCTTTCCGTCCGCAGATTAAAAGCTGGAGTTATTTAGACCGCATATAAACGTGCATCTTCGCCTTCCCATCTTCTTCGACATCTAAAAAATGGAAATGAATAGGGCTGTGTAGCGTATAATAAGCCGAGCAACACGTGGGTACGCCTGCCGTAATATCAAGTCAACGGAGACATTGGCATGCTCACTACAGCAAACACAAGTGTGCAAAATTACGACCGGACAATCTTGCTCACTTATGTCGAATGCAGAGCTCGTGGGCTCGACTATGCAGTTTTCGTGAGAGCAAAAATAAAAGACTACGGCAACGCGCTTGTTTCGAGCCAGCGTGGCTTTCTGTCCCCAGATTTAAAGCTGCAGTTATTTAAACCGCCATAGAAACGTGCATCTTCGCCTTCCAACATTCTTCGACATCTAAAAAA
This sequence comes from Amblyomma maculatum, assembly GCF_055883805.1. Lineage (NCBI taxonomy): Eukaryota > Metazoa > Arthropoda > Arachnida > Ixodida > Ixodidae > Amblyomma > Amblyomma maculatum. The sequence continues at coordinate 117,150,029 of NC_139350.1, read as the reverse complement.
TGAATATGAATAGGGCTGTGTAGCGTATAATAAGCCGAGGAACACGTGGGTACGCCTGCCGAAATATGAAGTGAACGGAGACATTGGCTGCTTACTACAGCAAACACAAGTGTGCAGAATTACGACCGGACAATCTTGCTCACTTATGTCGAATGCAGTGCTCGTGGGCTCGACTATTCAGTTTTCGTGAGAGCAGAAATAAAAGACTGCGACAACGTACGCGCTTGTATCGAGCCAGCGTGGCTTTCCGTCCCCAGATTAAAAGCTGCAGCTATTTAGACCGCCATATAAACGTGTATCTTTGTCTTCCCATCAATGCCCACCTCAAAAAATCGAAACGAATTGCGCTGTGTAGCGTATAATAAGCCGCGCAGCACGTGGGTATGCCTGACATAATATGAAGTCAACGGAGACATTGGCTGCTCACTACAGCAAACACAAGTGTTCAGAATAAAGACCGGACAATCTTGCTCACTTATGCCGAATACAGTGCTCGTGGGCTCGACTATTCAGTTTTCGTGAGAGCAAAAATAAAAGACTGCGACAACGTACGCGCTTGTATCGAGCCAGCGTGGCTTTCCGCCCCCAGATTAAAAGCTGCAGTTATTTACACCGCCATATAAACGTGTATCTTTGACTTCCCATCAATGCCCACCTCAAAAAATCGAAACGAATTGCTCTGTGTAGCGTATAATAAGCCGCGCAGCACGTGGGTATGCCTGACATAATATGAAGTCAACAGAGAGATTGGCTGCTCACTACAGCTAACACAGGTGTGCAGAGTTACGACCGGAAAATCTTGCTCACTTATGTCGAATGCAGTGCTCGTGGGCTCGACTATGCAGTTTTCGTGAGAACAAAAATAAAAGACTGCGACAACATATGCGCTTGTTTCGAGCCAGCGTGGCTTTCCGCCCCCAGATTAAAAGCTGCAGTTATTTACACCGCCATATAAACGTGTATCTTTGTCTTCCCATCAATGCCCGCCTCAAAAAATCCAAACGAATTGCGCTGTGTAGCGTATAATAAGCCGCACAGCACGTGGGTATGCCTGACATTATATGAAGTCAACGGAGACATGGGCTGCTCACTACAGCAAACAGAAGTGTGCAGAATTACGACCGGACAATCTTGCTCACTTATGTCGAATGCAGTGCTCATGGGCTCGACTATGCAGTTTTCGTGAAAGCAAAAATAAAAGACTGCGACAACATACGCGCTTGTTTCGAGCCAGCGTGGCTTTCCGTCCCCAGATTAAAAGCTGCAGTTTTTTAGACCGCCATATAAACGTGCATCTTCGTCTTCCCATCTTCTTCCACGTCTAAAAAATAGCAACGAATAAGGTTGTGTAGCGTATAATAAGCCGCGAAACACGTGGGTACGCCTGCCGTAATATGAAGTCAAAGGAGACATTGGCTGCTCACTACAGCGAACACAAGTGTGCAGAATTACGACCGGAGAATCTTGCTCACTTATGTCGAATGCAGTGCTCGTGGGCTCGACTATGCAGTTTTCGTGAGAGCAAAAATAAAAGACTGCGACAACGTACGCGCTTGTTTCGAGCCAGCGTGGCTTTCCGTCCCCAGATTAAAAGCTGCAGCTATTAAGACCGCCATATAGACTTGTATCTTCGTTTTCCCATCATCGTCTACCTCAAAAAATGGAAACGGATTACGCTGTGTAGCGTATAATAAGCCGCGCAGCACGTGGGTATGCCTGACATTATATGAAGTCAACGGAGACATTGGCTGCTCACTACCGCAAACACAAGTGTGCAGAATTACGACCGGACAACCTTGCTCACTTATGTCGAATGCAATGCTCGTGGGGTCGACTATGCAGTTTTCGCGAGAGCAAAAATAAAAGTCTGCGACAACGTACGCGCTCGTTTCGAGCCAGCGTGGCTTTCCGTCCAAAGATTAAAAGCTGTAGCTATTTACACCGCCATATAAACGTGTATCTTCGTCTTCCCTTCATTGTCCACCTCTAAAAAATCGAAACGAATAGCGCAGTGTAGCGTATAATAAGGTGCGCAACACGTGGGTACGCCTGCCGTAATATGAAGTCAACGGAGACATTGGCTGCTCACTACAGCAAACACAAGTGTGCAGAATAAAGACCGGACAATCTTGCTAACTTATGTCGAATGCAATGCGCGTGGGCTCGACTATGCAGTTTTCGCGAGAGCAAAAATAAAAGTCTGCGACAACGTACGCGCTTGTTTCGAGCCAGCGTGGCTTTCCGTCCCCAGATTAAAAGCTGTAGCTATTTACACCGCCATATAAACGTGTATCTTCGTCTTCCCAGCATCGTCCACCTCTAAAAAATCGAAACGAATAGCGCATTGTAGCGTATAATAAGGTGCGCAACACGTGGGTACGCCTGCCGTAATATGAAGTCAACGGAGACATTGCTTGCTCACTACAGCAAACACAAGTGTGCAGAATAAAGACCGGACAATCTTGCTCACTTATGTCGAATGCAATGCTCGTGGGCTCGACTATGCAGTTTTCGCGAGAGCAAAAATAAAAGTCTGCGACAACGTACGCGCTTGTTTCGAGCCACCGTACTTACCGTCCCCAGATTAAAAGCTGCAACTATTTACACCGCCATATAAGCGTGTATCTTTGTCATCCCATCAATGCCCACCTCAAAAAATCGAAACGAATAGCGCAGTGTAGCGTATAATAAGGTGCGCAACACGTGGTTACGTCTGCCGTAATATGAAGTCAACGGAGACATTGGCTGCTCACTACAGCAAACAAAAGTGTGCAGAATAAAGACCGGACAATCTTGCTCACTTATGTCGAATGCAATGCGCGTGGGCTCGACTATGCAGTTTTCGCGAGAGCAAAAATAAAAGTCTGCGACAACGTACGCGCTTGTTTCGAGCCACCGTGCTTACCGTCCCCAGATTAAAAGCTGCAGCTAGTTACACCGCCATATAAGCGTGTATCTTTGTCTTCCCATCAATGCCCACCTCAAAAAATCGAAACGAATAGCGCAGTGTAGCGTATAATAAGGTGCGCAACACGTGGGTACGTCTGCCGTAATATGAAGTCAACGGAGACATTGGCTGCTCACTACAGCAAACACAAGTGTGCAGAATAAAGACCGGACAATCTTGCTAACTTATGTCGAATGCAATGCGCGTGGGCTCGACTATGCAGTTTTCGCGAGAGCAAAAATAAAAGTCTGCGACAACGTACGCGCTTGTTTCGAGCCAGCGTGGCTTTCCGTCCCCAGATTAAAAGCTGTAGCTATTTACACCGCCATATAAACGTGTATCTTCGTCTTCCCATCATCGTCCACCTCTAAAAAATCGAAACGAATACCGCATTGTAGCGTATAACAAGGTGCGCAACACGTGGGTACGCCTGCCGTAATATGAAGTCAACGGAGACATTGGCTGCTCACTACAGCAAACACAAGTGTGCAGAATAAAGACCGGACAATCTTGCTCACTTATGTCGAATGCAATGCGCGTGGGGTCGACTATGCAGTTTTCGCGAGAGCAAAAATAAAAGTCTGCGACAACGTACGCGCTTGTTTCGAGCCAGCGTGGCTTTCCGTCCAAAGATTAAAAGCTGTAGCTATTTACACCGCCATATAAACGTGTATCTTCGTCTTCCCAGCATCGTCCACCTCTAAAAAATCGAAACGAATAGCGCATTGTAGCGTATAATAAGGTGCGCAACACGTGGGTACGCCTGCCGTAATATGAAGTCAACGGAGACATTGCCTGCTCACTACAGCAAACACAAGTGTGCAGAATAAAGACCGGACAATCTTGCTCACTTATGTCGAATGCAATGCTCGTGGGCTCGACTATGCAGTTTTCGCGAGAGCAAAAATAAAAGTCTGCGACAACGTACGCGCTTGTTTCGAGCCACCGTACTTACCGTCCCCAGATTAAAAGCTGCAACTATTTACACCGCCATATAAGCGTGTATCTTTGTCATCCCATCAATGCCCACCTCAAAAAATCGAAACGAATAGCGCAGTGTAGCGTATAATAAGGTGCGCAACACGTGGTTACGTCTGCCGTAATATGAAGTCAACGGAGACATTGGCTGCTCACTACAGCAAACAAAAGTGTGCAGAATAAAGACCGGACAATCTTGCTCACTTATGTCGAATGCAATGCGCGTGGGCTCGACTATGCAGTTTTCGCGAGAGCAAAAATAAAAGTCTGCGACAACGTACGCGCTTGTTTCGAGCCACCATGCTTACCGTCCCCAGATTAAAAGCTGCAGCTAGTTACACCGCCATATAAGCGTGTATCTTTGTCTTCCCATCAATGCCCACCTCAAAAAATCGAAACGAATAGCGCAGTGTAGCGTATAATAAGGTGCGCAACACGTGGGTACGTCTGCCGTAATATGAAGTCAACGGAGACATTGGCTGCTCACTACAGCAAACACAAGTGTGCAGAATAAAGACCGGACAATCTTGCTAACTTATGTCGAATGCAATGCGCGTGGGCTCGACTATGCAGTTTTCGCGAGAGCAAAAATAAAAGTCTGCGACAACGTACGCGCTTGTTTCGAGCCAGCGTGGCTTTCCGTCCCCAGATTAAAAGCTGTAGCTATTTACACCGCCATATAAACGTGTATCTTCGTCTTCCCATCATCGTCCACCTCTAAAAAATCGAAACGAATACCGCATTGTAGCGTATAATAAGGTGCGCAACACGTGGGTACGCCTGCCGTAATATGAAGTCAGCGGAGACATTGGCTGCTCACTACAGCAAACACAAGTGTTCAGAATAAAGACCGGACAATCTTGCTCACTTATGCCGAATACAGTGCTCGTGGGCTCGACCATTCAGTTTTCGTGAGAGCAAAAATAAAAGACTGCGACAACGTACGCGCTTGTATCGAGCCAGCGTGGCTTTCCGCCCCCAGATTAAAAGCTGCAGTTATTTACACCGCCATATAAACGTGTATCTTTGACTTCCCATCAATGCCCACCTCAAAAAATCGAAACGAATTGCGCTGTGTAGCGTATAATAAGCCGCGCAGCACGTGGGTATGCCTGACATAATATGAAGTCAACAGAGAGATTGGCTGCTCACTACAGCTAACACAGGTGTGCAGAGTTACGACCGGAAAATCTTGCTCACTTATGTCGAATGCAGTGCTCGTGGGCTCGACTATGCAGTTTTCGTGAGAGCAAAAATAAAAGACTGCGACAACATATGCGCTTGTTTCGAGCCAGCGTGGCTTTCCGCCCCCAGATTAAAAGCTGCAGTTATTTACACCGCCATATAAACGTGTATCTTTGTCTTCCCATCAATGCCCGCCTCAAAAAATCCAAACGAATTGCGCTGTGTAGCGTATAATAAGCCGCACAGCACGTGGGTATGCCTGACATTATATGAAGTCAACGGAGACATGGGCTGCTCACTACAGCAAACACAAGTGTGCAGAATTACGACCGGACAATCTTGCTCACTTATGTCGAATGCAGTGCTCATGGGCTCGACTATGCAGTTTTCGTGAAAGCAAAAATAAAAGACTGCGACAACATACGCGCTTGTTTCGAGCCAGCGTGGCTTTCCGTCCCCAGATTAAAAGCTGCAGTTTTTTAGACCGCCATATAAACGTGCATCTTCGTCTTCCCATCTTCTTCCACGTCTAAAAAATAGAAACGAATAAGGTTGTGTAGCGTATAATAAGCCGCGAAACACGTGGGTACGCCTGCCGTAATATGAAGTCAAAGGAGACATTGGCTGCTCACTACAGCGAACACAAGTGTGCAGAATTACGACCGGAGAATCTTGCTCACTTATGTCGAATGCAGTGCTCGTGGGCTCGACTATGCAGTTTTCGTGAGAGCAAAAATAAAAGACTGCGACAACGTACGCGCTTGTTTCGAGCCAGCGTGGCTTTCCGTCCCCAGATTAAAAGCTCCAGCTATTAAGACCGCCATATAGACTTGTATCTTCGTTTTCCCATCATCGTCTACCTCAAAAAATGGAAACGAATTACGCTGTGTAGCGTATAATAAGCCGCGCAGCACGTGGGTATGCCTGACATTATATGAAGTCAACGGAGACATTGGCTGCTCACTACCGCAAACACAAGTGTGCAGAATTACGACCGGACAACCTTGCTCACTTATGTCGAATGCAATGCTCGTGGGGTCGACTATGCAGTTTTCGCGAGAGCAAAAATAAAAGTCTGCGACAACGTACGCGCTCGTTTCGAGCCAGCGTGGCTTTCCGTCCAAAGATTAAAAGCTGTAGCTATTTACACCGCCATATAAACGTGTATCTTCGTCTTCCCTTCATTGTCCACCTCTAAAAAATCGAAACGAATAGCGCAGTGTAGCGTATAATAAGGTGCGCAACACGTGGGTACGCCTGCCGTAATATGAAGTCAACGGAGACATTGGCTGCTCACTACAGCAAACACAAGTGTGCAGAATAAAGACCGGACAATCTTGCTAACTTATGTCGAATGCAATGCGCGTGGGCTCGACTATGCAGTTTTCGCGAGAGCAAAAATAAAAGTCTGCGACAACGTACGCGCTTGTTTCGAGCCAGCGTGGCTTTCCGTCCCCAGATTAAAAGCTGTAGCTATTTACACCGCCATATAAACGTGTATCTTCGTCTTCCCAGCATCGTCCACCTCTAAAAAATCGAAACGAATAGCGCATTGTAGCGTATAATAAGGTGCGCAACACGTGGGTACGCCTGCCGTAATATGAAGTCAACGGAGACATTGCCTGCTCACTACAGCAAACACAAGTGTGCAGAATAAAGACCGGACAATCTTGCTCACTTATGTCGAATGCAATGCTCGTGGGCTCGACTATGCAGTTTTCGCGAGAGCAAAAATAAAAGTCTGCGACAACGTACGCGCTTGTTTCGAGCCACCGTACTTACCGTCCCCAGATTAAAAGCTGCAACTATTTACACCGCCATATAAGCGTGTATCTTTGTCATCCCATCAATGCCCACCTCAAAAAATCGAAACGAATAGCGCAGTGTAGCGTATAATAAGGTGCGCAACACGTGGTTACGTCTGCCGTAATATGAAGTCAACGGAGACATTGGCTGCTCACTACAGCAAACAAAAGTGTGCAGAATAAAGACCGGACAATCTTGCTCACTTATGTCGAATGCAATGCGCGTGGGCTCGACTATGCAGTTTTCGCGAGAGCAAAAATAAAAGTCTGCGACAACGTACGCGCTTGTTTCGAGCCACCGTGCTTACCGTCCCCAGATTAAAAGCTGCAGCTAGTTACACCGCCATATAAGCGTGTATCTTTGTCTTCCCATCAATGCCCACCTCAAAAAATCGAAACGAATAGCGCAGTGTAGCGTATAATAAGGTGCGCAACACGTGGGTACGTCTGCCGTAATATGAAGTCAACGGAGACATTGGCTGCTCACTACAGCAAACACAAGTGTGCAGAATAAAGACCGGACAATCTTGCTAACTTATGTCGAATGCAATGCGCGTGGGCTCGACTATGCAGTTTTCGCGAGAGCAAAAATAAAAGTCTGCGACAACGTACGCGCTTGTTTCGAGCCAGCGTGGCTTTCCGTCCCCAGATTAAAAGCTGTAGCTATTTACACCGCCATATAAACGTGTATCTTCGTCTTCCCATCATCGTCCACCTCTAAAAAATCGAAACGAATACCGCATTGTAGCGTATAACAAGGTGCGCAACACGTGGGTACGCCTGCCGTAATATGAAGTCAACGGAGACATTGGCTGCTCACTACAGCAAACACAAGTGTGCAGAATAAAGACCGGACAATCTTGCTCACTTATGTCGAATGCAATGCGCGTGGGGTCGACTATGCAGTTTTCGCGAGAGCAAAAATAAAAGTCTGCGACAACGTACGCGCTTGTTTCGAGCCAGCGTGGCTTTCCGTCCAAAGATTAAAAGCTGTAGCTATTTACACCGAAATATAAACGTGTATCTTCGTCTTCCCAGCATCGTCCACCTCTAAAAAATCGAAACGAATAGCGCATTGTAGCGTATAATAAGGTGCGCAACACGTGGGTACGCCTGCCGTAATATGAAGTCAACGGAGACATTGCCTGCTCACTACAGCAAACACAAGTGTGCAGAATAAAGACCGGACAATCTTGCTCACTTATGTCGAATGCAATGCTCGTGGGCTCGACTATGCAGTTTTCGCGAGAGCAAAAATAAAAGTCTGCGACAACGTACGCGCTTGTTTCGAGCCACCGTACTTACCGTCCCCAGATTAAAAGCTGCAACTATTTACACCGCCATATAAGCGTGTATCTTTGTCATCCCATCAATGCCCACCTCAAAAAATCGAAACGAATAGCGCAGTGTAGCGTATAATAAGGTGCGCAACACGTGGTTACGTCTGCCGTAATATGAAGTCAACGGAGACATTGGCTGCTCACTACAGCAAGCAAAAGTGTGCAGAATAAAGACCGGACAATCTTGCTCACTTATGTCGAATGCAATGCGCGTGGGCTCGACTATGCAGTTTTCGCGAGAGCAAAAATAAAAGTCTGCGACAACGTACGCGCTTGTTTCGAGCCACCATGCTTACCGTCCCCAGATTAAAAGCTGCAGCTAGTTACACCGCCATATAAGCGTGTATCTTTGTCTTCCCATCAATGCCCACCTCAAAAAATCGAAACGAATAGCGCAGTGTAGCGTATAATAAGGTGCGCAACACGTGGGTACGTCTGCCGTAATATGAAGTCAACGGAGACATTGGCTGCTCACTACAGCAAACACAAGTGTGCAGAATAAAGACCGGACAATCTTGCTAACTTATGTCGAATGCAATGCGCGTGGGCTCGACTATGCAGTTTTCGCGAGAGCAAAAATAAAAGTCTGCGACAACGTACGCGCTTGTTTCGAGCCAGCGTGGCTTTCCGTCCCCAGATTAAAAGCTGTAGCTATTTACACCGCCATATAAACGTGTATCTTCGTCTTCCCATCATCGTCCACCTCTAAAAAATCGAAACGAATACCGCATTGTAGCGTATAATAAGGTGCGCAACACGTGGGTACGCCTGCCGTAATATGAAGTCAGCGGAGACATTGGCTGCTCACTACAGCAAACACAAGTGTGCAGAATAAAGACCGGACAATCTTGCTCACTTATGTCGAATGCAATGCTCGTGGGCTCGACTATGCAGTTTTCGCGAGAGCAAAAAAAAAAGTCTGCGACAACGTACGCGCTCGTTTCGAGCCACCGTGCTTACCGTCCCCAGATTAAAAGCTGCAGCTAGTTACACCGCCATATAAGCGTGTATCTTTGTCTTCCCATCAATGCCCACCTCAAAAAATCGAAACGAATAGCGCAGTGTAGCGTATAATAAGGTGCGCAACACGTGGGCACGCCTGCCGTAATATGAAGTCAACGGAGACATTGGCTGCTCACTACAGCAAACACAAGTGTGCAGAATAAAGACCGGACAATCTTGCTAACTTATGTCGAATGCAATGCGCGTGGGCTCGAATATGCAGTTTTCGCGAGAGCAAAAATAAAAGTCTGCGACAACGTACGCGCTTGTTTCGAGCCAGCGTGGCTTTCCGTCCCCAGATTAAAAGCTGCAGCTATTTAGACCGCTATATAAACGTGTATCTTCGTCTTCCCATCATCGTCCACCTCTAAAAAATCGAAACGAATAGCGCAGTGTTGCTTATAATAAGGTGCGCAACACGTGGGTACGCCTGCCGTAATATGAAGTCAACGGAGACATTGGCTGCTCACTACAGCAAACACAAGTGTGCAGAATAAAGACCGGACAATCTTGCTCACTTATGTCGAATGCAATGCGCGTGGGCTCGACTATGCAGTTTTCGCGAGAGCAAAAATAAAAGTCTGCGACAACGTACGCGCTTGTTTCGAGCCACCGTGCTTACCGTCCCCAGATTAAAAGCTGCAACTATTTACACCGCCATATAAACGTGTATCTTCGTCTTCCCATCATCGTCCACCTCTAAAAAATCGAAACGAATAGCGCAGTGTAGCGTATAATAAGGTGCGCAACACGTGGGTACGCCTGCCGTAATATGAAGTCAACGGAGACATTGGCTGCTCACTACAGCCAACACAAGTGTGCAGAATAAAGACCGGATAATCTTGCTCACTTATGTCGAATGCAGTGCTCATGGGCTCGACTATGCAGTTTTCGTGAGAGCAAAAATAAAAGACTGCGACAACGTATGCGCTTGTTTCGTGCCAGCGTGGCTTTCCGTCCCCAGATTAAAAGCTGCAGCTATTTGCACCGCCATATAAACGTGTATCTTTGTCTTCCCATCAATGCCCACCTCAAAAAATCGAAACGAATTGCGCTGTGTAGCGTATAATAGGCCGCGCAGCACGTGGGTATGCCTGACATTATATGAAGTCAACGGAGGCATTGGCTGCTCACTACAGCAAACACAAGTGTTCAGAATTGTGACCGGAGAATCTTGCTTACTTATGTCGATGCAGTTTTCGCGAGAGCAAAAATAAAAGTCTGCGACAACGTACGCGCTTGTTTCGAGCCAGCGTGGCTTTCCGTCCCCAGATTAAAAGCTGTAGCTATTTACACCGCCATATAAACGTGTATCTTCGTCTTCCCATCATTGTCCACCTCTAAAAAATCGAAACGAATAGCGCAGTGTAGCGTATAATAAGGTGCGCAACACGTGGGTACGCCTGCCGTAATATGAAGTCAACAGAGACATTGGCTGCTCACTACAGCAAACACAAGTGTGCAGAATAAAGACCGGACAATCTTGCTAACTTATGTCGAATGCAATGCGCGTGGGCTCGACTATGCAGTTTTCGCGAGAGCAAAAATAAAAGTCTGCGACAACGTACGCGCTTGTTTCGAGCCAGCGTGGCTTTCCGTCCCCAGATTAAAAGCTGTAGCTATTTACACCGCCATATAAACGTGTATCTTCGTCTTCCCAGCATCGTCCACCTCTAAAAAATCGAAACGAATAGCGCCTTGTAGCGTATAATAAGGTGCGCAACACGTGGGTACGCCTGCCGTAATATGAAGTCAACGGAGACATTACCTGCTCACTACAGCAAACACAAGTGTGCAGAATAAAGACCGGACAATCTTGCTCACTTATGTCGAATGCAATGCTCGTGGGCTCGACTATGCAGTTTTCGCGAGAGCAAAAATAAAAGTCTGCGACAACGTACGCGCTTGTTTCGAGCCACCGTGCTTACCGTCCCCAGATTAAAAGCTGCAGCTAGTTACACCGCCATATAAGCGTGTATCTTTGTCTTCCCATCAATGCCCACCTCAAAAAATCGAAACGAATAGCGCAGTGTAGCGTATAATAAGGTGCGCAACACGTGGGTACGTCTGCCGTAATATGAAGTCAACGGAGACATTGGCTGCTCACTACAGCAAACACAAGTGTGCAGAATAAAGACCGGACAATCTTGCTAACTTATGTCGAATGCAATGCGCGTGGGCTCGACTATGCAGTTTTCGCGAGAGCAAAAATAAAAGTCTGCGACAACGTACGCGCTTGTTTCGAGCCAGCGTGGCTTTCCGTCCCCAGATTAAAAGCTGTAGCTATTTACACCGCCATATAAACGTGTATCTTCGTCTTCCCATCATCGTCCACCTCTAAAAAATCGAAACGAATACCGCATTGTAGCGTATAATAAGGTGCGCAACACGTGGGTACGCCTGCCGTAATATGAAGTCAACGGAGGCATTGGCTGCTCACTACAGCAAACACAAGTGTGCAGAATAAAGACCGGACAATCTTGCTCACTTATGTCGAATGCAATGCTCGTGGGCTCGACTATGCAGTTTTCGCGAGAGCAAAAATAAAAGTCTGCGACAACGTACGCGCTCGTTTCGAGCCACCGTGCTTACCGTCCCCAGATTAAAAGCTGCAGCTAGTTACACCGCCATATAAGCGTGTATCTTTGTCTTCCCATCAATACCCACCTCAAAAAATCGAAACGAATAGCGCAGTGTAGCGTATAATAAGGTGCGCAACACGTGGGCACGCCTGCCGTAATATGAAGTCAACGGAGACATTGGCTGCTCACTACAGCAAACACAAGTGTGCAGAATAAAGACCGGACAATCTTGCTAACTTATGTCGAATGCAATGCGCGTGGGCTCGAATATGCAGTTTTCGCGAGAGCAAAAATAAAAGTCTGCGACAACGTACGCGCTTGTTTCGAGCCAGCGTGGCTTTCCGTCCCCAGATTAAAAGCTGCAGCTATTTAGACCGCTATATAAACGTGTATCTTCGTCTTCCCATCATCGTCCACCTCTAAAAAATCGAAACGAATAGCGCAGTGTAGCTTATAATAAGGTGCGCAACACGTGGGTACGCCTGCCGTAATATGAAGTCAACGGAGACATTGGCTGCTCACTACAGCAAACACAAGTGTGCAGAATAAAGACCGGACAATCTTGCTCACTTATGTCGAATGCAATGCGCGTGGGCTCGACTATGCAGTTTTCGCGAGAGCAAAAATAAAAGTCTGCGACAACGTACGCGCTTGTTTCGAGCCACCGTGCTTACCGTCCCCAGATTAAAAGCTGCAACTATTTACACCGCCATATAAACGTGTATCTTCGTCTTCCCATCATCGTCCACCTCTAAAAAATCGAAACGAATAGCGCAGTGTAGCGTATAATAAGGTGCGCAACACGTGGGTACGCCTGCCGTAATATGAAGTCAACGGAGACATTGGCTGCTCACTACAGCAAACACAAGTGTGCAGAATAAAGACCGGATAATCTTGCTCACTTATGTCGAATGCAGTGCTCATGGGCTCGACTATGCAGTTTTCGTGAGAGCAAAAATAAAAGACTGCGACAACGTATGCGCTTGTTTCGTGCCAGCGTGGCTTTCCGTCCCCAGATTAAAAGCTGCAGCTATTTGCACCGCCATATAAACGTGTATCTTTGTCTTCCCATCAATGCCCACCTCAAAAAATCGAAACGAATTGCGCTGTGTAGCGTATAATAGGCCGCGCAGCACGTGGGTATGCCTGACATTATATGAAGTCAACGGAGGCATTGGGTGCTCACTACAGCAAACACAAGTGTTCAGAATTGTGACCGGAGAATCTTGCTTACTTATGTCGATGCAGTTTTCGCGAGAGCAAAAATAAAAGTCTGCGACAACGTACGCGCTTGTTTCGAGCCAGCGTGGCTTTCCGTCCCCAGATTAAAAGCTGTAGCTATTTACACCGCCATATAAACGTGTATCTTCGTCTTCCCATCATTGTCCACCTCTAAAAAATCGAAACGAATAGCGCAGTGTAGCGTATAATAAGGTGCGCAACACGTGGGTACGCCTGCCGTAATATGAAGTCAACAGAGACATTGGCTGCTCACTACAGCAAACACAAGTGTGCAGAATAAAGACCGGACAATCTTGCTCACTTATGTCGAATGCAATGCTCGTGGGCTCGACTATGCAGTTTTCGCGAGAGCAAAAATAAAAGTCTGCGACAACGTACGCGCTTGTTTCGAGCCACCGTACTTACCGTCCCCAGATTAAAAGCTGCAACTATTTACACCGCCATATAAGCGTGTATCTTTGTCATCCCATCAATGCCCACCTCAAAAAATCGAAACGAATAGCGCAGTGTAGCGTATAATAAGGTGCGCAACACGTGGGTACGTCTGCCGTAATATGAAGTCAACGGAGACATTGGCTGTTCACTACAGCAAACACAAGTGTGCAGAATAAAGACCGGACAATCTTGCTCACTTATGTCGAATGCAATGCGCGTGGGCTCGACTATGCAGTTTTCGCGAGAGCAAAAATAAAAGTCTGCGACAACGTACGCGCTTGTTTCGAGCCACTGTGCTTACCGTCCCCAGATTAAAAGCTGCAGCTAGTTACACCGCCATATAAGCGTGTATCTTTGTCTTCCCATCAATGCCCACCTCAAAAAATCGAAACGAATAGCGCAGTGTAGCGTATAATAAGGTGCGCAACACGTGGGTACGTCTGCCGTCATATGAAGTCAACGGAGACATTGGCTGCTCACTACAGCTAACACAGGTGTGCAGAGTTACGACCGGACAATCTTGCTCACTTATGTCGAATGCAGTGCTCGTGGGCTCGACTATGCAGTTTTCGTGAGAGCAAAAATAAAAGACTGCGACAACATATGCGCTTGTTTCGAGCCAGCGTGACTTTCCGCCCCCAGATTAAAAGCTGCAGTTATTTACACCGCCATATAAACGTGTATCTTTGTCTTCCCATCAATGCCCGCCTCAAAAAATCGAAACGAATTGCGCTGTGTAGCGTATAATAAGCCGCGCAGCACGTGGGTATGCCTGACATTATATGAAGTCAACGGAGACATGGGCTGCTCACTACAGCAAACACAAGTGTTCAGAATAAAGACCGGACAATCTTGCTCACTTATGTCGAATGCAGTGCTCGTGGGCTCGACTATGCAGTTTTCGTGAGAGCAAAAATAAAAGACTGCGACAACGTAAGCGCTTGTATCGAGCCAGCGTGGCTTTCCGCCCCCAGATTAAAAGCTGCAGTTATTTAAACCGCCATATAAACGTGTATCTTTGTCTTCCCATCAATGCCCACCTCAAAAAATCGAAACGAATAGCGCAGTGTAGCGTATAATAAGGTGCGCAACACGTGGGTACGCCTGCCGTAATATGAAGTCAACGGAGACATTGGCTGCTCACTACAGCAAACACAAGTGTGCAGAATAAAGACCGGATAATCTTGCTCACTTATGTCGAATGCAGTGCTCATGGGCTCGACTATGCAGTTTTCGTGAGAGCAAAAATAAAAGACTGCGACAACGTATGCGCTTGTTTCGTGCCAGCGTGGCTTTCCGTCCCCAGATTAAAAGCTGCAGCTATTTGCACCGCCATATAAACGTGTATCTTTGTCTTCCCATCAATGCCCACCTCAAAAAATCGAAACGAATTGCGCTGTGTAGCGTATAATAGGCCGCGCAGCACGTGGGTATGCCTGACATTATATAAAGTCAACGGAGGCATTGGCTGCTCACTACAGCAAACACAAGTGTTCAGAATTGTGACCGGAGAATCTTGCTTACTTATGTCGATGCAGTTTTCGCGAGAGCAAAAATAAAAGTCTGCGACAACGTACGCGCTTGTTTCGAGCCAGCGTGGCTTTCCGTCCCCAGATTAAAAGCTGTAGCTATTTACACCGCCATATAAACGTGTATCTTCGTCTTCCCAGCATCTTCCACCTCTAAAAAACCGAAACGAATAGCGCATTGTAGCGTATAATAAGGTGCGCAACACGTGGGTACGCCTGCCGTAATATGAAGTCAACGGAGACATTACCTGCTCACTACAGCAAACACAAGTGTGCAGAATAAAGACCGGACAATCTTGCTCACTTATGTCGAATGCAATGCTCGTGGGCTCGTTTATGCAGTTTTCGCGAGAGCAAAAATAAAAGTCTGCGACAACGTACGCGCTTGTTTCGAGCCACCGTACTTGCCGTCCCCAGATTAAAAGCTGCAACTATTTACACCGCCATATAAGCGTGTATCTTTGTCTTCCCATCAATGCCCACCTCAAAAAATCGAAACGAATAGCGCAGTGTAGCGTATAATAAGGTGCGCAACACGTGGGTACGTCTGCCGTCATATGAAGTCAACGGAGACATTGGCTGCTCACTACAGCTAACACAGGTGTGCAGAGTTACGACCGGACAATCTTGCTCACTTATGTCGAATGCAGTGCTCGTGGGCTCGACTATTCAGTTTTCGTGAGAGCAAAAATAAAAGACTGCGACAACATATGCGCTTGTTTCGAGCCAGCGTGACTTTCCGCCCCCAGATTAAAAGCTGCAGTTATTTACACCGCCATATAAACGTGTATCTTTGTCTTCCCATCAATGCCCGCCTCAAAAAATCGAAACGAATTGCGCTGTGTAGCGTATAATAAGCCGCGCAGCACGTGGGTATGCCTGACATTATATGAAGTCAACGGAGACATGGGCTGCTCACTACAGCAAACACAAGTGTTCAGAATAAAGACCGGACAATCTTGCTCACTTATGTCGAATGCAGTGCTCGTGGGCTCGACTATGCAGTTTTCGTGAGAGCAAAAATAAAAGACTGCGACAACGTACGCGCTTGTATCGAGCCAGCGTGGCTTTCCGCCCCCAGATTAAAAGCTGCAGTTATTTACACCGCCATATAAACGTGTATCTTTGTCTTCCCATCAATGCCCACCTCAAAAAATCGAAACGAGTTGCGCTGTGTAGCGTATAATAGGCCGCGCAGCACGTGGGTATGCCTGACATTATATGAAGTCAACGGAGACATTGGCTGCTCACTACAGCAAACACAAGTGTTCAGAATAAAGACCGGACAATCTTGCTCACTTATGTCGAATACAGTGCTCGTGGGCTCGACTATTCAGTTTTCGTGAGAGCAAAAATAAAAGACAGCGACAACGTACGCGCTTGTATCGAGCCAGCGTGGCTTTCCGCCCCCAGATTAAAAGCTGCAGTTATTTACACCGCCATATAAACGTGTATCTTTGTCTTCCCATCAATGCCCACCTCAAAAAATCGAAACGAATTGCGCTGTGTAGCGTATAATAGGCCGCGCAGCACGTGGGTATGCCTGACATTATATGAAGTCAACGGAGACATTGGCTGCTCACTACAGCAAACACAAGTGTTCAGAATAAAGACCGGACAATCTTGCTCACTTATGTCGAATGCAGTGCTCGTGGGCTCGACTATGCAGTTTTCGTGAGAGCAAAAATAAAAGACTGCGACAACGTACGCGCTTGTATCGAGCCAGCGTGGCTTTCCGCCCCCAGATTAAAAGCTGCAGTTATTTACACCGCCATATAAACGTGTATCTTTGTCTTCCCATCAATGCCCGCCTCAAAAAATCGAAACGAATTGCGCTGTGTAGCGTATAATAAGCCGCGCAGCACGTGGGTATGCCTGACATTATATGAAGTCAACGGAGACATGGGCTGCTCACTACAGCAAACACAAGTGTGCAGAATTACGACCGGACAATCTTGCTCACTTATGTCGAATGCAGTGCTCGTGGGCTCGACTATGCAGTTTTCGTGAGAGCAAAAATAAAAGACTGCGACAACGTACGCGCTTGTATCGAGCCAGCGTTGCTTTCCGCCCCCAGATTAAAAGCTGCAGTTATTTACACCGCCATATAAACGTGTATCTTTGTCTTCCCATCAATGCCCACCTCAAAAAATCGAAACGAATTGCGCTGTGTAGCGTATAATAAGCCGCGCAGCACGTGGGTATGCCTGACATAATATGAAGTCAACAGAGAGATTGGCTGCTCACTACAGCTAACACAGGTGTGCAGAGTTACGACCGGACAATCTTGCTAACTTATGTCGAATGCAGTGCTCGTGGGCTCGACTATGCAGTTTTCGTGAGAGCAAAAATAAAAGACTGCGACAACATATGCGCTTGTTTCGAGCCAGCGTGACTTTCCGCCCCCAGATTAAAAGCTGCAGTTATTTACACCGCCATATAAACGTGTATCTTTGTCTTCCCATCAATGCCCACCTCAAAAAATCGAAACGAATTGCGCTGTGTAGCGTATAATAGGCAGCGCAGCACGTGGGTATGCCTGACATTATATGAAGTCAACGGAGACATTGGCTGCTCACTACAGCAAACACAAGTGTTCAGAATAAAGACCGGACAATCTTGCTCACTTATGTCGAATACAGTGCTCGTGGGCTCGACTATTCAGTTTTCGTGAGAGCAAAAATAAAAGACAGCGACAACGTACGCGCTTGTTTCGAGCCAGCGTGACTTTCCGCCCCCAGATTAAAAGCTGCAGTTATTTACACCGCCATATAAACGTGTATCTTTGTCTTCCCATCAATGCCCGCCTCAAAAAATCGAAACGAATTGCGCTGTGTAGCGTATAATAAGCCGCGCAGCACGTGGGTATGCCTGACATTATATGAAGTCAACGGAGACATGGGCTGCTCACTACAGCAAACACAAGTGTGTAGAATTACGACCGGACAATCTTGCTCACTTATGTCGAATGCAGTGCTTGTGGGCTCGACTATGCAGTTTTCGTGAGAGCAAAAATAAAAGACTGCGACAACGTACGCGCTTGTATCGAGCCAGCGTGGCTTTCCGCCCCCAGATTAAAAGCTGCAGTTATTTACACCGCCATATAAACGTGTATCTTTGTCTTCCCATCAATGCCCACCTCAAAAAATCGAAACGAATTGCGCTGTGTAGCGTATAATAAGCCGCGCAGCACGTGGGTATGCCTGACATAATATGAAGTCAACAGAGAGATTGGCTGCTCACTACAGCTAACACAGCTGTGCAGAGTTACGACCGGACAATCTTGCTCACTTATGTCGAATGCAGTGCTCGTGGGCTCGACTATGCAGTTTTCGTGAGAGCAAAAATAAAAGACTGCGACAACGTACGCGCTTGTTTCGAGCCAGCGTGGCTTTCCGTCCCCAGATTAAAAGCTGCAGTTTTTTAGACCGCCATATAAACGTGCATCTTCGTCTTCCCATCTTCTTCCACGTCTAAAAAATAGAAACGAATAAGGTTGTGTAGCGTATAATAAGCCGCGAAACACGTGGGTACGCCTGCCGTAATATGAAGTCAAAGGAGACATGGGCTGCTCACTACAGCGAACACAAGTGTGCAGAATTACGACCGGAGAATCTTGCTTACTTATGTCGAATGCAGTGCTCGTGGGCTCGACTATGCAGTTTTCGTGAGAGCAAAAATCAAAGACTGCGACAACGTACGCGCTTGTTTCGAGCCAGCGTGGCTTTCCGTCCCCAGATTAAAAGCTGCAGCTATTAAGACCGCCATATAGACGTGTATCTTCGTCTTCCCATCATCGTCTACCTCAAAAAATGGAAACGAATTACGCTGTGTAGCGTATAATAAGCCGCGCAGCACGTGGGTATGCCTGACATTATATGAAGTCAACGGAGACATTGGCTGCTCACTACCGCAAACACAAGTGTGCAGAATTACGACCGGACAATCTTGCTCACTTATGTCGAATGCAATGCTCGTGGGGTCGACTATGCAGTTTTCGCGAGAGCAAAAATAAAAGTCTGCGACAACGTACGCGCTTGTTTCGAGCCAGCGTGGCTTTCCGTCCCCAGATTAAAAGCTGTAGCTATTTACACCGCCATATAAACGTGTATCTTCGTCTTCCCATCATCGTCCACCTCTAAAAAATTGAAACGAATAGCGCAGTGCAGCGTATAATAAGGTGCGCAACACGTGGGTACGCCTGCCGTAATATTAAGTCAACGGAGACATTGGCTGCTCACTACAGCAAACACAAGTGTGCAGAATAAAGACCGGACAATCTTGCTCACTTATGTCGAATACAATGCTCGTGGGCTCGACTATGCAGTTTTCGCGAGAGCAAAAATAAAAGTCTGCGACAACGTACGCGCTTGTTTCGAGCCAGCGTGGCTTTCCGTCTCCAGATTAAAAGCTGTAGCTATTTACACCGCCATATAAACGTGTATCTTTGTCTTCCCATCAATGCCCACCTCAAAAAATCGAAACGAATAGCGCAGTGTAGCGTATAATAAGGTGCGCAACACGTGGGTACGCCTGCCGTAATATGAAGTCAACGAAAACATTGGCTGCTCACTACAGCAAACACAAGTGTGCAGAATAAAGACCGGACAATCTTGCTCACTTATGTCGAATGCAATGCGCGTGGGCTCGACTATGCAGTTTTCGCGAGAGCAAAAATAAAAGTCTGCGACAACGTACGCGCTTGTTTCGAGCCACCGTGCTTACCGTCCCCAGATTAAAAGCTGCAACTATTTACACCGCCATATAAACGTGTATCTTCGTCTTCCCATCATCGTCCACCTCTAAAAAATCGAAACGAATAGCGCAGTGTAGCGTGTAATAAGGTGCGCAACACGTGAGTACGCCTGCCGTAATATGAAGTCAACGGAGACATTGGCTGCTCACTACAGCAAACACAAGTGTGCAGAATAAAGACCGGACAATCTTGCTCACTTATGTCGAATGCAATGCTCGTGGGCTCGACTATGCAGTTTTCGCGAGAGCAAAAATAAAAGTCTGCGACAACGTACGCGCTTGTTTCGAGCCACCGTACTTACCGTCCCCAGATTAAAAGCTGCAACTATTTACACCGCCATATAAGCGTGTATCTTTGTCATCCCATCAATGCCCACCTCAAAAAATCGAAACGAATAGCGCAGTGTAGCGTATAATAAGGTGCGCAACACGTGGTTACGTCTGCCGTAATATGAAGTCAACGGAGACATTGGCTGCTCACTACAGCAAACAAAAGTGTGCAGAATAAAGACCGGACAATCTTGCTCACTTATGTCGAATGCAATGCGCGTGGGCTCGACTATGCAGTTTTCGCGAGAGCAAAAATAAAAGTCTGCGACAACGTACGCGCTTGTTTCGAGCCACCGTGCTTACCGTCCCCAGATTAAAAGCTGCAGCTAGTTACACCGCCATATAAGCGTGTATCTTTGTCTTCCCATCAATGCCCACCTCAAAAAATCGAAACGAATAGCGCAGTGTAGCGTATAATAAGGTGCGCAACACGTGGGTACGTCTGCCGTAATATGAAGTCAACGGAGACATTGGCTGCTCACTACAGCAAACACAAGTGTGCAGAATAAAGACCGGACAATCTTGCTAACTTATGTCGAATGCAATGCGCGTGGGCTCGACTATGCAGTTTTCGCGAGAGCAAAAATAAAAGTCTGCGACAACGTACGCGCTTGTTTCGAGCCAGCGTGGCTTTCCGTCCCCAGATTAAAAGCTGTAGCTATTTACACCGCCATATAAACGTGTATCTTCGTCTTCCCATCATCGTCCACCTCTAAAAAATCGAAACGAATACCGCATTGTAGCGTATAATAAGGTGCGCAACACGTGGGTACGCCTGCCGTAATATGAAGTCAACGGAGACATTGGCTGCTCACTACAGCAAACACAAGTGTGCAGAATAAAGACCGGACAATCTTGCTCACTTATGTCGAATGCAATGCTCGTGGGCTCGACTATGCAGTTTTCGCGAGAGCAAAAATAAAAGTCTGCGACAACGTACGCGCTCGTTTCGAGCCACCGTGCTTACCGTCCCCAGATTAAAAGCTGCAGCTAGTTACACCGCCATATAAGCGTGTATCTTTGTCTTCCCATCAATGCCCACCTCAAAAAATCGAAACGAATAGCGCAGTGTAGCGTATAATAAGGTGCGCAACACGTGGGTACGCCTGCCGTAATATGAAGTCAACGGAGACATTGGCTGCTCACTACAGCAAACACAAGTGTGCAGAATAAAGACCGGACAATCTTGCTAACTTATGTCGAATGCAATGCGCGTGGGCTCGAATACGCAGTTTTCGCGAGAGCAAAAATAAAAGTCTGCGACAACGTACGCGCTTGTTTCGAGCCAGCGTGGCTTTCCGTCCCCAGATTAAAAGCTGCAGCTATTTAGACCGCTATATAAACGTGTATCTTCGTCTTCCCATCATCGTCCACCTCTAAAAAATCGAAACGAATAGCGCAGTGTAGCTTATAATAAGGTGCGCTACACGTGGGTACGCCTGCCGTAATATGAAGTCAACGGAGACATTGGCTGCTCACTACAGCAAACACAAGTGTGCAGAATAAAGACCGGACAATCTTGCTCACTTATGTCGAATGCAATGCGCGTGGGCTCGACTATGCAGTTTTCGCGAGAGCAAAAATAAATGTCTGCGACAACGTACGCGCTTGTTTCGAGCCACCGTGCTTACCGTCCCCAGATTAAAAGCTGCAACTATTTACACCGCCATATAAACGTGTATCTTCGTCTTCCCATCATCGTCCACCTCTAAAAAATCGAAACGAATAGCGCAGTGTAGCGTATAATAAGGTGCGCAACACGTGGGTACGCCTGCCGTAATACGAAGTCAACGGAGACATTGGCTGCTCACTACAGCAAACACAAGTGTGCAGAATAAAGACCGGATAATCTTGCTCACTTATGTCGAATGCAGTGCTCATGGGCTCGACTATGCAGTTTTCGTGAGAGCAAAAATAAAAGACTGCGACAACGTATGCGCTTGTTTCGTGCCAGCGTGGCTTTCCGTCCCCAGATTAAAAGCTGCAGCTATTTGCACCGCCATATAAACGTGTATCTTTGTCTTCCCATCAATGCCCACCTCAAAAAATCGAAACGAATTGCGCTGTGTAGCGTATAATAGGCCGCGCAGCACGTGGTTATGCCTGACATTATATGAAGTCAACGGAGGCATTGGCTGCTCACTACAGCAAACACAAGTGTTCAGAATTGTGACCGGAGAATCTTGCTTACTTATGTCGATGCAGTTTTCGCGAGAGCAAAAATAAAAGTCTGCGACAACGTACGCGCTTGTTTCGAGCCAGCGTGGCTTTCCGTCCCCAGATTAAAAGCTGTAGCTATTTACACCGCCATATAAACGTGTATCTTCGTCTTCCCATCATTGTCCACCTCTAAAAAATCGAAACGAATAGCGCAGTGTAGCGTATAATAAGGTGCGCAACACGTGGGTACGCCTGCCGTAATATGAAGTCAACGGAGACATTGGCTGCTCACTACAGCAAACACAAGTGTGCAGAATAAAGACCGGACAATCTTGCTAACTTATGTCGAATGCAATGCGCGTGGGCTCGACTATGCAGTTTTCGCGAGAGCAAAAATAAAAGTCTGCGACAACGTACGCGCTTGTTTCGAGCCAGCGTGGCTTTCCGTCCCCAGATTAAAAGCTGTAGCTATTTACACCGCCATATAAACGTGTATCTTCGTCTTCCCAGCATCGTCCACCTCTAAAAAATCGAAACGAATAGCGCATTGTAGCGTATAATAAGGTGCGCAACACGTGGGTACGCCTGCCGTAATATGAAGTCAACGGAGACATTGCCTGTTCACTACAGCAAACACAAGTGTGCAGAATAAAGACCGGACAATCTTGCTAACTTATGTCGAATGCAATGCGCGTGGGCTCGACTATGCAGTTTTCGCGAGAGCAAAAATAAAAGTCTGCGACAACGTACGCGCTTGTTTCGAGCCAGCGTGGCTTTCCGTCCCCAGATTAAAAGCTGTAGCTATTTACACCGCCATATAAACGTGTATCTTCGTCTTCCCAGCATCGTCCACCTCTAAAAAATCGAAACGAATAGCGCATTGTAGCGTATAATAAGGTGCGCAACACGTGGGTACGTCTGCCGTAATATGAAGTCAACGGAGACATTGGCTGCTCACTACAGCAAACACAAGTGTGCAGAATAAAGACCGGACAATCTTGCTCACTTATGTCGAATGCAATGCGCGTGGGCTCGACTATGCAGTTTTCGCGAGAGCAAAAATAAAAGTCTGCGACAACGTACGCGCTTGTTTCGAGCCACTGTGCTTACCGTCCCCAGATTAAAAGCTGCAGCTAGTTACACCGCCATATAAGCATGTATCTTTGTCTTCCCATCAATGCCCACCTCAAAAAATCGAAACGAATAGCGCAGTGTAGCGTATAATAAGGTGCGCAACACGTGGGTACGTCTGCCGTAATATGAAGTCAACGGAGACATTGGCTGCTCACTACAGCAAACACAAGTGTGCAGAATAAAGACCGGACAATCTTGCTAACTTATGTCGAATGCAATGCGCGTGGGCTCGACTATGCAGTTTTCGCGAGAGCAAAAATAACAGTCTGCGACAACGTACGCGCTTGTTTCGAGCCAGCGTGGCTTTCCGTCCCCAGATTAAAAGCTGTAGCTATTTACACCGCCATATAAACGTGTATCCTCGTCTTCCCATCATCGTCCACCTCTAAAAAATCGAAACGAATACCGCATTGTAGCGTATAATAAGGTGCGCAACACGTGGGTACGCCTGCCGTAATATGAAGTCAACGGAGACATTGGCTGCTCACTACAGCAAACACAAGTGTGCAGAATAAAGACCGGACAATCTTGCTCAGTTATGTCGAATGCAATGCTCGTGGGCTCGACTATGCAGTTTTCGCGAGAGCAAAAATAAAAGTCTGCGACAACGTACGCGCTTGTTTCGAGCCACCGTGCTTACCGTCCCCAGATTAAAAGCTGCAGCTAGTTACACCGCCATATAAGCGTGTATCTTTGTCTTCCCATCAATGTCCACCTCAAAAAATCGAAACGAATAGCGCAGTGTAGCGTATAATAAGGTGCGCAACACGTGGGTACGCCTGCCGTAATATGAAGTCAACGGAGACATTGGCTGCTCACTACAGCAAACACAAGTGTGCAGAATAAAGACCGGACAATCTTGCTAACTTATGTCGAATGCAATGCGCGTGGGCTCGACTATGCAGTTTTCGCGAGAGCAAAAATAAAAGTCTGCGACAACGTACGCGCTTGTTTCGAGCCACCGTGCTTACCGTCCCCACATTAAAAGCTGCAACTATTTACACCGCCATATAAACGTGTATCTTCGTCTTCCCATCATCGTCCACCTCTAAAAAATCGAAACGAATAGCGCAGTGTAGCGTATAATAAGGTGCGCAACACGTGGGTACGCCTGCCGTAATATGAAGTCAACGGAGACATTGGCTGCTCACTACAGCAAACACAAGTGTGCAGAATAAAGACCGGACAATCTTGCTAACTTATGTCGAATGCAATGCGCGTGGGCTCGACTATGCAGTTTTCGCGAGAGCAAAAACAAAAGTCTGCGACAACGTACGCGCTTGTTTCGAGCCACCGTGCTTACCGTCCCCAGATTAAAAGCTGCAACTATTTACACCGCCATATAAACGTGTATCTTCGTCTTCCCATCATCGTCCACCTCTAAAAAATCGAAACGAATAGCGCAGTGTGGCGTATAATAAGGTGCGCAACACGTGGGTACGCCTGCCGTAATATGAAGTCAACGGAGACATTGGCTGCTCACTACAGCAAACACAAGTGTGCAGAATAAAGACCGGATAATCTTGCTCACTTATGTCGAATGCAGTGCTCATGGGCTCGACTATGCAGTTTTCGTGAGAGCAAAAATAAAAGACTGCGACAACGTGCGCGCTTGTTTCGAGCCAGTGTCGATTTCCGCCCTCAGATTAAAAGGTGCAGCTATTTACACCGCCACATAGACGTGTATCTTCCTCTTCCCATCTTCTTCCACCTCAAAAAACTCGAAACGAATAGCGCTGTGTGGCGTATAATAAGCCGCGCAACACGTGGGTATGTCTGCCGTAATATGAAGTCAACGCAGACATTGGCTGCTCACTACAGCGAACACAATTGTGCAGAGTTACTACCGGACAATCTTGCTCACTTATGTCGAATGCAGTGCTCGTGGGCTCGACTATCCAGTTTTCAAGAGAGCAAACATAAAAGACTGCGAAAACGTACGCGCTTGTTTCGAGCCAGCGTGGCTTTCCGTCCCCAGATTAAAAGCTGCAGTTATTTAGACCGCCATATCAACGTGCATCTTCCTCTTCCCATCTTCTTCCACCTCAAAAAACTCGAAACGAATAGCGCTTTGTGGCGTATAATAAGCCGCGCAACACGTGGGTATGCCTGCCGTAATATGAAGTCAACGGAGACATTGGCTGCTCAGTACAGCGAACACAAGTGTGCAGAATTGCGACCGGACAATCTTGCTCACTTATGTCGAATGCAGTGCTCATGGGCTCGACTATCCAGTTTTCGCGAGAGCAAAAATAAAAGTCTGCGACAACGTACGCGCTTGTTTCGAGCCATCGTGCTTACCGTCCCCAGATTAAAAGCTGTAGCTATTTGCACCGCCATATAAACGTGTATCTTTGTCTTCCCATCAATGCCCACCTCAAAAAATCGAAACGAATCGCGCTGTGTAGCGTATAATAGGCCGCGCAAAACGTGGGTATGCCTGACATTATATGAAGTCAACGGAGGCATTGGCTGCTCACTACAGCAAACACAAGTGTTCAGAATTGTGACCGGAGAATCTTGCTTACTTATGTCGATGCAGTTTTCGCGAGAGCAAAAATAAAAGTCTGCGACAACGTACGCGCTTGTTTCGTGCCAGCGTGGCTTTCCGTCCCCAGATTAAAAGCTGCAGCTATTTGCACCGCCATATAGACGTGTATCTTTGTCTTCCCATCAATGCCCACCTCAAAAAATCGAAACGAATTGCGCTGTGTAGCGTATAATAGGCCGCGCAGCACGTGGGTATGCCTGACATTATATGAAGTCAACGGAGGCATTGGCTGCTCACTACAGCAAACACAAGTGTTCAGAATTGTGACCGGAGAATCTTGCTTACTTATGTCGATGCAGTTTTCGCGAGAGCAAAAATAAAAGTCTGCGACAACGTACGCGCTTGTTTCGTGCCAGCGTGGCTTTCCGTCCCCAGATTAAAAGCTGCAGCTATTTGCACCGCCATATAAACGTGTATCTTTGTCTTCCCATCAATGCCCACCTCAAAAAATCGAAACGAATTGCGCTGTGTAGCGTATAATAAGCCGCGCAGCACGTGGGTATGCCTGACATTATATGAAGTCAACGGAGGCATTGGCTGCTCACTACAGCAAACACAAGTGTTCAGAATAAAGACCGGACAATCTTGCTCACTTATGTCGAATACAGTGCTCGTGGGCTCGACTATTCAGTTTTCGTGAGAGCAAAAATAAAAGTCTGCGACAACGTACGCGCTTGTTTCGAGCCAGCGTGGCTTTCCGTCCCCAGATTAAAAGCTGCAGCTATTTGCACCGCCATATAAACGTGTATCTTTGTCTTCCCATCAATGCCCACCTCAAAAAATCGAAACGAATTGCGCTGTGTAGCGTATAATAAGCCGCGCAGCACGTGGGTATGCCTGACATAATATGAAGTCAACGGAGACATTGGCTGCTCACTACAGCAAACACAAGTGTTCAGAATAAAGACCGGACAATCTTGCTCACTTATGTCGAATACAGTGCTCGTGGGCTCGACTATTCAGTTTTCGTGAGAGCAAAAATAAAAGTCTGCGACAACGTACGCGCTTGTTTCGAGCCAGCGTGGCTTTCCGTCCCCAGATTAAAAGCTGTAGCTATTTACACCGCCATATAAACGTGTATCTTTGTCTTCCCATCAATGCCCACCTCAAAAAATCGAAACGAATTGCGCTGTGTAGCGTATAATAAGCCGCGCAGCACGTGGGTATGCCTGACATTATATGAAGTCAACGGAGGCATTGGCTGCTCACTACAGCAAACACAAGTGTTCAGAATAAAGACCGGACAATCTTGCTCACTTATGTCGAATACAGTGCTCGTGGGCTCGACTATTCAGTTTTCGTGAGAGCAAAAATAAAAGTCTGCGACAACGTACGCGCTTGTTTCGAGCCAGCGTGGCTTTCCGTCCCCAGATTAAAAGCTGCAGCTATTTGCACCGCCATATAAACGTGTATCTTTGTCTTCCCATCAATGCCCACCTCAAAAAATCGAAACGAATTGCGCTGTGTAGCGTATAATAGGCCGCGCAGCACGTGGGTATGCCTGACATTATATGAAGTCAACGGAGACATTGGCTGCTCACTACAGCAAACACAAGTGTTCAGAATTGTGACCGGAGAATCTTGCTTACTTATGTCGATGCAGTTTTCGCGAGAGCAAAAATAAAAGTCTGCGACAACGTACGCGCTTGTTTCGAGCCAGCGTGGCTTTCCGTCCCCAGATTAAAAGCTGTAGCTATTTACACCGCCATATAAACGTGTATCTTCGTCTTCCCATCATTGTCCACCTCTAAAAAATCGAAACGAATAGCGCAGTGTAGCGTATAATAAGGTGCGCAACACGTGGGTACGCCTGCCGTAATATTAAGTCAACGGAGACATTGGCTGCTCACTACAGCAAACACAAGTGTGCAGAATAAAGACCGGACAATCTTGCTAACTTATGTCGAATGCAATGCGCGTGGGCTCGACTATGCAGTTTTCGCGAGAGCAAAAATAAAAGTCTGCGACAACGTACGCGCTTGTTTCGAGCCAGCGTGGCTTTCCGTCCCCAGATTAAAAGCTGTAGCTATTTACACCGCCATATAAACGTGTATCTTCGTCTTCCCAGCATCGTCCACCTCTAAAAAATCGAAACGAATAGCGCATTGTAGCGTATAATAAGGTGCGCAACACGTGGGTACGCCTGCCGTAATATGAAGTCAACGGAGACATTGCCTGCTCACTACAGCAAACACAAGTGTGCAGAATAAAGACCGGACAATCTTGCTCACTTATGTCGAATGCAATGCTCGTGGGCTCGACTATGCAGTTTTCGCGAGAGCAAAAATAAAAGTCTGCGACAACGTACGCGCTTGTTTCGAGCCACCGTACTTACCGTCCCCAGATTAAAAGCTGCAACTATTTACACCGCCATATAAGCGTGTATCTTTGTCATCCCATCAATGCCCACCTCAAAAAATCGAAACGAATAGCGCAGTGTAGCGTATAATAAGGTGCGCAACACGTGGGTACGTCTGCCGTAATATGAAGTCAACGGAGACATTGGCTGCTCACTACAGCAAACACAAGTGTGCAGAATAAAGACCGGACAATCTTGCTAACTTATGTCGAATGCAATGCGCGTGGGCTCGACTATGCAGTTTTCGCGAGAGCAAAAATAAAAGTCTGCGACAACGTACGCGCTTGTTTCGAGCCAGCGTGGCTTTCCGTCCCCAGATTAAAAGCTGTAGCTATTTACACCGCCATATAAACGTGTATCCTCGTCTTCCCATCATCGTCCACCTCTAAAAAATCGAAACGAATACCGCATTGTAGCGTATAATAAGGTGCGCAACACGTGGGTACGCCTGCCGTAATATGAAGTCAACGGAGACATTGGCTGCTCACTACAGCAAACACAAGTGTGCAGAATAAAGACCGGACAATCTTGCTCACTTATGTCGAATGCAATGCTCGTGGGCTCGACTATGCAGTTTTCGCGAGAGCAAAAATAAAAGTCTGCGACAACGTACGCGCTTGTTTCGAGCCACCGTGCTTACCGTCCCCAGATTAAAAGCTGCAACTATTTACACCGCCATATAAACGTGTATCTTCGTCTTCCCATCATCGTCCACCTCTAAAAAATCGAAACGAATAGCGCAGTGTAGCGTATAATAAGGTGCGCAACACGTGGGTACGCCTGCCGTAATATGAAGTCAACGGAGACATTGGCTGCTCACTACAGCAAACACAAGTGTGCAGAATAAAGACCGGACAATCTTGCTAACTTATGTCGAATGCAATGCGCGTGGGCTCGACTATGCAGTTTTCGCGAGAGCAAAAACAAAAGTCTGCGACAACGTACGCGCTTGTTTCGAGCCACCGTGCTTACCGTCCCCAGATTAAAAGCTGCAACTATTTACACCGCCATATAAACGTGTATCTTCGTCTTCCCATCATCGTCCACCTCTAAAAAATCGAAACGAATAGCGCAGTGTGGCGTATAATAAGGTGCGCAACACGTGGGTACGCCTGCCGTAATATGAAGTCAACGGAGACATTGGCTGCTCACTACAGCAAACACAAGTGTGCAGAATAAAGACCGGATAATCTTGCTCACTTATGTCGAATGCAGTGCTCATGGGCTCGACTATGCAGTTTTCGTGAGAGCAAAAATAAAAGACTGCGACAACGTATGCGCTTGTTTCGTGCCAGCGTGGCTTTCCGTCCCCAGATTAAAAGCTGCAGCTATTTGCACCGCCATATAAACGTGTATCTTTGTCTTCCCATCAATGCCCACCTCAAAAAATCGAAACGAATAGCGCAGTGTAGCGTATAATAAGGTGCGCAACACGTGTGTACGCCTGCCGTAATATGAAGTCAAAGGAGACATTGGCTGCTCACTACAGCGAACACAAGTGTGCAGAATTACGACCGGACAATCTTGCTCACTTATGTCGAATGCAATGCTCGTGGGCTCGACTATGCAGTTTTCGTGAGAGCAAAAATAAAAGACTGCGACAACGTACGCGCTTGTTTCGAGCCAGTGTCGATTTCCGCCCTCAGATTAAAAGGTGCAGCTATTTACACCGCCACATAGACGTGTATCTTCCTCTTCCCATCTTCTTCCACCTCAAAAAAACTCGAAACGAATAGCGCTGTGTGGCGTATAATAAGCCGCGCAACACGTGGGTATGTCTGCCGTAATATGAAGTCAACGCAGACATTGGCTGCTCACTACAGCGAACACAATTGTGCAGAGTTACTACCGGACAATCTTGCTCACTTATGTCGAATGCAGTGCTCGTGGGCTCGACTATGCAGTTTTCGTGAGAGCAAACATAAAAGACTGCGAAAACGTACGCGCTTGTTTCGAGCCAGCGTGGCTTTCCGTCCCCAGATTAAAAGCTGCAGTTATTTAGACCGCCATATCAACGTGCATCTTCCTCTTCCCATCTTCTTCCACCTCAAAAAACTCGAAACGAATAGCGCTGTGTGGCGTATAATAAGCCGCGCAACACGTGGGTATGCCTGCCGTAATATGAAGTCAACGGAGACATTGGCTGCTCAGTACAGCGAACACAAGTGTGCAGAATTGCGACCGGACAATCTTGCTCACTTATGTCGAATGCAGTGCTCATGGGCTCGACTATCCAGTTTTCGCGAGAGCAAAAATAAAAGTCTGCGACAACGTACGCGCTTGTTTCGAGCCATCGTGCTTACCGTCCCCAGATTAAAAGCTGTAGCTATTTGTACCGCCATATAAACGTGTATCTTTGTCTTCCCATCAATGCCCACCTCAAAAAATCGAAACGAATCGCGCTGTGTAGCGTATAATAGGCCGCGCAGCACGTGGGTATGCCTGACATTATATGAAGTCAACGGAGGCATTGGCTGCTCACTACAGCAAACACAAGTGTTCAGAATTGTGACCGGAGAATCTTGCTTACTTATGTCGATGCAGTTTTCGCGAGAGCAAAAATAAAAGTCTGCGACAACGTACGCGCTTGTTTCGTGCCAGCGTGGCTTTCCGTCCCCAGATTAAAAGCTGCAGCTATTTGCACCGCCATATAAACGTGTATCTTTGTCTTCCCATCAATGCCCACCTCAAAAAATCGAAACGAATTGCGCTGTGTAGCGTATAATAGGCCGCGCAGCACGTGGGTATGCCTGACATTATATGAAGTCAACGGAGGCATTGGCTGCTCACTACAGCAAACACAAGTGTTCAGAATTGTGACCGGAGAATCTTGCTTACTTATGTCGATGCAGTTTTCGTGAGAGCAAAAATAAAAGTCTGCGACAACGTACGCGCTTGTTTCGAGCCATCGTGCTTACCGTCCCCAGATTAAAAGCTGCAGCTATTTGCACCGCCATATAAACGTGTATCGTTGTCTTCCCATCAATGCCCACCTCAAAAAATCGAAACGAATTGCGCTGTGTAGCGTATAATAGGCCGCGCAGCACGTGGGTATGCCTGACATTATATGAAGTCAACGGAGGCATTGGCTGCTCACTACAGCAAACACAAGTGTTCAGAATTGTGAAAGGAGAATCTTGCTTACTTATGTCGATGCAGTTTTCGTGAGAGCAAAAATAAAAGTCTGCGACAACGTACGCGCTTGTTTCGTGCCAGCGTGGCTTTCCGTCCCCAGATTAAAAGCTGCAGCTATTTGCACCGCCATATAAACGTGTATCTTTGTCTTCCCATCAATGCCCACCTCAAAAAATCGAAACGAATTGCGCTGTGTAGCGTATAATAGGCCGCGCAGCACGTGGGTATGCCTTACATTATATGAAGTCAACGGAGGCATTGGCTGCTCACTACAGCAAACACAAGTGTTCAGAATTGTGACCGGAGAATCTTGCTTACTTATGTCGATGCAGTTTTCGCGAGAGCAAAAATAAAAGTCTGCGACAACGTACGCGCTTGTTTCGTGCCAGCGTGGCTTTCCGTCCCCAGATTAAAAGCTGCAGCTATTTGCACCGCCATATAAACGTGTATCTTTGTCTTCCCATCAATGCCCACCTCAAAAAATCGAAACGAATTGCGCTGTGTAGCGTATAATAAGCCGCGCAGCACGTGGGTATGCCTGACATAATATGAAGTCAACGGAGACATTGGCTGCTCACTACAGCAAACACAAGTGTTCAGAATTGTGACCGGAGAATCTTGCTTACTTATGTCGATGCAGTTTTCGCGAGAGCAAAAATAAAAGTCTGCGACAACGTACGCGCTTGTTTCGTGCCAGCGTGGCTTTCCGTCCCCAGATTAAAAGCTGCAGCTATTTGCACCGCCATATAAACGTGTATCTTTGTCTTCCCATCAATGCCCACCTCAAAAAATCGAAACGAATTGCGCTGTGTAGCGTATAATAAGCCGCGCAGCACGTGGGTATGCCTGACATAATATGAAGTCAACGGAGACATTGGCTGCTCACTACAGCAAACACAAGTGTTCAGAATTGTGACCGGAGAATCTTGCTTACTTATGTCGATGCAGTTTTCGCGAGAGCAAAAATAAAAGTCTGCGACAACGTACGCGCTTGTTTCGTGCCAGCGTGGCTTTCCGTCCCCAGATTAAAAGCTGCAGCTATTTGCACCGCCATATAAACGTGTATCTTTGTCTTCCCATCAATGCCCACCTCAAAAAATCGAAACGAATTGCGCTGTGTAGCGTATAATAAGCCGCGCAGCACGTGGGTATGCCTGACATTATATGAAGTCAACGGAGGCATTGGCTGCTCACTACAGCAAACACAAGTGTTCAGAATAAAGACCGGACAATCTTGCTCACTTATGTCGAATACAGTGCTCGTGGGCTCGACTATTCAGTTTTCGTGAGAGCAAAAATAAAAGTCTGCGACAACGTACGCGCTTGTTTCGAGCCAGCGTGGCTTTCCGTCCCCAGATTAAAAGCTGCAGCTATTTGCACCGCCATATAAACGTGTATCTTTGTCTTCCCATCAATGCCCACCTCAAAAAATCGAAACGAATTGCGCTGTGTAGCGTATAATAAGCCGCGCAGCACGTGGGTATGCCTGACATTATATGAAGTCAACGGAAGCATTGGCTGCTCACTACAGCAAACACAAGTGTTCAGAACAAAGACCGGACAATCTTGCTCACTTATGTCGAATACAGTGCTCGTGGGCTCGACTATTCAGTTTTCGTGAGAGCAAAAATAAAAGTCTGCGACAACGTACGCGCTTGTTTCGAGCCAGCGTGGCTTTCCGTCCCCAGATTAAAAGCTGCAGCTATTTGCACCGCCATATAAACGTGTATCTTTGTCTTCCCATCAATGCCCACCTCAAAAAATCGAAACGAATTGCGCTGTGTAGCGTATAATAAGCCGCGCAGCACGTGGGTATGCCTGACATAATATGAAGTCAACGGAGACATTGGCTGCTCACTACAGCAAACACAAGTGTTCAGAATAAAGACCGGACAATCTTGCTCACTAATGTCGAATGCAGTGCTCGTGGGCTCGACTATTCAGTTTTCGTGAGAGCAAAAATAAAAGTCTGCGACAACGTACGCGCTTGTTTCGAGCCAGCGTGGCTTTCCGTCCCCAGATTAAAAGGTGCAGCTATTTAGACCGCCACATAGACGTGTGTCTTCGTCTTCCTATAGTCGTCCACCTCTAAAAAATCGAAACAAATAGCGCTGTGTAGCGTTTTACAAGCCGCGCAACACGTGGGTACTCCTGCCGTAATATGAAGTCAACGGCGACATTAGCTGCTCACTACAGCAAACACAAGTGTGCAGAATTGCGACCGGACAATCTTGCTCACTTATGTCGAATGCAGTGCTCATGGGCTCGACTATGCAGTTTTCGCGAGAGCAAAAATAAAAGTCTGCGACAACGTACGCGCTTGTTTCGAGCCACCGTGCTTACCGTCCCCAGATTAAAAGCTGCAACTATTTACACCGCCATATAAACATGTATCTTCGTCTTCCCATCATCGTCCACCTCTAAAAAATCGAAACGAATAGCGCAGTGTAGCGTATAATAAGGTGCGCAACACGTGGGTACTCCTGCCGTAATATGAAGTCAACGGCGACATTAGCTGCTCACTACAGCAAACACAAGTGTGCAGAATTGCGACCGGACAATCTTGCTCACTTATGTCGAATGCAGTGCTCATGGGCTCGACTATGCAGTTTTCGCGAGAGCAAAAATAAAAGTCTGCGACAACGTACGCGCTTGTTTCGAGCCAGCGTGGCTTTCCGTCCCCAGATTAAAAGCTGTAGCTATTTACACCGCCATATAAACGTGTATCTTTGTCTTCCCATCAATGCCCACCTCAAAAAATCGAAACGAATTGCGCTGTGTAGCGTATAATAAGCCGCGCAGCACGTGGGTATGCCTGACATTATATGAAGTCAACGGAGGCATTGGCTGCTCACTACAGCAAACACAAGTGTTCAGAATAAAGACCGGACAATCTTGCTCACTTATGTCGAATACAGTGCTCGTGGGCTCGACTATTCAGTTTTCGTGAGAGCAAAAATAAAAGTCTGCGACAACGTACGCGCTTGTTTCGAGCCAGCGTGGCTTTCCGTCCCCAGATTAAAAGCTGCAGCTATTTGCACCGCCATATAAACGTGTATCTTTGTCTTCCCATCAATGCCCACCTCAAAAAATCGAAACGAATTGCGCTGTGTAGCGTATAATAAGCCGCGCAGCACGTGGGTATGCCTGACATTATATGAAGTCAACGGAAGCATTGGCTGCTCACTACAGCAAACACAAGTGTTCAGAAGAAAGACCGGACAATCTTGCTCACTTATGTCGAATACAGTGCTCGTGGGCTCGACTATTCAGTTTTCGTGAGAGCAAAAATAAAAGTCTGCGACAACGTACGCGCTTGTTTCGAGCCAGCGTGGCTTTCCGTCCCCAGATTAAAAGCTGCAGCTATTTGCACCGCCATATAAACGTGTATCTTTGTCTTCCCATCAATGCCCACCTCAAAAAATCGAAACGAATTGCGCTGTGTAGCGTATAATAAGCCGCGCAGCACGTGGGTATGCCTGACATAATATGAAGTCAACGGAGACATTGGCTGCTCACTACAGCAAACACAAGTGTTCAGAATAAAGACCGGACAATCTTGCTCACTTATGTCGAATACAGTGCTCGTGGGCTCGACTATTCAGTTTTCGTGAGAGCAAAAATAAAAGTCTGCGACAACGTACGCGCTTGTTTCGAGCCAGCGTGGCTTTCCGTCCCCAGATTAAAAGCTGTAGCTATTTACACCGCCATATAAACGTGTATCTTTGTCTTCCCATCAATGCCCACCTCAAAAAATCGAAACGAATTGCGCTGTGTAGCGTATAATAAGCCGCGCAGCACGTGGGTATGCCTGACATTATATGAAGTCAACGGAGGCATTGGCTGCTCACTACAGCAAACACAAGTGTTCAGAATAAAGACCGGACAATCTTGCTCACTTATGTCGAATACAGTGCTCGTGGGCTCGACTATTCAGTTTTCGTGAGAGCAAAAATAAAAGTCTGCGACAACGTACGCGCTTGTTTCGAGCCAGCGTGGCTTTCCGTCCCCAGATTAAAAGGTGCAGCTATTTAGACCGCCACATAGACGTGTGTCTTCGTCTTCCTATAGTCGTCCACCTCTAAAAAATCGAAACAAATAGCGCTGTGTAGCGTTTTACAAGCCGCGCAACACGTGGGTACTCCTGCCGTAATATGAAGTCAACGGCGACATTAGCTGCTCACTACAGCAAACACAAGTGTGCAGAATTGCGACCGGACAATCTTGCTCACTTATGTCGAATGCAGTGCTCATGGGCTCGACTATGCAGTTTTCGCGAGAGCAAAAATAAAAGTCTGCGACAACGTACGCGCTTGTTTCGAGCCACCGTGCTTACCGTCCCCAGATTAAAAGCTGCAACTATTTACACCGCCATATAAACATGTATCTTCGTCTTCCCATCATCGTCCACCTCTAAAAAATCGAAACGAATAGCGCAGTGTAGCGTATAATAAGGTGCGCAACACGTGGGTACTCCTGCCGTAATATGAAGTCAACGGCGACATTAGCTGCTCACTACAGCAAACACAAGTGTGCAGAATTGCGACCGGACAATCTTGCTCACTTATGTCGAATGCAGTGCTCATGGGCTCGACTATGCAGTTTTCGCGAGAGCAAAAATAAAAGTCTGCGACAACGTACGCGCTTGTTTCGAGCCAGCGTGGCTTTCCGTCCCCAGATTAAAAGCTGTAGCTATTTACACCGCCATATAAACGTGTATCTTTGTCTTCCCATCAATGCCCACCTCAAAAAATCGAAACGAATTGCGCTGTGTAGCGTATAATAAGCCGCGCAGCACGTGGGTATGCCTGACATTATATGAAGTCAACGGAGGCATTGGCTGCTCACTACAGCAAACACAAGTGTTCAGAATAAAGACCGGACAATCTTGCTCACTTATGTCGAATACAGTGCTCGTGGGCTCGACTATTCAGTTTTCGTGAGAGCAAAAATAAAAGTCTGCGACAACGTACGCGCTTGTTTCGAGCCAGCGTGGCTTTCCGTCCCCAGATTAAAAGCTGCAGCTATTTGCACCGCCATATAAACGTGTATCTTTGTCTTCCCATCAATGCCCACCTCAAAAAATCGAAACGAATTGCGCTGTGTAGCGTATAATAAGCCGCGCAGCACGTGGGTATGCCTGACATTATATGAAGTCAACGGAAGCATTGGCTGCTCACTACAGCAAACACAAGTGTTCAGAAGAAAGACCGGACAATCTTGCTCACTTATGTCGAATACAGTGCTCGTGGGCTCGACTATTCAGTTTTCGTGAGAGCAAAAATAAAAGTCTGCGACAACGTACGCGCTTGTTTCGAGCCAGCGTGGCTTTCCGTCCCCAGATTAAAAGCTGCAGCTATTTGCACCGCCATATAAACGTGTATCTTTGTCTTCCCATCAATGCCCACCTCAAAAAATCGAAACGAATTGCGCTGTGTAGCGTATAATAAGCCGCGCAGCACGTGGGTATGCCTGACATAATATGAAGTCAACGGAGACATTGGCTGCTCACTACAGCAAACACAAGTGTTCAGAATAAAGACCGGACAATCTTGCTCACTTATGTCGAATACAGTGCTCGTGGGCTCGACTATTCAGTTTTCGTGAGAGCAAAAATAAAAGTCTGCGACAACGTACGCGCTTGTTTCGAGCCAGCGTGGCTTTCCGTCCCCAGATTAAAAGCTGTAGCTATTTACACCGCCATATAAACGTGTATCTTTGTCTTCCCATCAATGCCCACCTCAAAAAATCGAAACGAATTGCGCTGTGTAGCGTATAATAAGCCGCGCAGCACGTGGGTATGCCTGACATTATATGAAGTCAACGGAGGCATTGGCTGCTCACTACAGCAAACACAAGTGTTCAGAATAAAGACCGGACAATCTTGCTCACTTATGTCGAATACAGTGCTCGTGGGCTCGACTATTCAGTTTTCGTGAGAGCAAAAATAAAAGTCTGCGACAACGTACGCGCTTGTTTCGAGCCAGCGTGGCTTTCCGTCCCCAGATTAAAAGCTGCAGCTATTTGCACCGCCATATAAACGTGTATCTTTGTCTTCCCATCAATGCCCACCTCAAAAAATCGAAACGAATTGCGCTGTGTAGCGTATAATAAGCCGCGCAACACGTGGGTATGCCTGCCGTAATATGAAGTCAACGCAGACATTGGCTGCTCAGTACAGCGAACACAAGTGTGCAGAATTACGACCGGACAATCTTGCTCACTAATGTCGAATGCAGTGCTCGTGGGCTCGACTATGCAGTTTTCGTGAGAGCAAACATAAAAGACTGCGACAACGTACGCGCTTGTTTCGAGCCAGTGTGGCTTTCCGCCCTCAGATTAAAAGGTGCAGCTATTTAGACCGCCACATAGACGTGTGTCTTCGTCTTCCTATAGTCGTCCACCTCTAAAAAATCGAAACGAATAGCACTGTGTAGCGTTTTACAAGCCGCGCAACA
Organism: Amblyomma maculatum; assembly: GCF_055883805.1. Taxonomy (NCBI): domain Eukaryota; kingdom Metazoa; phylum Arthropoda; class Arachnida; order Ixodida; family Ixodidae; genus Amblyomma; species Amblyomma maculatum. The sequence continues at coordinate 117,112,102 of NC_139350.1, read as the reverse complement.
CGTGGGTACTCCTGCCGTAATATGAAGTCAACGGCGACATTAGCTGCTCACTACAGCAAACACAAGTGTGCAGAATTGCGACCGGACAATCTTGCTCACTTATGTCGAATGCAGTGCTCATGGGCTCGACTATGCAGTTTTCGCGAGAGCAAAAATAAAAGTCTGCGACAACGTACGCGCTTGTTTCGAGCCACCGTGCTTACCGTCCCCAGATTAAAAGCTGCAACTATTTACACCGCCATATAAACATGTATCTTCGTCTTCCCATCATCGTCCACCTCTAAAAAATCGAAACGAATAGCGCAGTGTAGCGTATAATAAGGTGCGCAACACGTGGGTACTCCTGCCGTAATATGAAGTCAACGGCGACATTAGCTGCTCACTACAGCAAACACAAGTGTGCAGAATTGCGACCGGACAATCTTGCTCACTTATGTCGAATGCAGTGCTCATGGGCTCGACTATGCAGTTTTCGCGAAAGCAAAAATAAAAGTCTGCGACAACGTACGCGCTTGTTTCGAGCCACCGTGCTTACCGTCCCCAGATTAAAAGCTGCAACTATTTACACCGCCATATAAACATGTATCTTCGTCTTCCCATCATCGTCCACCTCTAAAAAATCGAAACGAATTGCGCTGTGTAGCGTATAATAGGCCGCGCAGCACGTGGGTATGCCTGACATTATATGAAGTCAACGGAGACATTGGCTGCTCACTACAGCAAACACAAGTGTTCAGAATTGTGACCGGAGAATCTTGCTTACTTATGTCGATGCAGTTTTCGCGAGAGCAAAAATAAAAGTCTGCGACAACGTACGCGCTTGTTTCGAGCCACCGTGCTTACCGTCCCCAGATTAAAAGCTGCAACTATTTACACCGCCATATAAACATGTATCTTCGTCTTCCCATCATCGTCCACCTCTAAAAAATCGAAACGAATAGCGCAGTGTAGCGTATAATAAGGTGCGCAACACGTGGGTACGCCTGCCGTAAATGAAGTCAACGGAGACATTGGCTGCTCACTACAGCAAACACAAGTGTGCAGAATAAAGACCGGACAATCTTGCTCACTTATGTCGAATGCAGTGCTCATGGGCTCGACTATGCAGTTTTCGCGAGAGCAAAAATAAAAGTCTGCGACAACGTACGCGCTTGTTTCGTGCCAGCGTGGCTTTCCGTCCCCAGATTAAAAGCTGCAGCTATTTGCACCGCCATATAAACGTGTATCTTTGTCTTCCCATCAATGCCCACCTCAAAAAATCGAAACGAATTGCGCTGTGTAGCGTATAATAAGCCGCGCAGCACGTGGGTATGCCTGACATAATATGAAGTCAACGGAGACATTGGCTGCTCACTACAGCAAACACAAGTGTTCAGAATTGTGACCGGAGAATCTTGCTTACTTATGTCGATGCAGTTTTCGCGAGAGCAAATATAAAAGTCTGCGACAACGTATGCGCTTGTTTCGTGCCAGCGTGGCTTTCCGTCCCCAGATTAAAAGCTGCAGCTATTTGCACCGCCATATAAACGTGTATCTTTGTCTTCCCATCAATGCCCACCTCAAAAAATCGAAACGAATTGCGCTGTGTAGCGTATAATAAGCCGCGCAGCACGTGGGTATGCCTGACATAATATGAAGTCAACGGAGACATTGGCTGCTCACTACAGCAAACACAAGTGTTCAGAATTGTGACCGGAGAATCTTGCTTACTTATGTCGATGCAGTTTTCGCGAGAGCAAAAATAAAAGTCTGCGACAACGTATGCGCTTGTTTCGTGCCAGCGTGGCTTTCCGTCCCCAGATTAAAAGCTGCAGCTATTTGCACCGCCATATAAACGTGTATCTTTGTCTTCCCATCAATGCCCACCTCAAAAAATCGAAACGAATTGCGCTGTGTAGCGTATAATAAGCCGCGCAGCACGTGGGTATGCCTGACATTATATGAAGTCAACGGAGGCATTGGCTGCTCACTACAGCAAACACAAGTGTTCAGAATAAAGACCGGACAATCTTGCTGACTTATGTCGAATACAGTGCTCGTGGGCTCGACTATTCAGTTTTCGTGAGAGCAAAAATAAAAGTCTGCGACAACGTACGCGCTTGTTTCGAGCCAGCGTGGCTTTCCGTCCCCAGATTAAAAGCTGTAGCTATTTACACCGCCATATAAACGTGTATCTTTGTCTTCCCATCAATGCCCACCTCAAAAAATCGAAACGAATTGCGCTGTGTAGCGTATAATAAGCCGCGCAGCACGTGGGTATGCCTGACATTATATGAAGTCAACGGAGGCATTGGCTGCTCACTACAGCAAACACAAGTGTTCAGAATAAAGACCGGACAATCTTGCTCACTTATGTCGAATACAGTGCTCGTGGGCTCGACTATTCAGTTTTCGTGAGAGCAAAAATAAAAGTCTGCGACAACGTACGCGCTTGTTTCGAGCCAGCGTGGCTTTCCGTCCCCAGATTAAAAGCTGTAGCTATTTACACCGCCATATAAACGTGTATCTTTGTCTTCCCATCAATGCCCACCTCAAAAAATCGAAACGAATTGCGCTGTGTAGCGTATAATAAGCCGCGCAGCACGTGGGTATGCCTGACATAATATGAAGTCAACGGAGACATTGGCTGCTCACTACAGCAAACACAAGTGTTCAGAATTGTGACCGGAGAATCTTGCTTACTTATGTCGATGCAGTTTTCGCGAGAGCAAAAATAAAAGTCTGCGACAACTTACGCGCTTGTTTCGAGCCAGCGTGGCTTTCCGTCCCCAGATTAAAAGCTGTAGCTATTTACACCGCCATATAAACGTGTATCTTTGTCTTCCCATCAATGCCCACCTCAAAAAATCGAAACGAATTGCGCTGTGTAGCGTATAATAAGCCGCGCAGCACGTGGGTATGCCTGACATTATATGAAGTCAACGGAGGCATTGGCTGCTCACTACAGCAAACACAAGTGTTCAGAATAAAGACCGGACAATCTTGCTCACTTATGTCGAATACAGTGCTCGTGGGCTCGACTATTCAGTTTTCGTGAGAGCAAAAATAAAAGTCTGCGACAACGTACGCGCTTGTTTCGAGCCAGCGTGGCTTTCCGTCCCCAGATTAAAAGCTGCAGCTATTTGCACCGCCATATAAACGTGTATCTTTGTCTTCCCGTCAATGCCCACCTCAAAAAATCGAAACGAATTGCGCTGTGTAGCGTATAATAAGCCGCGCAGCACGTGGGTATGCCTGACATAATATGAAGTCAACGGAGGCATTGGCTGCTCACTACTGCAAACACAAGTGTTCAGAATTGTGACCGGAGAATCTTGCTTACTTATGTCGATGCAGTTTTCGTGAGAGCAAAAATAAAAGTCTGCGACAACGTACGCGCTTGTTTCGTGCCAGCGTGGCTTTCCGTCCCCAGATTAAAAGCTGCAGCTATTTGCACCGCCATATAAACGTGTATCTTTGTCTTCCCATCAATGCCCACCTCAAAAAATCGAAACGAATTGCACTGTGTAGCGTATAATAAGCCGCGCAGCACGTGGGTATGCCTGACATAATATGAAGTCAACGGAGACATTGGCTGCTCACTACAGCAAACACAAGTGTTCAGAATTGTGACCGGAGAATCTTGCTTACTTATGTCGATGCAGTTTTCGTGAGAGCAAAAATAAAAGTCTGCGACAACGTACGCGCTTGTTTCGAGCCAGCGTGGCTTTCCGTCCCCAGATTAAAAGCTGCAGCTATTTGCACCGCCATATAAACGTGTATCTTTGTCTTCCCATCAATGCCCGCCTCAAAAAATCGAAACGAATTGCGCTGTGTAGCGTATAATAAGCCGCGCAGCACGTGGGTATGCCTGACATTATATGAAGTCAACGGAGGCATTGGCTGCTCACTACAGCAAACACAAGTGTTCAGAATTGTGACCGGAGAATCTTGCTTACTTATGTCGATGCAGTTTTCGTGAGAGCAAAAATAAAAGTCTGCGACAACGTACGCGCTTGTTTCGAGCCAGCGTGGCTTTCCGTCCCCAGATTAAAAGCTGTAGCTATTTACACCGCCATATAAACGTGTATCTTTGTCTTCCCATCAATGCCCACCTCAAAAAATCGAAACGAATTGCGCTGTGTAGCGTATAATAGGCCGCGCAGCACGTGGGTATGCCTGACATTATATGAAGTCAACGGAGGCATTGGCTGCTCACTACAGCAAACACAAGTGTTCAGAATTGTGACCGGAGAATCTTGCTTACTTATGTCGATGCAGTTTTCGTGAGAGCAAAAATAAAAGTCTGCGACAACGTACGCGCTTGTTTCGAGCCAGCGTGGCTTTCCGTCCCCAGATTAAAAGCTGTAGCTATTTACACCGCCATATAAACGTGTATCTTTGTCTTCCCATCAATGCCCGCCTCAAAAAATCGAAACGAATTGCGCTGTGTAGCGTATAATAAGCCGCGCAGCACGTGGGTATGCCTGACATTATATGAAGTCAACGGACACATGGGCTGCTCACTACAGCAAACACAAGTGTGCAGAATTACGACCGGACAATCTTGCTCACTTATGTCGAATGCAGTGCTCATGGGCTCGACTATGCAGTTTTCATGAAAGCAAAAATAAAAGACTGCGACAACATACGCGCTTGTTTCGAGCCAGCGTGGCTTTCCGTCCCCAGATTAAAAGCTGCAGTTTTTTAGACCGCCATATAAACGTGCATCTTCGTCTTCCCATCTTCTTCCACGTCTAAAAAATAGAAACGAATAAGGTTGTGTAGCGTATAATAAGCCGCGAAACACGTGGGTACGCCTGCCGTAATATGAAGTCAAAGGAGACATTGGCTGCTCACTACAGCGAACACAAGTGTGCAGAATTACGACCGGAGAATCTTGCTTACTTATGTCGAATGCAGTGCTCGTGGGCTCGACTATGCAGTTTTCGCGAGAGCAAAAATAAAAGTCTGCGACAACGTACGCGCTTGTTTCGAGCCAGCGTGGCTTTCCGTCCCCAGATTAAAAGCTGTAGCTATTTACACCGCCATATAAACGTGTATCTTCGTCTTCCCATCATCGTCCACCTCTAAAAAATCGAAACGAATAGCGCAGTGTAGCGTATAATAAGGTGCGCAACACGTGGGTACTCCTGCCGTAATATGAAGTCAACGGCGACATTAGCTGCTCACTACAGCAAACACAAGTGTGCAGAATTGCGACCGGACAATCTTGCTCACTTATGTCGAATGCAGTGCTCATGGGCTCGACTATGCAGTTTTCGCGAGAGCAAAAATAAAAGTCTGCGACAACGTACGCGCTTGTTTCGAGCCACCGTGCTTACCGTCCCCAGATTAAAAGCTGCAACTATTTACACCGCCATATAAACATGTATCTTCGTCTTCCCATCATCGTCCACCTCTAAAAAATCGAAACGAATAGCGCAGTGTAGCGTATAATAAGGTGCGCAACACGTGGGTACTCCTGCCGTAATATGAAGTCAACGGCGACATTAGCTGCTCACTACAGCAAACACAAGTGTGCAGAATTGCGACCGGACAATCTTGCTCACTTATGTCGAATGCAGTGCTCATGGGCTCGACTATGCAGTTTTCGCGAGAGCAAAAATAAAAGTCTGCGACAACGTACGCGCTTGTTTCGAGCCAGCGTGGCTTTCCGTCCCCAGATTAAAAGCTGTAGCTATTTACACCGCCATATAAACGTGTATCTTTGTCTTCCCATCAATGCCCACCTCAAAAAATCGAAACGAATTGCGCTGTGTAGCGTATAATAAGCCGCGCAGCACGTGGGTATGCCTGACATTATATGAAGTCAACGGAGGCATTGGCTGCTCACTACAGCAAACACAAGTGTTCAGAATAAAGACCGGACAATCTTGCTCACTTATGTCGAATACAGTGCTCGTGGGCTCGACTATTCAGTTTTCGTGAGAGCAAAAATAAAAGTCTGCGACAACGTACGCGCTTGTTTCGAGCCAGCGTGGCTTTCCGTCCCCAGATTAAAAGCTGCAGCTATTTGCACCGCCATATAAACGTGTATCTTTGTCTTCCCATCAATGCCCACCTCAAAAAATCGAAACGAATTGCGCTGTGTAGCGTATAATAAGCCGCGCAGCACGTGGGTATGCCTGACATTATATGAAGTCAACGGAAGCATTGGCTGCTCACTACAGCAAACACAAGTGTTCAGAAGAAAGACCGGACAATCTTGCTCACTTATGTCGAATACAGTGCTCGTGGGCTCGACTATTCAGTTTTCGTGAGAGCAAAAATAAAAGTCTGCGACAACGTACGCGCTTGTTTCGAGCCAGCGTGGCTTTCCGTCCCCAGATTAAAAGCTGCAGCTATTTGCACCGCCATATAAACGTGTATCTTTGTCTTCCCATCAATGCCCACCTCAAAAAATCGAAACGAATTGCGCTGTGTAGCGTATAATAAGCCGCGCAGCACGTGGGTATGCCTGACATAATATGAAGTCAACGGAGACATTGGCTGCTCACTACAGCAAACACAAGTGTTCAGAATAAAGACCGGACAATCTTGCTCACTTATGTCGAATACAGTGCTCGTGGGCTCGACTATTCAGTTTTCGTGAGAGCAAAAATAAAAGTCTGCGACAACGTACGCGCTTGTTTCGAGCCAGCGTGGCTTTCCGTCCCCAGATTAAAAGCTGTAGCTATTTACACCGCCATATAAACGTGTATCTTTGTCTTCCCATCAATGCCCACCTCAAAAAATCGAAACGAATTGCGCTGTGTAGCGTATAATAAGCCGCGCAGCACGTGGGTATGCCTGACATTATATGAAGTCAACGGAGGCATTGGCTGCTCACTACAGCAAACACAAGTGTTCAGAATAAAGACCGGACAATCTTGCTCACTTATGTCGAATACAGTGCTCGTGGGCTCGACTATTCAGTTTTCGTGAGAGCAAAAATAAAAGTCTGCGACAACGTACGCGCTTGTTTCGAGCCAGCGTGGCTTTCCGTCCCCAGATTAAAAGCTGCAGCTATTTGCACCGCCATATAAACGTGTATCTTTGTCTTCCCATCAATGCCCACCTCAAAAAATCGAAACGAATTGCGCTGTGTAGCGTATAATAAGCCGCGCAACACGTGGGTATGCCTGCCGTAATATGAAGTCAACGCAGACATTGGCTGCTCAGTACAGCGAACACAAGTGTGCAGAATTACGACCGGACAATCTTGCTCACTAATGTCGAATGCAGTGCTCGTGGGCTCGACTATGCAGTTTTCGTGAGAGCAAACATAAAAGACTGCGACAACGTACGCGCTTGTTTCGAGCCAGTGTGGCTTTCCGCCCTCAGATTAAAAGGTGCAGCTATTTAGACCGCCACATAGACGTGTGTCTTCGTCTTCCTATAGTCGTCCACCTCTAAAAAATCGAAACGAATAGCACTGTGTAGCGTTTTACAAGCCGCGCAACACGTGGGTACTCCTGCCGTAATATGAAGTCAACGGCGACATTAGCTGCTCACTACAGCAAACACAAGTGTGCAGAATTGCGACCGGACAATCTTGCTCACTTATGTCGAATGCAGTGCTCATGGGCTCGACTATGCAGTTTTCGCGAGAGCAAAAATAAAAGTCTGCGACAACGTACGCGCTTGTTTCGAGCCACCGTGCTTACCGTCCCCAGATTAAAAGCTGCAACTATTTACACCGCCATATAAACATGTATCTTCGTCTTCCCATCATCGTCCACCTCTAAAAAATCGAAACGAATAGCGCAGTGTAGCGTATAATAAGGTGCGCAACACGTGGGTACTCCTGCCGTAATATGAAGTCAACGGCGACATTAGCTGCTCACTACAGCAAACACAAGTGTGCAGAATTGCGACCGGACAATCTTGCTCACTTATGTCGAATGCAGTGCTCATGGGCTCGACTATGCAGTTTTCGCGAAAGCAAAAATAAAAGTCTGCGACAACGTACGCGCTTGTTTCGAGCCACCGTGCTTACCGTCCCCAGATTAAAAGCTGCAACTATTTACACCGCCATATAAACATGTATCTTCGTCTTCCCATCATCGTCCACCTCTAAAAAATCGAAACGAATTGCGCTGTGTAGCGTATAATAGGCCGCGCAGCACGTGGGTATGCCTGACATTATATGAAGTCAACGGAGACATTGGCTGCTCACTACAGCAAACACAAGTGTTCAGAATTGTGACCGGAGAATCTTGCTTACTTATGTCGATGCAGTTTTCGCGAGAGCAAAAATAAAAGTCTGCGACAACGTACGCGCTTGTTTCGAGCCACCGTGCTTACCGTCCCCAGATTAAAAGCTGCAACTATTTACACCGCCATATAAACATGTATCTTCGTCTTCCCATCATCGTCCACCTCTAAAAAATCGAAACGAATAGCGCAGTGTAGCGTATAATAAGGTGCGCAACACGTGGGTACGCCTGCCGTAAATGAAGTCAACGGAGACATTGGCTGCTCACTACAGCAAACACAAGTGTGCAGAATAAAGACCGGACAATCTTGCTCACTTATGTCGAATGCAGTGCTCATGGGCTCGACTATGCAGTTTTCGCGAGAGCAAAAATAAAAGTCTGCGACAACGTACGCGCTTGTTTCGTGCCTGCGTGGCTTTCCGTCCCCAGATTAAAAGCTGCAGCTATTTGCACCGCCATATAAACGTGTATCTTTGTCTTCCCATCAATGCCCACCTCAAAAAATCGAAACGAATTGCGCTGTGTAGCGTATAATAAGCCGCGCAGCACGTGGGTATGCCTGACATAATATGAAGTCAACGGAGACATTGGCTGCTCACTACAGCAAACACAAGTGTTCAGAATTGTGACCGGAGAATCTTGCTTACTTATGTCGATGCAGTTTTCGCGAGAGCAAATATAAAAGTCTGCGACAACGTATGCGCTTGTTTCGTGCCAGCGTGGCTTTCCGTCCCCAGATTAAAAGCTGCAGCTATTTGCACCGCCATATAAACGTGTATCTTTGTCTTCCCATCAATGCCCACCTCAAAAAATCGAAACGAATTGCGCTGTGTAGCGTATAATAAGCCGCGCAGCACGTGGGTATGCCTGACATAATATGAAGTCAACGGAGACATTGGCTGCTCACTACAGCAAACACAAGTGTTCAGAATTGTGACCGGAGAATCTTGCTTACTTATGTCGATGCAGTTTTCGCGAGAGCAAAAATAAAAGTCTGCGACAACGTATGCGCTTGTTTCGTGCCAGCGTGGCTTTCCGTCCCCAGATTAAAAGCTGCAGCTATTTGCACCGCCATATAAACGTGTATCTTTGTCTTCCCATCAATGCCCACCTCAAAAAATCGAAACGAATTGCGCTGTGTAGCGTATAATAAGCCGCGCAGCACGTGGGTATGCCTGACATTATATGAAGTCAACGGAGGCATTGGCTGCTCACTACAGCAAACACAAGTGTTCAGAATAAAGACCGGACAATCTTGCTGACTTATGTCGAATACAGTGCTCGTGGGCTCGACTATTCAGTTTTCGTGAGAGCAAAAATAAAAGTCTGCGACAACGTACGCGCTTGTTTCGAGCCAGCGTGGCTTTCCGTCCCCAGATTAAAAGCTGTAGCTATTTACACCGCCATATAAACGTGTATCTTTGTCTTCCCATCAATGCCCACCTCAAAAAATCGAAACGAATTGCGCTGTGTAGCGTATAATAAGCCGCGCAGCACGTGGGTATGCCTGACATTATATGAAGTCAACGGAGGCATTGGCTGCTCACTACAGCAAACACAAGTGTTCAGAATAAAGACCGGACAATCTTGCTCACTTATGTCGAATACAGTGCTCGTGGGCTCGACTATTCAGTTTTCGTGAGAGCAAAAATAAAAGTCTGCGACAACGTACGCGCTTGTTTCGAGCCAGCGTGGCTTTCCGTCCCCAGATTAAAAGCTGTAGCTATTTACACCGCCATATAAACGTGTATCTTTGTCTTCCCATCAATGCCCACCTCAAAAAATCGAAACGAATTGCGCTGTGTAGCGTATAATAAGCCGCGCAGCACGTGGGTATGCCTGACATAATATGAAGTCAACGGAGACATTGGCTGCTCACTACAGCAAACACAAGTGTTCAGAATTGTGACCGGAGAATCTTGCTTACTTATGTCGATGCAGTTTTCGCGAGAGCAAAAATAAAAGTCTGCGACAACTTACGCGCTTGTTTCGAGCCAGCGTGGCTTTCCGTCCCCAGATTAAAAGCTGTAGCTATTTACACCGCCATATAAACGTGTATCTTTGTCTTCCCATCAATGCCCACCTCAAAAAATCGAAACGAATTGCGCTGTGTAGCGTATAATAAGCCGCGCAGCACGTGGGTATGCCTGACATTATATGAAGTCAACGGAGGCATTGGCTGCTCACTACAGCAAACACAAGTGTTCAGAATAAAGACCGGACAATCTTGCTCACTTATGTCGAATACAGTGCTCGTGGGCTCGACTATTCAGTTTTCGTGAGAGCAAAAATAAAAGTCTGCGACAACGTACGCGCTTGTTTCGAGCCAGCGTGGCTTTCCGTCCCCAGATTAAAAGCTGCAGCTATTTGCACCGCCATATAAACGTGTATCTTTGTCTTCCCGTCAATGCCCACCTCAAAAAATCGAAACGAATTGCGCTGTGTAGCGTATAATAAGCCGCGCAGCACGTGGGTATGCCTGACATAATATGAAGTCAACGGAGGCATTGGCTGCTCACTACTGCAAACACAAGTGTTCAGAATTGTGACCGGAGAATCTTGCTTACTTATGTCGATGCAGTTTTCGTGAGAGCAAAAATAAAAGTCTGCGACAACGTACGCGCTTGTTTCGTGCCAGCGTGGCTTTCCGTCCCCAGATTAAAAGCTGCAGCTATTTGCACCGCCATATAAACGTGTATCTTTGTCTTCCCATCAATGCCCACCTCAAAAAATCGAAACGAATTGCACTGTGTAGCGTATAATAAGCCGCGCAGCACGTGGGTATGCCTGACATAATATGAAGTCAACGGAGACATTGGCTGCTCACTACAGCAAACACAAGTGTTCAGAATTGTGACCGGAGAATCTTGCTTACTTATGTCGATGCAGTTTTCGTGAGAGCAAAAATAAAAGTCTGCGACAACGTACGCGCTTGTTTCGAGCCAGCGTGGCTTTCCGTCCCCAGATTAAAAGCTGCAGCTATTTGCACCGCCATATAAACGTGTATCTTTGTCTTCCCATCAATGCCCGCCTCAAAAAATCGAAACGAATTGCGCTGTGTAGCGTATAATAAGCCGCGCAGCACGTGGGTATGCCTGACATTATATGAAGTCAACGGAGGCATTGGCTGCTCACTACAGCAAACACAAGTGTTCAGAATTGTGACCGGAGAATCTTGCTTACTTATGTCGATGCAGTTTTCGTGAGAGCAAAAATAAAAGTCTGCGACAACGTACGCGCTTGTTTCGAGCCAGCGTGGCTTTCCGTCCCCAGATTAAAAGCTGTAGCTATTTACACCGCCATATAAACGTGTATCTTTGTCTTCCCATCAATGCCCACCTCAAAAAATCGAAACGAATTGCGCTGTGTAGCGTATAATAGGCCGCGCAGCACGTGGGTATGCCTGACATTATATGAAGTCAACGGAGGCATTGGCTGCTCACTACAGCAAACACAAGTGTTCAGAATTGTGACCGGAGAATCTTGCTTACTTATGTCGATGCAGTTTTCGTGAGAGCAAAAATAAAAGTCTGCGACAACGTACGCGCTTGTTTCGAGCCAGCGTGGCTTTCCGTCCCCAGATTAAAAGCTGTAGCTATTTACACCGCCATATAAACGTGTATCTTTGTCTTCCCATCAATGCCCGCCTCAAAAAATCGAAACGAATTGCGCTGTGTAGCGTATAATAAGCCGCGCAGCACGTGGGTATGCCTGACATTATATGAAGTCAACGGACACATGGGCTGCTCACTACAGCAAACACAAGTGTGCAGAATTACGACCGGACAATCTTGCTCACTTATGTCGAATGCAGTGCTCATGGGCTCGACTATGCAGTTTTCATGAAAGCAAAAATAAAAGACTGCGACAACATACGCGCTTGTTTCGAGCCAGCGTGGCTTTCCGTCCCCAGATTAAAAGCTGCAGTTTTTTAGACCGCCATATAAACGTGCATCTTCGTCTTCCCATCTTCTTCCACGTCTAAAAAATAGAAACGAATAAGGTTGTGTAGCGTATAATAAGCCGCGAAACACGTGGGTACGCCTGCCGTAATATGAAGTCAAAGGAGACATTGGCTGCTCACTACAGCGAACACAAGTGTGCAGAATTACGACCGGAGAATCTTGCTTACTTATGTCGAATGCAGTGCTCGTGGGCTCGACTATGCAGTTTTCGCGAGAGCAAAAATAAAAGTCTGCGACAACGTACGCGCTTGTTTCGAGCCAGCGTGGCTTTCCGTCCCCAGATTAAAAGCTGTAGCTATTTACACCGCCATATAAACGTGTATCTTCGTCTTCCCATCATCGTCCACCTCTAAAAAATCGAAACGAATAGCGCATAGTAGCGTATAATAAGGTGCGCAACACGTGGGTACGCCTGCCGTAATATGAAGTCGACGGAGACATTGGCTGCTCACTACAGCAAACACAAGTGTGCAGAATAAAGACCGGACAATCTTGCTCACTTATGTCGAATGCAATGCTCGTGGGCTCGACTATGCAGTTTTCGCGAGAGCAAAAATAAAAGTCTGCGACAACGTACGCGCTTCTTTCGAGCCACCGTGCTTACCGTCCCCAGATTAAAAGCTGCAGCTAGTTACACCGCCATATAAGCGTGTATCTTTGTCTTCCCATCAATGTCCACCTCAAAAAATCGAAACGAATAGCGCAGTGTAGCGTATAATAAGGTGCGCAACACGTGGGTACGCCTGCCGTAATATGAAGTCAACGGAGACATTGGCTGCTCACTACAGCAAACACAAGTGTGCAGAATAAAGACCGGACAATCTTGCTAACTTATGTCGAATGCAATGCGCGTGGGCTCGACTATGCAGTTTTCGCGAGAGCAAAAATAAAAGTCTGCTCCAACGTACGCGCTTGTTTCGAGCCACCGTGCTTACCGTCCCCAGATTAAAAGCTGCAGCTAGTTACACCGCCATATAAGCGTGTATCTTTGTCTTCCCATCAATGTCCACCTCAAAAAATCGAAACGAATAGCGCAGTGTAGCGTATAATAAGGTGCGCAACACGTGGGTACGCCTGCCGTAATATGAAGTCAACGGAGACACTGGCTGCTCACTACAGCAAACACAAGTGTGCAGAATAAAGACCTGACAATCTTGCTAACTTATGTCGAATGCAATGCGCGTGGGCTCGACTATGCAGTTTTCGCGAGAGCAAAAATAAAAGCCTGCGACAACGTACGCGCTTGTTTCGAGCCACCGTGCTTACCGTCCCCAGATTAAAAGCTGCAACTATTTACACCGCCATATAAACGTGTATCTTCGTCTTCCCATCATCGTCCACCTCTAAAAAATCGAAACGAATAGCGCAGTGTAGCGTATAATAAGGTGCGCAACACGTGGGTACGCCTGCCGTAATATGAAGTCAACGGAGACAGTGGCTGCTCACTACAGCAAACACAAGTGTGCAGAATAAAGACCGGACAATCTTGCTCACTTATGTCGAATGCAATGCTCGTGGGCTCGACTATGCAGTTTTCGTGAGAGCAAAAATAAAAGACTGCGACAACGTATGCGCTTGTTTCGTGCCAGCGTGGCTTTCCGTCCCCAGATTAAAAGCTGCAGCTATTTGCACCGCCATATAAACGTGTATCTTTGTCTTCCCATCAATGCCCACCTCAAAAAATCGAAACGAATTGCGCTGTGTAGCGTATAATAAGCCGCGCAGCACGTGGGTATGCCTGACATTATATGAAGTCAACGGAGGCATTGGCTGCTCACTACAGCAAACACAAGTGTTCAGAATAAAGACCGGACAATCTTGCTCACTTATGTCGAATACAGTGCTCGTGGGCTCGACTATTCAGTTTTCGTGAGAGCAAAAATAAAAGTCTGCGACAACGTACGCGCTTGTTTCGAGCCAGCGTGGCTTTCCGTCCCCAGATTAAAAGCTGCAGCTATTTGCACCGCCATATAAACGTGTATCTTTGTCTTCCCGTCAATGCCCACCTCAAAAAATCGAAACGAATTGCGCTGTGTAGCGTATAATAAGCCGCGCAGCACGTGGGTATGCCTGACATAATATGAAGTCAACGGAGGCATTGGCTGCTCACTACTGCAAACACAAGTGTTCAGAATTGTGACCGGAGAATCTTGCTTACTTATGTCGATGCAGTTTTCGTGAGAGCAAAAATAAAAGTCTGCGACAACGTACGCGCTTGTTTCGTGCCAGCGTGGCTTTCCGTCCCCAGATTAAAAGCTGTAGCTATTTACACCGCCATATAAACGTGTATCTTTGTCTTCCCATCAATGCCCACCTCAAAAAATCGAAACGAATTGCGCTGTGTAGCGTATAATAAGCCGCGCAGCACGTGGGTATGCCTGACATTATATGAAGTCAACGGAGGCATTGGCTGCTCACTACAGCAAACACAAGTGTTCAGAATAAACACCGGACAATCTTGCTCACTTATGTCGAATACAGTGCTCGTGGGCTCGACTATTCAGTTTTCGTGAGAGCAAAAATAAAAGTCTGCGACAACGTACGCGCTTGTTTCGAGCCAGCGTGGCTTTCCGTCCCCAGATTAAAAGCTGCAGCTATTTGCACCGCCATATAAACGTGTATCTTTGTCTTCCCATCAATGCCCACCTCAAAAAATCGAAACGAATTGCGCTGTGTAGCGTATAATAAGCCGCGCAGCACGTGGGTATGCCTGACATAATATGAAGTCAACGGAGACATTGGCTGCTCACTACAACAAACACAATTGTTCAGAATAAAGACCGGACAATCTTGCTCACTTATGTCGAATACAGTGCTCGTGGGCTCGACTATTCAGTTTTCGTGAGAGCAAAAATAAAAGTCTGCGACAACGTACGCGCTTGTTTCGAGCCAGCGTGGCTTTCCGTCCCCAGATTAAAAGCTGCAGCTATTTGCACCGCCATATAAACGTGTATCTTTGTCTTCCCATCAATGCCCACCTCAAAAAATCGAAACGAATTGCGCTGTGTAGCGTATAATAAGCCGCGCAGCACGTGGGTATGCCTGACATAATATGAAGTCAACGGAGACATTGGCTGCTCACTACAGCAAACACAAGTGTTCAGAATTGTGACCGGAGAATCTTGCTTACTTATGTCGATGCAGTTTTCGTGAGAGCAAAAATAAAAGTCTGCGACAACGTACGCGCTTGTTTCGAGCCAGCGTGGCTTTCCGTCCCCAGATTAAAAGCTGCAGCTATTTGCACCGCCATATAAACGTGTATCTTTGTCTTCCCATCAATGCCCGCCTCAAAAAATCGAAACGAATTGCGCTGTGTAGCGTATAATAGGCCGCGCAGCACGTGGGTATGCCTGACATTATATGAAGTCAACGGAGGCATTGGCTGCTCAGTACAGCAAACACAAGTGTTCAGAATTGTGACCGGAGAATCTTGCTTACTTATGTCGATGCAGTTTTCGTGAGAGCAAAAATAAAAGTCTGCGACAACGTACGCGCTTGTTTCGAGCCAGCGTGGCTTTCCGTCCCCAGATTAAAAGCTGTAGCTATTTACACCGCCATATAAACGTGTATCTTTGTCTTCCCATCAATGCCCGCCTCAAAAAATCGAAACGAATTGCGCTGTGTAGCGTATAATAAGCCGCGCAGCACGTGGGTATGCCTGACATTATATGAAGTCAACGGACACATGGGCTGCTCACTACAGCAAACACAAGTGTGCAGAATTACGACCGGACAATCTTGCTCACTTATGTCGAATGCAGTGCTCATGGGCTCGACTATGCAGTTTTCATGAAAGCAAAAATAAAAGACTGCGACAACATACGCGCTTGTTTCGAGCCAGCGTGGCTTTCCGTCCCCAGATTAAAAGCTGCAGTTTTTTAGACCGCCATATAAACGTGCATCTTCGTCTTCCCATCTTCTTCCACGTCTAAAAAATAGAAACGAATAAGGTTGTGTAGCGTATAATAAGCCGCGAAACACGTGGGTACGCCTGCCGTAATATGAAGTCAAAGGAGACATTGGCTGCTTACTACAGCGAACACAAGTGTGCAGAATTACGACCGGAGAATCTTGCTTACTTATGTCGAATGCAGCGCTCGTGGGCTCGACTATGCAGTTTTCGCGAGAGCAAAAATAAAAGTCTGCGACAACGTACGCGCTTGTTTCGAGCCAGCGTGGCTTTCCGTCCCCAGATTAAAAGCTGTAGCTATTTACACCGCCATATAAACGTGTATCTTCGTCTTCCCATCATCGTCCACCTCTAAAAAATCGAAACGAATAGCGCATAGTAGCGTATAATAAGGTGCGCAACACGTGGGTACGCCTGCCGTAATATGAAGTCGACGGAGACATTGGCTGCTCACTACAGCAAACACAAGTGTGCAGAATAAAGACCGGACAATCTTGCTCACTTATGTCGAATGCAATGCTCGTGGGCTCGACTATGCAGTTTTCGCGAGAGCGAAAATAAAAGTCTGCGACAACGCACGCGCTTGTTTCGATCCACCGTGCTTACCGTCCCCAGATTAAAAGCTGCAGCTAGTTACACCGCCATATAAGCGTGTATCTTTGTCTTCCCATCAATGTCCACCTCAAAAAATCGAAACGAATAGCGCAGTGTAGCGTATAATAAGGTGCGCAACACGTGGGTACGCCTGCCGTAATATGAAGTCAACGGAGACATTGGCTGCTCACTACAGCAAACCAAGTGTGCAGAATAAAGACCGGACAATCTTGCTAACTTATGTCGAATGCAATGCGCGTGGGCTCGACTATGCAGTTTTCGCGAGAGCAAAAATAAAAGTCTGCTCCAACGTACGCGCTTGTTTCGAGCCACCGTGCTTACCGTCCCCAGATTAAAAGCTGCAGCTAGTTACACCGCCATATAAGCGTGTATCTTTGTCTTCCCATCAATGTCCACCTCAAAAAATCGAAACGAATAGCGCAGTGTAGCGTATAATAAGGTGCGCAACACGTGGGTACGCCTGCCGTAATATGAAGTCAACGGAGACACTGGCTGCTCACTACAGCAAACACAAGTGTGCAGAATAAAGACCTGACAATCTTGCTAACTTATGTCGAATGCAATGCGCGTGGGCTCGACTATGCAGTTTTCGCGAGAGCAAAAATAAAAGCCTGCGACAACGTACGCGCTTGTTTCGAGCCACCGTGCTTACCGTCCCCAGATTAAAAGCTGCAACTATTTACACCGCCATATAAACGTGTATCTTCGTCTTCCCATCATCGTCCACCTCTAAAAAATCGAAACGAATAGCGCAGTGTAGCGTATAATAAGGTGCGCAACACGTGGGTACGCCTGCCGTAATATGAAGTCAACGGAGACAGTGGCTGCTCACTACAGCAAACACAAGTGTGCAGAATAAAGACCGGACAATCTTGCTCACTTATGTCGAATGCAATGCTCGTGGGCTCGACTATGCAGTTTTCGTGAGAGCAAAAATAAAAGACTGCGACAACGTATGCGCTTGTTTCGTGCCAGCGTGGCTTTCTGTCCCCAGATTAAAAGCTGCAGCTATTTGCACCGCCATATAAACGTGTATCTTTGTCTTCCCATCAATGCCCACCTCAAAAAATCGAAACGAATTGCGCTGTGTAGCGTATAATAGGCCGCGCAGCACGTGGGTACGCCTGCCGTAATATGAAGTCAAAGGAGACATTGGCTGCTCACTACAGCGAACACAAGTGTGCAGAATTACGTCCGGACAATCTTGCTCACTTATGTCGAATGCAGTGCTTGCGCGCCGGACTATGCAGTTTTCGTGAGAGCAAAAATAAAAGACTACGACAACGCGCTTGTTTCGAGCCAGCGTGGCTTTCCGTCCGCAGATTAAAAGCTGCAGCTATTAAGACTGCCAATAAACTAGTGTCCTCGTCTTCTCATCTTCCACCTCTACAAATTCGAAACGAATAGCGCTGTGTAGCATATAATAAGCCGCGCAACACCTGGGTACGCCTGCTGTAATATGAAGTCAACGGAGACATTAGCCGCTCACTACAGCAAACACAAGTGTGCAGAATTACGGCCGGACAATCTTGCTCACTTATGTCGAATGCAGTGCTTGCGCGCCGGACTATGCAGTTTTCGTGAGAGCAAAAATAAAAGACTACGACAACGCGCTTGTTTCGAGCCAGCGTGGCTTTTCGTCCCCAGATTAAAAGCTGCAGCTATTCAGACCGCCAATAAACTAGTGTACTCGTCTTCTCATCTTCCACCTCTACAAATTCGAAACGAATAGCGCTGTGTAGCATATAATAAGCCGCGCAACACCTCGGTACGCCTGCTGTAATATGAAGTCAACGGAGACATTAGCTGCTCACTACAGCAAACACTAGTGTGCAGAATTACGACCGGACAATCTTGCTCACTTATGTCGAATGCAGTGCTTGCGCGCCGGACTATGCAGTTTTCGTGAGAGCAAAAATAAAAGACTACGACAACGCGCTTGTTTCGAGCCAGCGTGGCTTTCCGTCCCCAGATTAAAAGCTGCAGCTATTAAGACCGCCAATAAACTAGTGTCCTCGTCTTCTCATCTTCCACCTCTACAAATTCGAAACGAATAGCGCTGTGTAGCATATAATAAGCCGCGCAACACCTGGGTACGCCTGCTGTAATATGAAGTCAACGGAGACATTAGCCGCTCACTACAGCAAACACAAGTGTGCAGAATTACGGCCGGACAATCTTGCTCACTTATGTCGAATGCAGTGCTTGCGCGCCGGACTATGCAGTTTTCGTGAGAGCAAAAATAAAAGACTACGACAACGCGCTTGTTTCGAGCCAGCGTGGCTTTCCGTCCCCAGATTAAAAGCTGCAGCTATTAAGACCGCCAATAAACTAGTGTCCTCGTCTTCTCATCTTCCACCGCTACAAATTCGAAACGAATAGCGCTGTGTAGCATATAATAAGCCGCGCAACACCTGGGTACGCCTGCTGTAATATGAAGTCAACGGAGACATTAGCCGCTCACTACAGCAAACACAAGTGTCGCGCAACACCTGGGTACGCCTGCTGTAATATGAAGTCAACGGAGACATTAGCCGCTCACTACAGCAAACACAAGTGTGCAGAATTACGGCCGGACAATCTTGCTCACTTATGTCGAATGCAGTGCTTGCGCGCCGGACTATGCAGTTTTCGTGAGAGCAAAAATAAAAGACTACGACAACACGCTTGTTTCGAGCCATCGTGGCTTTCCGTCCCCAGATTAAAAGCTGCAGCTATTAAGACCGCCAATAAACTAGTGTCCTCGTCTTCTCATCTTCCACCGCTACAAATTCGAAACGAATAGCGCTGTGTAGCATATAATAAGCCGCGCAACACCTGGGTACGCCTGCTGTAATATGAAGTCAACGGAGACATTAGCTGCTAACTACAGCAAACACAAGTGTGCAGAATTACGGCCGGACAATCTTGCTCACTTATGTCGAATGCAGTGCTTGCGCGCCGGACTATGCAGTTTTCGTGAGAGCAAAAATAAAAGACTACGACAACGCGCTTGTTTCGATCCATCGTGGCTTTCCGTCCCCAGATTAAAAGCTGCAGCTATTAAGACCGCCAATAAACTAGTGTCCTCGTCTTCTCATCTTCCACCTCTACAAATTCGAAACGAATAGCGCTGTGTAGCATATAATAAGCCGCGCAACACCTGGGTACGCCTGCTGTAATATGAAGTCAACAGAGACATTAGCCGCTCACTACAGCAAACACAAGTGTGCAGAATTACGGCCGGACAATCTTGCTCACTTATGTCGAATGCAGTGCTTGCGCGCCGGACTATGCAGTTTTCGTGAGAGCAAAAATAAAAGACTACGACAACGCGCTTGTTTCGAGCCAGCGTGGCTTTCCGTCCCCAGATTAAAAGCTGCAGCTATTTAGGCCGCCAATAAACTAGTGTCCTCGTCTTCTCATCTTCCACCTCTACAAATTCGAAACGAATAGCGCTGTGTAGCATATAATAAGCCGCGCAACACCTGGGTACGCCTGCTGTAATATGAAGTCAACGGAGACATTAGCCGCTCACTACAGCAAACACAAGTGTGCAGAATTACGGCCGGACAATCTTGCTCACTTATGTCGAATGCAGTGCTTGCGCGCCTGACTATGCAGTTTTCGTGAGAGCAAAAATAAAAGACTACGACAACGCTCTTGTTTCGAGCCATCGTGGCTTTCCGTCCCCAGATTAAAAGCTGCAGCTATTAAGACAGCCAATAAACTAGTGTCCTCGTCTTCTCATCTTCCACCTCTACAAATTCGAAACGAATAGCGCTGTGTAGCATATAATAATCCGCGTAACACCTGGGTACGCCTGCTGTAATATGAAGTCAACGGAGACATTAGCCGCTCACTACAGCAAACACTAGTGTGCTGTACGGACAAGTTACGGCCGGACAATCTTGCTCACTTATGTCGAATGCAGTGCTTGCGCGCCGGACCATGCAGTTTTCGCGAGTGCAAAAATAAAAGACTACGACAAAGCGCTTGTTTCGAGCCATCGTGGCTTTCCGTCCCCAGATTAAAAGCTGCAGCTATTAAGACCGCCAGTAAACTAGTGTCCTCGTCTTCTCATTTTCCACCTCTACAAATTCGAAACGAATAGCGCTGTGTAGCATATAATAAGCCGCGCAACACCTGGGTACGCCTGCTGTAATATGAAGTCAACGGAGACATTAGCTGCTCACTACAGCAAACACAAGTGTGCAGAATTACGGCCGGACAATCTTGCTCACTTATGTAGAATGCAATGCTCGTGGGCTCGACTATGCAGTTTTCGCGAGAGCAAAAATAAATCTCTGCGACAACGTACGCGCTTGTTTCGAGCCAGCGTGGCTTTCCGTCACCAGAATAAAAGATGCAGTTATTTAAACCGCCATATAAACGTGTATCTTTGTCTTCCCATCAATGCCCACCTCAAAAAATCGAAACAAACTGCGCTGTGTAGCGTATAATAAGGTGCGCAACACGTGGGTACGCCTGCCGTAATATGAAGTCAACGGAGACATTGGCTGCTCACTACAGCAAACACAAGTGTGCAGAATTGCGACGGGACAATCTTGCTCACTTTTGTCGAATGCAGTTCTCGTGGGCTCGACTATGCAGTTTTCGAGAGAGCAAAAATAAAAGACTGCGACAACGTATGCGCTTGTTTCGAGCCAGCGTGGCTTTCCGTCCCCAGATTAAAAGCTGCAGTTATTTACGCCGCCATATAAACGTGTATCTTTGTCTTCCCATCAATGCCCACCTCAAAAAATCGAAACGAATTACGCTGTGTAGCGTATAATAAGCCGCGCAGCACGTGGGTATGCCTGACATTATATGAAGTCAACGGAGACATTGGCTGCTCACTACCGCAAACACAAGTGTGCAGAATTACGACCGGACAATCTTGCTCACTTATATCTAATGCAATGCTCGTGGGCTCGACTATGCAGTTTTCGCGAGAGCAAAAATAAAAGTCTGCGACAACGTACGCGCTTGTTTCGAGCCAGCGTGGCTTTCCGCCCCCAGATTAAAAGCTGCAGTTATTTACACCGCCATATAAACGTGTATCTTCGTCTTCCCATCATTGTCCACCTCTAAAAAATCGAAACGAATAGCGCAGTGTAGCGTATAATAAGGTGCGCAACACGTGGGTACGCCTGCCGTAATATGAAGTCAACGGAGACATTGGCTGCTCACTACAGCAAACACAAGTGTGCGGAATAAAGACCGGACAATCTTGCTCACTTATGTCGAATGCAGTGCTCGTGGGCTCGACTATGCAGTTTTCGCGAGAGCAAAAATAAAAGTCTGCGACAACGTACGCGCTTGTTTCGAGCCACCGTGGCTTACCATCCCCAGATTAAAAGCTGCAGCTATTTACACCGCCATATAAACGTGTATCTTTGTCTTCCCATCAATGCCCACCTCAAAAAATCGAAACGAATAGCGCAGTGTAGCGTATAATAAGGTGCGCAACACGTGGGTACGCCTGCCGTAATCTCAAGTCAACGGAGACATTGGCTGCTCACTACAGCAAACACAAGTGTGCGGAATAAAGACCGGACAATCTTGCTCACTTATGTCGAATGCAGTGCTCGTGGGCTCGACTATGCAGTTTTCGCGATAGCAAAAATAAAAGTCTGCGACAACGTACGCGCTTGTTTCGAGCCACCGTGGCTTACCATGCCCAGATTAAAAGCTGCAGCTATTTACGCCGCCATATAAACGTGTATCTTTGTCTTCCCATCAATGCCCACCTCAAAAAATCGAAACGAATAGCGCAGTGTAGCGTATAATAAGGTGCGCAACACGTGGGTACGCCTGCCGTAATCTCAAGTCAACGGAGACATTGGCTGCTCACTACAGCAAACACAAGTGTGCGGAATAAAGACCGGACAATCTTGCTCACTTATGTCGAATGCAGTGCTCGTGGGCTCGACTATGCAGTTTTCGCGAGAGCAAAAATAAAAGTCTGCGACAACGTACGCGCTTGTTTCGAGCCACCGTGGCTTACCATCCCCAGATTAAAAGCTGCAGTTATTTAGACCGCCATATCAACGTGCATCTTCCTCTTCCCATCTTCCACCTCAAAAAACTCGAAACGAATAGCGCTGTGTGGCGTATAATAAGCCGAGCAACACGTGGGTATGCCTGCCATAATATGAAGTCAACGGAGACATTGGCTGCTCACTACAGCGAACACAAGTGTGCAGAATTACGACCGGACAATCTTGCTCACTTATGTCGAATGCAGTGCTCGTGGGCTCGACTATGCTGTTTTCGTGAGAGCAAACATAAAAGACTGCGACAACGTACGCGCTTCTTTCGAGCCAGTGTGGCTTTCCGCCCTCAGATTAAAAGGTGCAGCTATTTAGACCGCCACATAGACGTGTGTCTTCGTCTTCCCATCGTCGTCCACCTCTAAAAAATCGAAACGAATAGCGCTGTGTAGCATATAATAAGCCGCGCAACACCTGGGTACGCCTGCTGTAATATGAAGTCAACGGCGACATTAGCTGCTCACTACAGCAAACACAAGTGTGCAGAATTGCGACCGGACAATCTTGCTCACTTATGTCGAATGCAGTGCTTGCGCGCCGTACTATGCAGTTTTCGTGAGAGCAAAAATCAAAGACTACGACAACGCGCTTGTTTCGAGCCAGCGTGGCTTTCCGTCCCCAGATTAAAAGCTGCAGCTATTAAGACCGCCAATAAACTAGTGTCCTCGTCTTCTCATCTTCCACCTCTACAAATTCGAAACGAATAGCGCTGTGTAGCATATAATAAGCCGCGCAACACCTGGGTACGCCTGCTGTAATATGAAGTCAACGGAGACATTAGCCGCTCACTACAGCAAACACAAGTGTGCAGAATTACGGCCGGACAATCTTGCTCACTTATGTCGAATGCAGTGCTTGCGCGCCGGACTATGCAGTTTTCGTGAGAGCAAAAATAAAAGACTACGACAACGCGCTTGTTTCGAGCCAGCGTGGCTTTCCGTCCCCAGATTAAAAGCTGCAGCTATTTAGGCCGCCAATAAACTAGTGTCCTCGTCTTCTCATCTTCCACCTCTACAAATTCGAAACGAATAGCGCTGTGTAGCATATAATAAGCCGCGCAACACCTGGGTACGCCTGCTGTAATATGAAGTCAACGGAGACATTAGCCGCTCACTACAGCAAACACAAGTGTGCAGAATTACGGCCGAACAATCTTGCTCACTTATGTCGAATGCAGTGCTTGCGCGCCGGACTATGCAGTTTTCGTGAGAGCAAAAATAAAAGACTACGACAACGCGCTTGTTTCGAGCCATCGTGGCTTTCCGTCCCCAGATTAAAAGCTGCAGCTATTAAGACAGCCAATAAACTAGTGTCCTCGTCTTCTCATCTTCCACCTCTACAAATTCGAAACGAATATCGCTGTGTAGCATATAATAAGCCGCGCATCACCTGGGTACGCCTGCTGTAATATGAAGTCAACGGAGACATTAGCTGCTCACTACAGCAAACACTAGTGTGCAGAATTACGGCCGGACAATCTTGCTCACTTATGTCGAATGCAGTGCTTGCGCGCCGGACTATGCAGTTTTCGTGAGAGCAAAAATAAAAGACTACGACAACGCGCTTGTTTCGAGCCATCATGGCTTTCCGTCCCCAGATTAAAAGCTGCAGCTATTAAGACCGCCAATAAACTAGTGTCCTCGTCTTCTCATCTTCCACCTCTACAAATTCGAAACGAATAGCGCTGTGTAGCATATAATAAGCCGCGCAACACCTGGGTACGCCTGCTGTAATATGAAGTCAACGGAGACATTAGCCGCTCACTACAGCAAACACAAGTGTGCAGAATTACGGCCGGACAATCTTGCTCACTTATGTCGAATGCAGTGCTTGCGCGCCGGACTATGCAGTTTTCGTGAGAGCAAAAATAAAAGACTACGACAACGCGCTTGTTTCGAGCCAGCGTGGCTTTCCGTCCCCAGATTAAAAGCTGCAGCTATTTAGGCCGCCAATAAACTAGTGTCCTCGTCTTCTCATCTTCCACCTCTACAAATTCGAAACGAATAGCGCTGTGTAGCATATAATAAGCCGCGCAACACCTGGGTACGCCTGCTGTAATATGAAGTCGACGGAGACATTAGCCGCTCACTACAGCAAACACAAGTGTGCAGAATTACGGCCGAACAATCTTGCTCACTTATGTCGAATGCAGTGCTTGCGCGCCGGACTATGCAGTTTTCGTGAGAGCAAAAATAAAAGACTACGACAACGCGCTTGTTTCGAGCCATCGTGGCTTTCCGTCCCCAGATTAAAAGCTGCAGCTATTAAGACAGCCAATAAACTAGTGTCCTCGTCTTCTCATCTTCCACCTCTACAAATTCGAAACGAATAGCGCTGTGTAGCATATAATAATCCGCGCAACACCTGGGTACGCCTGCTGTAATATGAAGTCAACGGAGACATTAGCCGCTCACTACAGCAAACACTAGTGTGCTGTACGGACAAGTTACGGCCGGACAATCTTGCTCACTTATGTCGAATGCAGTGCTTGCGCGCCGGACTATGCAGTTTTCGCGAGTGCAAAAATAAAAGACTACGACAACGCGCTTGTTTCGAGCCATCGTGGCTTTCCGCCCCTAGATTAAAAGCTGCAGCTATTAAGACCGCCAGTAAACTAGTGTCCTCGTCTTCTCATTTTCCACCTCTACAAATTCGAAACGAATAGCGCTGTGTAGCATATAATAAGCCGAGCAACACCTGGGTACCCCTGCTGTAATATGAAGTCAACGGAGACATTAGCTGCTCACTACAGCAAACACAAGTGTGCAGAATTACGGCCGGACAATCTTGCTCACTTATGTAGAATGCAATGCTCGTGGGCTCGACTATGCAGTTTTCGCGAGAGCAAAAATAAAACTCTGCGACAACGTACGCGCTTGTTTCGAGCCAGCGTGGCTTTCCGTCACCAGATTAAAAGATGCAGTTATTTAGACCGCCATATAAACGTGTATCTTTGTCTTCCCATCAATGCCCACCTCAAAAAATCGAAACAAATTGCGCTGTGTAGCGTATAATAAGGTGCGCAACACGTGGGTACGCCTGCCGTAATATGAAGTCAACGGAGACATTGGCTGCTCACTACAGCAAACACAAGTGTGCAGAATAAAGACCGGACAATCTTGCTCACTTATGTCGAATGCAGTGCTTGCGCGCCGGACTGTGCAGTTTTCGTGAGAGCAAAAATAAAAGACTACGACAACGCGCTTGTTTAGAGCCAGCGTGGCTTTCCATCCCCAGATTAAAAGCTTCAGCTATTTAGACCGCCAATAAACTAGTGTCTTCGTCTTCTCATCTTCCACCTCTAAAAATTCGAAACGAATAGTGCTGTGTAGCATATATTAAGCAGCGCAACACCTGGGTATGCCTGCCTTAATATGAAGTCAACGGAGACATTAGCTGCTCACTACAGCAAACACAAGTGTGCAGAATTGCGACCGGACAATCTTGCTCACTTTTGTCGAATGCAGTTCTCGTGGGCTCGACTATGCAGTTTTCGAGAGAGCAAAAATAAAAGACTGCGACAACGTATGCGCTTGTTTCGAGCCAGCGTGGCTTTCCGTCCCCAGATTAAAAGCTGCAGGTATTTACACCGCCATATAAACGTGTATCTTTGTCTTCCCATCAATGCCCACCTCAAAAAATCGAAACGAATTACGCTGTGTAGCGTATAATAAGCCGCGCAGCACGTGGGTATGCCTGACATTATATGAAGTCAACGGAGACATTGGCTGCTCACTACCGCAAACACAAGTGTGCAGAATTACGACCGGACAATCTTGCTCACTTATGTCTAATGCAATGCTCGTGGGCTCGACTATGCAGTTTTCGCGAGAGCAAAAATAAAAGTCTGCGACAACGTACGCGCTTGTTTCGAGCCACCGTGGCTTACCATCCCCAGATTAAAAGCTGCAGCTATTTACACCGCCATATAAACGTGTATCTTTGTCTTCCCATCAATGCCCACCTCAAAAAATCGAAACGAATAGCGCAGTGTAGCGTATAATAAGGTGCGCAACACGTGGGTACGCCTGCCGTAATCTCAAATCAACGGAGACATTGGCTGCTCACTACAGCAAACACAAGTGTGCGGAATAAAGACCGGACAATCTTGCTCACTTATGTCGAATGCAGTGCTCGTGGGCTCGACTATGCAGTTTTCGCGAGAGCAAAAATAAAAGTCTGCGACAACGTACGCGCTTGTTTCGAGCCACCGTGGCTTACCATCCCCAGATTAAAAGCTGCAGCTATTTACACCGCCATATAAACGTGTATCTTTGTCTTCCCATCAATACCCACCTCAAAAAATCGAAACGAATAGCGCAGTGTAGCGTATAATAAGGTGCGCAACACGTGGGTACGCCTGCCGTAATCTCAAGTCAACGGAGACATTGGCTGCTCACTACAGCAAACACAAGTGTGCGGAATAAAGACCGGACAATCTTGCTCACTTATGTCGAATGCAGTGCTCGTGGGCTCGACTATGCAGTTTTCGCGAGAGCAAAAATAAAAGTCTGCGACAACGTACGCGCTTGTTTCGTGCCAGCGTGGCTTTCCGTCCCCAGATTAAAAGCTGGAGTTATTTAGACCGCCATATCAACGTGCATCTTCCTCTTCCCATCTTCTTCCACCTCAAAAAACTCGAAACGAATAGCGCTGTGTGGCGTATAATAAGCCGCGCAACACGTGGGTATGCCTGCCGTAATATGAAGTCAACGGAGACATTGGCTGCTCACTACAGCGAACACAAGTGTGCAGAATTACGACCGGACAATCTTGCTCACTTATGTCGAATGCAATGCTCGTGGGCTCGACTATGCAGTTTTCGCGAGAGCAAAAATAAAAGTCTGCGACAACGTACGCGCTTGTTTCGAGCCACCGTGGCTTACCATCCCCAGATTAAAAGCTGCAGCTATTTACACCGCCATATAAACGTGTATCTTTGTCTTCCCATCAATGCCCACCTCAAAAAATCGAAACGAATAGCGCAGTGTAGCGTATAATAAGGTGCGCAACACGTGGGTACGCCTGCCGTAATCTCAAGTCAACGGAGACATTGGCTGCTCACTACAGCAAACACAAGTGTGCGGAATAAAGACCGGACAATCTTGCTCACTTATGTCGAATGCAGTGCTCGTGGGCTCGACTATGCAGTTTTCGCGATAGCAAAAATAAAAGTCTGCGACAACGTACGCGCTTGTTTCGAGCCACCGTGGCTTACCATGCCCAGATTAAAAGCTGCAGCTATTTACGCCGCCATATAAACGTGTATCTTTGTCTTCCCATCAATGCCCACCTCAAAAAATCGAAACGAATAGCGCAGTGTAGCGTATAATAAGGTGCGCAACACGTGGGTACGCCTGCCGTAATCTCAAGTCAACGGAGACATTGGCTGCTCACTACAGCAAACACAAGTGTGCGGAATAAAGACCGGACAATCTTGCTCACTTATGTCGAATGCAGTGCTCGTGGGCTCGACTATGCAGTTTTCGCGAGAGCAAAAATAAAAGTCTGCGACAACGTACGCGCTTGTTTCGAGCCACCGTGGCTTACCATCCCCAGATTAAAAGCTGCAGTTATTTAGACCGCCATATCAACGTGCATCTTCCTCTTCCCATCTTCCACCTCAAAAAACTCGAAACGAATAGCGCTGTGTGGCGTATAATAAGCCGAGCAACACGTGGGTATGCCTGCCATAATATGAAGTCAACGGAGACATTGGCTGCTCACTACAGCGAACACAAGTGTGCAGAATTACGACCGGACAATCTTGCTCACTTATGTCGAATGCAGTGCTCGTGGGCTCGACTATGCTGTTTTCGTGAGAGCAAACATAAAAGACTGCGACAACGTACGCGCTTGTTTCGAGCCAGTGTGGCTTTCCGCCCTCAGATTAAAAGGTGCAGCTATTTAGACCGCCACATAGACGTGTGTCTTCGTCTTCCCATCGTCGTCCACCTCTAAAAAATCGAAACGAATAGCGCTGTGTAGCATATAATAAGCCGCGCAACACCTGGGTACGCCTGCTGTAATATGAAGTCAACGGCGACATTAGCTGCTCACTACAGCAAACACAAGTGTGCAGAATTGCGACCGGACAATCTTGCTCACTTATGTCGAATGCAGTGCTTGCGCGCCGTACTATGCAGTTTTCGT
Source organism: Amblyomma maculatum (assembly GCF_055883805.1). Classification (NCBI taxonomy): domain Eukaryota; kingdom Metazoa; phylum Arthropoda; class Arachnida; order Ixodida; family Ixodidae; genus Amblyomma; species Amblyomma maculatum. The sequence continues at coordinate 117,083,223 of NC_139350.1, read as the reverse complement.
GAGAGCAAAAATCAAAGACTACGACAACGCGCTTGTTTCGAGCCAGCGTGGCTTTCCGTCCCCAGATTAAAAGCTGCAGCTATTAAGACCGCCAATAAACTAGTGTCCTCGTCTTCTCATCTTCCACCTCTACAAATTCGAAACGAATAGCGCTGTGTAGCATATAATAAGCCGCGCAACACCTGGGTACGCCTGCTGTAATATGAAGTCAACGGAGACATTAGCCGCTCACTACAGCAAACACAAGTGTGCAGAATTACGGCCGGACAATCTTGCTCACTTATGTGGAATGCAGTGCTTGCGCGCCGGACTATGCAGTTTTCGTGAGAGCAAAAATAAAAGACTACGACATCGCGCTTGTTTCGAGCCAGCGTGGCTTTCCGTCCCCAGATTAAAAGCTGCAGCTATTTAGGCCGCCAATAAACTAGTGTCCTCGTCTTCTCATCTTCCACCTCTACAAATTCGAAACGAATAGCGCTGTGTAGCATATAATAAGCCGCGCAACACCTGGGTACGCCTGCTGTAATATGAAGTCAACGGAGACATTAGCCGCTCACTACAGCAAACACAAGTGTGCAGAATTACGGCCGAACAATCTTGCTCACTTATGTCGAATGCAGTGCTTGCGCGCCGGACTATGCAGTTTTCGTGAGAGCAAAAATAAAAGACTACGACCACGCGCTTGTTTCGAGCCATCGTGGCTTTCCGTCCCCAGATTAAAAGCTGCAGCTATTAAGACAGCCAATAAACTAGTGTCCTCGTCTTCTCATCTTCCACCTCTACAAATTCGAAACGAATATCGCTGTGTAGCATATAATAAGCCGCGCATCACCTGGGTACGCCTGCTGTAATATGAAGTCAACGGAGACATTAGCTGCTCACTACAGCAAACACTAGTGTGCAGAATTACGGCCGGACAATCTTGCTCACTTATGTCGAATGCAGTGCTTGCGCGCCGGACTATGCAGTTTTCGTGAGAGCAAAAATAAAAGACTACGACAACGCGCTTGTTTCGAGCCATCATGGCTTTCCGTCCCCAGATTAAAAGCTGCAGCTATTAAGACCGCCAATAAACTAGTGTCCTCGTCTTCTCATCTTCCACCTCTACAAATTCGAAACGAATAGCGCTGTGTAGCATATAATAAGCCGCGCAACACCTGGGTACGCCTGCTGTAATATGAAGTCAACGGAGACATTAGCCGCTCACTACAGCAAACACAAGTGTGCAGAATTACGGCCGGACAATCTTGCTCACTTATGTCGAATGCAGTGCTTGCGCGCCGGACTATGCAGTTTTCGTGAGAGCAAAAATAAAAGACTACGACAACGCGCTTGTTTCGAGCCAGCGTGGCTTTCCGTCCCCAGATTAAAAGCTGCAGCTATTTAGGCCGCCAATAAACTAGTGTCCTCGTCTTCTCATCTTCCACCTCTACAAATTCGAAACGAATAGCGCTGTGTAGCATATAATAAGCCGCGCAACACCTGGGTACGCCTGCTGTAATATGAAGTCGACGGAGACATTAGCCGCTCACTACAGCAAACACAAGTGTGCAGAATTACGGCCGAACAATCTTGCTCACTTATGTCGAATGCAGTGCTTGCGCGCCGGACTATGCAGTTTTCGTGAGAGCAAAAATAAAAGACTACGACAACGCGCTTGTTTCGAGCCATCGTGGCTTTCCGTCCCCAGATTAAAAGCTGCAGCTATTAAGACAGCCAATAAACTAGTGTCCTCGTCTTCTCATCTTCCACCTCTACAAATTCGAAACGAATAGCGCTGTGTAGCATATAATAATCCGCGCAACACCTGGGTACGCCTGCTGTAATATGAAGTCAACGGAGACATTAGCCGCTCACTACAGCAAACACTAGTGTGCTGTACGGACAAGTTACGGCCGGACAATCTTGCTCACTTATGTCGAATGCAGTGCTTGCGCGCCGGACTATGCAGTTTTCGCGAGTGCAAAAATAAAAGACTACGACAACGCGCTTGTTTCGAGCCATCGTGGCTTTCCGCCCCTAGATTAAAAGCTGCAGCTATTAAGACCGCCAGTAAACTAGTGTCCTCGTCTTCTCATTTTCCACCTCTACAAATTCGAAACGAATAGCGCTGTGTAGCATATAATAAGCCGAGCAACACCTGGGTACCCCTGCTGTAATATGAAGTCAACGGAGACATTAGCTGCTCACTACAGCAAACACAAGTGTGCAGAATTACGGCCGGACAATCTTGCTCACTTATGTAGAATGCAATGCTCGTGGGCTCGACTATGCAGTTTTCGCGAGAGCAAAAATAAAACTCTGCGACAACGTACGCGCTTGTTTCGAGCCAGCGTGGCTTTCCGTCACCAGATTAAAAGATGCAGTTATTTAGACCGCCATATAAACGTGTATCTTTGTCTTCCCATCAATGCCCACCTCAAAAAATCGAAACAAATTGCGCTGTGTAGCGTATAATAAGGTGCGCAACACGTGGGTACGCCTGCCGTAATATGAAGTCAACGGAGACATTGGCTGCTCACTACAGCAAACACAAGTGTGCAGAATAAAGACCGGACAATCTTGCTCACTTATGTCGAATGCAGTGCTTGCGCGCCGGACTGTGCAGTTTTCGTGAGAGCAAAAATAAAAGACTACGACAACGCGCTTGTTTAGAGCCAGCGTGGCTTTCCATCCCCAGATTAAAAGCTTCAGCTATTTAGACCGCCAATAAACTAGTGTCTTCGTCTTCTCATCTTCCACCTCTAAAAATTCGAAACGAATAGTGCTGTGTAGCATATATTAAGCAGCGCAACACCTGGGTATGCCTGCCTTAATATGAAGTCAACGGAGACATTAGCTGCTCACTACAGCAAACACAAGTGTGCAGAATTGCGACCGGACAATCTTGCTCACTTTTGTCGAATGCAGTTCTCGTGGGCTCGACTATGCAGTTTTCGAGAGAGCAAAAATAAAAGACTGCGACAACGTATGCGCTTGTTTCGAGCCAGCGTGGCTTTCCGTCCCCAGATTAAAAGCTGCAGGTATTTACACCGCCATATAAACGTGTATCTTTGTCTTCCCATCAATGCCCACCTCAAAAAATCGAAACGAATTACGCTGTGTAGCGTATAATAAGCCGCGCAGCACGTGGGTATGCCTGACATTATAGGAAGTCAACGGAGACATTGGCTGCTCACTACCGCAAACACAAGTGTGCAGAATTACGACCGGACAATCTTGCTCACTTATGTCTAATGCAATGCTCGTGGGCTCGACTATGCAGTTTTCGCGAGAGCAAAAATAAAAGTCTGCGACAACGTACGCGCTTGTTTCGAGCCACCGTGGCTTACCATCCCCAGATTAAAAGCTGCAGCTATTTACACCGCCATATAAACGTGTATCTTTGTCTTCCCATCAATGCCCACCTCAAAAAATCGAAACGAATAGCGCAGTGTAGCGTATAATAAGGTGCGCAACACGTGGGTACGCCTGCCGTAATCTCAAGTCAACGGAGACATTGGCTGCTCACTACAGCAAACACAAGTGTGCGGAATAAAGACCGGACAATCTTGCTCACTTATGTCGAATGCAGTGCTCGTGGGCTCGACTATGCAGTTTTCGCGAGAGCAAAAATAAAAGTCTGCGACAACGTACGCGCTTGTTTCGAGCCACCGTGGCTTACCATCCCCAGATTAAAAGCTGCAGCTATTTACACCGCCATATAAACGTGTATCTTTGTCTTCCCATCAATGCCCACCTCAAAAAATCGAAACGAATAGCGCAGTGTAGCGTATAATAAGGTGCGCAACACGTGGGTACGCCTGCCGTAATCTCAAGTCAACGGAGACATTGGCTGCTCACTACAGCAAACACAAGTGTGCGGAATAAAGACCGGACAATCTTGCTCACTTATGTCGAATGCAGTGCTCGTGGGCTCGACTATGCAGTTTTCGCGAGAGCAAAAATAAAAGTCTGCGACAACGTACGCGCTTGTTTCGTGCCAGCGTGGCTTTCCGTCCCCAGATTAAAAGCTGGAGTTATTTAGACCGCCATATCAACGTGCATCTTCCTCTTCCCATCTTCTTCCACCTCAAAAAACTCGAAACGAATAGCGCTGTGTGGCGTATAATAAGCCGCGCAACACGTGGGTATGCCTGCCGTAATATGAAGTCAACGGAGACATTGGCTGCTCACTACAGCGAACACAAGTGTGCAGAATTACGACCGGACAATCTTGCTCACTTATGTCGAATGCAATGCTCGTGGGCTCGACTATGCAGTTTTCGTGAGAGCAAAAATAAAAGACTGCGACAACGTACGCGCTTGTTTCGAGCCAGTGTGGATTTCCGTCCCCAGATTAAAAGCTGCAGTTATTTAGACCGCCATATCAACGTGCATCTTCCTCTTCCCATCTTCTTCCACCTCAAAAAACTCGAAACGAATAGCGCTGTGTGGCGTACAATAAGCCGCGCAACACGTGGGTATGCCTGCCATAATATGAAGTCAACGGAGACATTGGCTTCTCACTACAGCGAACACAAGTGTGCAGATTTACGACCGGACAATCTTGCTCACTTATGTCGAATGCAGTGCTCGTGGGCTCGACTATGCAGTTTTCGTAAGAGCAAACATAAAAGACTGCGACAACGTACGCGCTTGTTTCGAGCCAGTGTGGCTTTCCGCCCTCAGATTAAAAGGTGCAGCTATTTAGACCGCCACATAGACGTGTGTCTTCGTCTTCCCATCGTCGTCCACCTCTAAAAAATCGAAAAGAATAGCGCTGTGTAGCGTTTTACAAGCCGCGCAGCACGTGGGTACTCCTGCCGTAATATGAAGTCAACGGCGACATTAGCTGCTCACTACAGCAAACACAAGTGTGCAGAATTGCGACCGGACAATCTTGCTCACTTATGTCGAATGCAGTGCTTGCGCGCCGGACTATGCAGTTTTCGTGAGAGCAAAAATAAAAGACTACGACAACGCGCTTGTTTCGAGCCATCATAGCTTTCCGTCCCCAGATTAAAAGCTGCAGCTATTTAGGCCGCCAATAAACTAGTGTCCTCGTCTTCTCATCTTCCACCTCTACAAATTCGAAACGAATATCGCTGTGTAGCATATAATAAGCCGCGCAACACCTGGGTACGCCTGCTGTAATATGAAGTCAACGGAGACACTAGCTGCTCACTACAGCAAACACTAGTGTGCAGAATTACGACCGGACAATCTTGCTCACTTATGTCGAATGCAGTGCTTGCGCGCCGGACTATGCAGTTTTCGTGAGAGCAAAAATAAAAGACTACGACAACGCGCTTGTTTCGAGCCATCGTGGCTTTCCGTCCCCAGATTAAAAGCTGCAGCTATTAAGACAGCCAATAAACTAGTGTCCTCGTCTTCTCATCTTCCACCTCTACAAATTCGAAACGAATATCGCTGTGTAGCATATAATAAGCCGCGCATCACCTGGGTACGCCTGCTGTAATATGAAGTCAACGGAGACATTAGCTGCTCACTACAGCGAACACAAGTGTGCAGAATTACGGCCGGACAATCTTGCTCACTTATGTCGAATGCAGTGCTTGCGCGCCGGACTATGCAGTTTTCGTGAGAGCAAAAATAAAAGACTACGACAACGCGCTTGTTTCGAGCCATCATGGCTTTCCGTCCCCAGATTAAAAGCTGCAGCTATTTAGGCCGCCAATAAACTAGTGTCCTCGTCTTCTCATCTTCCACCTCTACAAATTCGAAACGAATAGCGCTGTGTAGCATATAATAAGCCGCGCAACACCTCGGTACGCCTGCTGTAATATGAAGTCAACGGAGACATTAGCTGCTCACTACAGCAAACACTAATGTGCAGAATTACGGCCGGACAATCTTGCTCACTTATGTCGAATGCAGTGCTTGCGCGCCGGACTATGCAGTTTTCGCGAGTGCAAAAATCAAAGACTACGACAACGCGCTTGTTTCGAGCCATCGTGGCTTTCCGTCCCCAGATTAAAAGCTGCAGCTATTAAGACTGCCAATAAACTAGTGTCCTCGTCTTCTCATCTTCCACCTATACAAATTCGAAACGAATAGCGCTGTGTAGCATATAATAAGCCGCGCAACACCTGGGTACGCCTGCTGTAATATGAAGTCAACGGAGACATTAGCTGCTCACTACAGCAAACACAAGTGTGCAGAATTACGGCCGGACAATCTTGCTCACTTATGTCGAATGCAGTGCTTGCGCGCCGGACTATGCAGTTTTCGTGAGAGCAAAAATAAAAGACTACGACAACGCGCTTGTTTCGAGCCATCGTGGCTTTCCGTCCCCAGATTAAAAGCTGCAGCTATTAAGACTGCCAATAAACTAGTGTCCTCGTCTTCTCATCTTCCACCTATACAAATTCGAAACGAATAGCGCTGTGTAGCATATAATAAGCCGCGCAACACCTGGGTACGCCTGCTGTAATATGAAGTCAACGGAGACATTAGCTGCTCACTACAGCAAACACAAGTGTGCAGAATTACGGCCGGACAATCTTGCTCACTTATGTCGAATGCAGTGCTTGCGCGCCGGACTATGCAGTTTTCGTGAGAGCAAAAATAAAAGACTACGACAACGCGCTTGTTTCGAGCCATCGTGGCTTTCCGTCCCCAGATTAAAAGCTGCAGCTATTAAGACTGCCAATAAACTAGTGTCCTCGTCTTCTCATCTTCCACCTATACAAATTCGAAACGAATAGCGCTGTGTAGCATATAATAAGCCGCGCAACACCTGGGTACGCCTGCTGTAATATGAAGTCAACGGAGACATTAGCTGCTCACTACAGCAAACACAAGTGTGCAGAATTACGGCCGGACAATCTTGCTCACTTATGTCGAATGCAGTGCTTGCGCGCCGGACTATGCAGTTTTCGTGAGAGCAAAAATAAAAGACTACGACAACGCGTTTGTTTCGAGCCATCGTGGCTTTCCGTCCCCAGATTAAAAGCCGCAGCTATTAAGACTGCCAATAAACTAGTGTCCTCGTCTTCTCATCTTCCACCTATACAAATTCGAAACGAATAGCGCTGTGTAGCATATAATAAGCCGCGCAACACTGGGTACGCCTGCTGTAATATGAAGTCAACGGAGACATTAGCTGCTCACTACAGCAAACACAAGTGTGCAGAATTACGGCCGGACAATCTTGCTCACTTATGTCGAATGCAGTGCTTGCGCGCCGGACTATGCAGTTTTCGTGAGAGCAAAAATAAAAGACTACGACAACGCGCTTGTTTCGAGCCATCGTGGCTTTCCGTCCCCAGATTAAAAGCTGCAGCTATTAAGACTGCCAATAAACTAGTGTCCTCGTCTTCTCATCTTCCACCTATACAAATTCGAAACGAATAGCGCTGTGTAGCATATAATAAGCCGCGCAACACCTGGGTACGCCTGCTGTAATATGAAGTCAACGGAGACATTAGCTGCTCACTACAGCAAACACAAGTGTGCAGAATTACGGCCGGACAATCTTGCTCACTTATGTCGAATGCAGTGCTTGCGTGCCGGACTATGCAGTTTTCGTGAGAGCAAAAATAAAAGACTACGACAACGCGCTTGTTTCGAGCCATCGTGGCTTTCCGTCCCCAGATTAAAAGCTGCAGCTATTAAGACTGCCAATAAACTAGTGTCCTCGTCTTCTCATCTTCCACCTATACAAATTCGAAACGAATAGCGCTGTGTAGCATATAATAAGCCGCGCAACACCTGGGTACGCCTGCTGTAATATGAAGTCAACGGAGACATTAGCTGCTCACTACAGCAAACACAAGTGTGCAGAATTACGGCCGGACAATCTTGCTCACTTATGTCGAATGCAGTGCTTGCGCACCGGACTATGCAGTTTTCGTGAGAGCAAAAATAAAAGACAACGACAACGCGCTTGTTTCGAGCCATCGTGGCTTTCCGTCCCCAGATTAAAAGCTGCAGCTATTAAGACAGCCAATAAACTAGTGTCCTCGTCTTCTCATCTTCCACCTCTACAAATTCGAAACGAATATCGCTGTGTAGCATATAATAAGCCGCGCATCACCTGGGTACGCCTGCTGTAATATGAAGTCAACGGAGACATTAGCTGCTCACTACAGCAAACACTAGTGTGCAGAATTACGGCCGGACAATCTTGCTCACTTATGTCGAATGCAGTGCTTGCGCGCCGGACTATGCAGTTTTCGTGAGAGCAAAAATAAAAGACTACGACAACGCGCTTGTTTCGAGCCATCATGGCTTTCCGTCCCCAGATTAAAAGCTGCAGCTATTAAGACCGCCAATAAACTAGTGTCCTCGTCTTCTCATCTTCCACCTCTACAAATTCGAAACGAATAGCGCTGTGTAGCATATAATAAGCCGCGCAACACCTGGGTACGCCTGCTGTAATATGAAGTCAACGGAGACATTAGCCGCTCACTACAGCAAACACAAGTGTGCAGAATTACGGCCGGACAATCTTGCTCACTTATGTCGAATGCAGTGCTTGCGCGCCGGACTATGCAGTTTTCGTGAGAGCAAAAATAAAAGACTACGACAACGCGCTTGTTTCGAGCCAGCGTGGCTTTCCGTCCCCAGATTAAAAGCTGCAGCTATTTAGGCCGCCAATAAACTAGTGTCCTCGTCTTCTCATCTTCCACCTCTACAAATTCGAAACGAATAGCGCTGTGTAGCATATAATAAGCCGCGCAACACCTGGGTACGCCTGCTGTAATATGAAGTCGACGGAGACATTAGCCGCTCACTACAGCAAACACAAGTGTGCAGAATTACGGCCGAACAATCTTGCTCACTTATGTCGAATGCAGTGCTTGCGCGCCGGACTATGCAGTTTTCGTGAGAGCAAAAATAAAAGACTACGACAACGCGCTTGTTTCGAGCCATCGTGGCTTTCCGTCCCCAGATTAAAAGCTGCAGCTATTAAGACAGCCAATAAACTAGTGTCCTCGTCTTCTCATCTTCCACCTCTACAAATTCGAAACGAATAGCGCTGTGTAGCATATAATAATCCGCGCAACACCTGGGTACGCCTGCTGTAATATGAAGTCAACGGAGACATTAGCCGCTCACTACAGCAAACACTAGTGTGCTGTACGGACAAGTTACGGCCGGACAATCTTGCTCACTTATGTCGAATGCAGTGCTTGCGCGCCGGACTATGCAGTTTTCGCGAGTGCAAAAATAAAAGACTACGACAACGCGCTTGTTTCGAGCCATCGTGGCTTTCCGCCCCTAGATTAAAAGCTGCAGCTATTAAGACCGCCAGTAAACTAGTGTCCTCGTCTTCTCATTTTCCACCTCTACAAATTCGAAACGAATAGCGCTGTGTAGCATATAATAAGCCGAGCAACACCTGGGTACCCCTGCTGTAATATGAAGTCAACGGAGACATTAGCTGCTCACTACAGCAAACACAAGTGTGCAGAATTACGGCCGGACAATCTTGCTCACTTATGTAGAATGCAATGCTCGTGGGCTCGACTATGCAGTTTTCGCGAGAGCAAAAATAAAACTCTGCGACAACGTACGCGCTTGTTTCGAGCCAGCGTGGCTTTCCGTCACCAGATTAAAAGATGCAGTTATTTAGACCGCCATATAAACGTGTATCTTTGTCTTCCCATCAATGCCCACCTCAAAAAATCGAAACAAATTGCGCTGTGTAGCGTATAATAAGGTGCGCAACACGTGGGTACGCCTGCCGTAATATGAAGTCAACGGAGACATTGGCTGCTCACTACAGCAAACACAAGTGTGCAGAATAAAGACCGGACAATCTTGCTCACTTATGTCGAATGCAGTGCTTGCGCGCCGGACTGTGCAGTTTTCGTGAGAGCAAAAATAAAAGACTACGACAACGCGCTTGTTTAGAGCCAGCGTGGCTTTCCATCCCCAGATTAAAAGCTTCAGCTATTTAGACCGCCAATAAACTAGTGTCTTCGTCTTCTCATCTTCCACCTCTAAAAATTCGAAACGAATAGTGCTGTGTAGCATATATTAAGCAGCGCAACACCTGGGTATGCCTGCCTTAATATGAAGTCAACGGAGACATTAGCTGCTCACTACAGCAAACACAAGTGTGCAGAATTGCGACCGGACAATCTTGCTCACTTTTGTCGAATGCAGTTCTCGTGGGCTCGACTATGCAGTTTTCGAGAGAGCAAAAATAAAAGACTGCGACAACGTATGCGCTTGTTTCGAGCCAGCGTGGCTTTCCGTCCCCAGATTAAAAGCTGCAGGTATTTACACCGCCATATAAACGTGTATCTTTGTCTTCCCATCAATGCCCACCTCAAAAAATCGAAACGAATTACGCTGTGTAGCGTATAATAAGCCGCGCAGCACGTGGGTATGCCTGACATTATATGAAGTCAACGGAGACATTGGCTGCTCACTACCGCAAACACAAGTGTGCAGAATTACGACCGGACAATCTTGCTCACTTATGTCTAATGCAATGCTCGTGGGCTCGACTATGCAGTTTTCGCGAGAGCAAAAATAAAAGTCTGCGACAACGTACGCGCTTGTTTCGAGCCACCGTGGCTTACCATCCCCAGATTAAAAGCTGCAGCTATTTACACCGCCATATAAACGTGTATCTTTGTCTTCCCATCAATGCCCACCTCAAAAAATCGAAACGAATAGCGCAGTGTAGCGTATAATAAGGTGCGCAACACGTGGGTACGCCTGCCGTAATCTCAAGTCAACGGAGACATTGGCTGCTCACTACAGCAAACACAAGTGTGCGGAATAAAGACCGGACAATCTTGCTCACTTATGTCGAATGCAGTGCTCGTGGGCTCGACTATGCAGTTTTCGCGAGAGCAAAAATAAAAGTCTGCGACAACGTACGCGCTTGTTTCGAGCCACCGTGGCTTACCATCCCCAGATTAAAAGCTGCAGCTATTTACACCGCCATATAAACGTGTATCTTTGTCTTCCCATCAATACCCACCTCAAAAAATCGAAACGAATAGCGCAGTGTAGCGTATAATAAGGTGCGCAACACGTGGGTACGCCTGCCGTAATCTCAAGTCAACGGAGACATTGGCTGCTCACTACAGCAAACACAAGTGTGCGGAATAAAGACCGGACAATCTTGCTCACTTATGTCGAATGCAGTGCTCGTGGGCTCGACTATGCAGTTTTCGCGAGAGCAAAAATAAAAGTCTGCGACAACGTACGCGCTTGTTTCGTGCCAGCGTGGCTTTCCGTCCCCAGATTAAAAGCTGGAGTTATTTAGACCGCCATATCAACGTGCATCTTCCTCTTCCCATCTTCTTCCACCTCAAAAAACTCGAAACGAATAGCGCTGTGTGGCGTATAATAAGCCGCGCAACACGTGGGTATGCCTGCCGTAATATGAAGTCAACGGAGACATTGGCTGCTCACTACAGCGAACACAAGTGTGCAGAATTACGACCGGACAATCTTGCTCACTTATGTCGAATGCAGTGCTCGTGGGCTCGACTATGCTGTTTTCGTGAGAGCAAACATAAAAGACTGCGACAACGTACGCGCTTGTTTCGAGCCAGTGTGGCTTTCCGCCCTCAGATTAAAAGGTGCAGCTATTTAGACCGCCACATAGACGTGTGTCTTCGTCTTCCCATCGTCGTCCACCTCTAAAAAATCGAAACGAATAGCGCTGTGTAGCATATAATAAGCCGCGCAACACCTGGGTACGCCTGCTGTAATATGAAGTCAACGGCGACATTAGCTGCTCACTACAGCAAACACAAGTGTGCAGAATTGCGACCGGACAATCTTGCTCACTTATGTCGAATGCAGTGCTTGCGCGCCGTACTATGCAGTTTTCGTGAGAGCAAAAATCAAAGACTACGACAACGCGCTTGTTTCGAGCCAGCGTGGCTTTCCGTCCCCAGATTAAAAGCTGCAGCTATTAAGACCGCCAATAAACTAGTGTCCTCGTCTTCTCATCTTCCACCTCTACAAATTCGAAACGAATAGCGCTGTGTAGCATATAATAAGCCGCGCAACACCTGGGTACGCCTGCTGTAATATGAAGTCAACGGAGACATTAGCCGCTCACTACAGCAAACACAAGTGTGCAGAATTACGGCCGGACAATCTTGCTCACTTATGTGGAATGCAGTGCTTGCGCGCCGGACTATGCAGTTTTCGTGAGAGCAAAAATAAAAGACTACGACATCGCGCTTGTTTCGAGCCAGCGTGGCTTTCCGTCCCCAGATTAAAAGCTGCAGCTATTTAGGCCGCCAATAAACTAGTGTCCTCGTCTTCTCATCTTCCACCTCTACAAATTCGAAACGAATAGCGCTGTGTAGCATATAATAAGCCGCGCAACACCTGGGTACGCCTGCTGTAATATGAAGTCAACGGAGACATTAGCCGCTCACTACAGCAAACACAAGTGTGCAGAATTACGGCCGAACAATCTTGCTCACTTATGTCGAATGCAGTGCTTGCGCGCCGGACTATGCAGTTTTCGTGAGAGCAAAAATAAAAGACTACGACCACGCGCTTGTTTCGAGCCATCGTGGCTTTCCGTCCCCAGATTAAAAGCTGCAGCTATTAAGACAGCCAATAAACTAGTGTCCTCGTCTTCTCATCTTCCACCTCTACAAATTCGAAACGAATATCGCTGTGTAGCATATAATAAGCCGCGCATCACCTGGGTACGCCTGCTGTAATATGAAGTCAACGGAGACATTAGCTGCTCACTACAGCAAACACTAGTGTGCAGAATTACGGCCGGACAATCTTGCTCACTTATGTCGAATGCAGTGCTTGCGCGCCGGACTATGCAGTTTTCGTGAGAGCAAAAATAAAAGACTACGACAACGCGCTTGTTTCGAGCCATCATGGCTTTCCGTCCCCAGATTAAAAGCTGCAGCTATTAAGACCGCCAATAAACTAGTGTCCTCGTCTTCTCATCTTCCACCTCTACAAATTCGAAACGAATAGCGCTGTGTAGCATATAATAAGCCGCGCAACACCTGGGTACGCCTGCTGTAATATGAAGTCAACGGAGACATTAGCCGCTCACTACAGCAAACACAAGTGTGCAGAATTACGGCCGGACAATCTTGCTCACTTATGTCGAATGCAGTGCTTGCGCGCCGGACTATGCAGTTTTCGTGAGAGCAAAAATAAAAGACTACGACAACGCGCTTGTTTCGAGCCAGCGTGGCTTTCCGTCCCCAGATTAAAAGCTGCAGCTATTTAGGCCGCCAATAAACTAGTGTCCTCGTCTTCTCATCTTCCACCTCTACAAATTCGAAACGAATAGCGCTGTGTAGCATATAATAAGCCGCGCAACACCTGGGTACGCCTGCTGTAATATGAAGTCGACGGAGACATTAGCCGCTCACTACAGCAAACACAAGTGTGCAGAATTACGGCCGAACAATCTTGCTCACTTATGTCGAATGCAGTGCTTGCGCGCCGGACTATGCAGTTTTCGTGAGAGCAAAAATAAAAGACTACGACAACGCGCTTGTTTCGAGCCATCGTGGCTTTCCGTCCCCAGATTAAAAGCTGCAGCTATTAAGACAGCCAATAAACTAGTGTCCTCGTCTTCTCATCTTCCACCTCTACAAATTCGAAACGAATAGCGCTGTGTAGCATATAATAATCCGCGCAACACCTGGGTACGCCTGCTGTAATATGAAGTCAACGGAGACATTAGCCGCTCACTACAGCAAACACTAGTGTGCTGTACGGACAAGTTACGGCCGGACAATCTTGCTCACTTATGTCGAATGCAGTGCTTGCGCGCCGGACTATGCAGTTTTCGCGAGTGCAAAAATAAAAGACTACGACAACGCGCTTGTTTCGAGCCATCGTGGCTTTCCGCCCCTAGATTAAAAGCTGCAGCTATTAAGACCGCCAGTAAACTAGTGTCCTCGTCTTCTCATTTTCCACCTCTACAAATTCGAAACGAATAGCGCTGTGTAGCATATAATAAGCCGAGCAACACCTGGGTACCCCTGCTGTAATATGAAGTCAACGGAGACATTAGCTGCTCACTACAGCAAACACAAGTGTGCAGAATTACGGCCGGACAATCTTGCTCACTTATGTAGAATGCAATGCTCGTGGGCTCGACTATGCAGTTTTCGCGAGAGCAAAAATAAAACTCTGCGACAACGTACGCGCTTGTTTCGAGCCAGCGTGGCTTTCCGTCACCAGATTAAAAGATGCAGTTATTTAGACCGCCATATAAACGTGTATCTTTGTCTTCCCATCAATGCCCACCTCAAAAAATCGAAACAAATTGCGCTGTGTAGCGTATAATAAGGTGCGCAACACGTGGGTACGCCTGCCGTAATATGAAGTCAACGGAGACATTGGCTGCTCACTACAGCAAACACAAGTGTGCAGAATAAAGACCGGACAATCTTGCTCACTTATGTCGAATGCAGTGCTTGCGCGCCGGACTGTGCAGTTTTCGTGAGAGCAAAAATAAAAGACTACGACAACGCGCTTGTTTAGAGCCAGCGTGGCTTTCCATCCCCAGATTAAAAGCTTCAGCTATTTAGACCGCCAATAAACTAGTGTCTTCGTCTTCTCATCTTCCACCTCTAAAAATTCGAAACGAATAGTGCTGTGTAGCATATATTAAGCAGCGCAACACCTGGGTATGCCTGCCTTAATATGAAGTCAACGGAGACATTAGCTGCTCACTACAGCAAACACAAGTGTGCAGAATTGCGACCGGACAATCTTGCTCACTTTTGTCGAATGCAGTTCTCGTGGGCTCGACTATGCAGTTTTCGAGAGAGCAAAAATAAAAGACTGCGACAACGTATGCGCTTGTTTCGAGCCAGCGTGGCTTTCCGTCCCCAGATTAAAAGCTGCAGGTATTTACACCGCCATATAAACGTGTATCTTTGTCTTCCCATCAATGCCCACCTCAAAAAATCGAAACGAATTACGCTGTGTAGCGTATAATAAGCCGCGCAGCACGTGGGTATGCCTGACATTATAGGAAGTCAACGGAGACATTGGCTGCTCACTACCGCAAACACAAGTGTGCAGAATTACGACCGGACAATCTTGCTCACTTATGTCTAATGCAATGCTCGTGGGCTCGACTATGCAGTTTTCGCGAGAGCAAAAATAAAAGTCTGCGACAACGTACGCGCTTGTTTCGAGCCACCGTGGCTTACCATCCCCAGATTAAAAGCTGCAGCTATTTACACCGCCATATAAACGTGTATCTTTGTCTTCCCATCAATGCCCACCTCAAAAAATCGAAACGAATAGCGCAGTGTAGCGTATAATAAGGTGCGCAACACGTGGGTACGCCTGCCGTAATCTCAAGTCAACGGAGACATTGGCTGCTCACTACAGCAAACACAAGTGTGCGGAATAAAGACCGGACAATCTTGCTCACTTATGTCGAATGCAGTGCTCGTGGGCTCGACTATGCAGTTTTCGCGAGAGCAAAAATAAAAGTCTGCGACAACGTACGCGCTTGTTTCGAGCCACCGTGGCTTACCATCCCCAGATTAAAAGCTGCAGCTATTTACACCGCCATATAAACGTGTATCTTTGTCTTCCCATCAATGCCCACCTCAAAAAATCGAAACGAATAGCGCAGTGTAGCGTATAATAAGGTGCGCAACACGTGGGTACGCCTGCCGTAATCTCAAGTCAACGGAGACATTGGCTGCTCACTACAGCAAACACAAGTGTGCGGAATAAAGACCGGACAATCTTGCTCACTTATGTCGAATGCAGTGCTCGTGGGCTCGACTATGCAGTTTTCGCGAGAGCAAAAATAAAAGTCTGCGACAACGTACGCGCTTGTTTCGTGCCAGCGTGGCTTTCCGTCCCCAGATTAAAAGCTGGAGTTATTTAGACCGCCATATCAACGTGCATCTTCCTCTTCCCATCTTCTTCCACCTCAAAAAACTCGAAACGAATAGCGCTGTGTGGCGTATAATAAGCCGCGCAACACGTGGGTATGCCTGCCGTAATATGAAGTCAACGGAGACATTGGCTGCTCACTACAGCGAACACAAGTGTGCAGAATTACGACCGGACAATCTTGCTCACTTATGTCGAATGCAATGCTCGTGGGCTCGACTATGCAGTTTTCGTGAGAGCAAAAATAAAAGACTGCGACAACGTACGCGCTTGTTTCGAGCCAGTGTGGATTTCCGTCCCCAGATTAAAAGCTGCAGTTATTTAGACCGCCATATCAACGTGCATCTTCCTCTTCCCATCTTCTTCCACCTCAAAAAACTCGAAACGAATAGCGCTGTGTGGCGTATAATAAGCCGCGCAACACGTGGGTATGCCTGCCATAATATGAAGTCAACGGAGACATTGGCTTCTCACTACAGCGAACACAAGTGTGCAGATTTACGACCGGACAATCTTGCTCACTTATGTCGAATGCAGTGCTCGTGGGCTCGACTATGCAGTTTTCGTAAGAGCAAACATAAAAGACTGCGACAACGTACGCGCTTGTTTCGAGCCAGTGTGGCTTTCCGCCCTCAGATTAAAAGGTGCAGCTATTTAGACCGCCACATAGACGTGTGTCTTCGTCTTCCCATCGTCGTCCACCTCTAAAAAATCGAAAAGAATAGCGCTGTGTAGCGTTTTACAAGCCGCGCAGCACGTGGGTACTCCTGCCGTAATATGAAGTCAACGGCGACATTAGCTGCTCACTACAGCAAACACAAGTGTGCAGAATTGCGACCGGACAATCTTGCTCACTTATGTCGAATGCAGTGCTTGCGCGCCGGACTATGCAGTTTTCGTGAGAGCAAAAATAAAAGACTACGACAACGCGCTTGTTTCGAGCCATCATAGCTTTCCGTCCCCAGATTAAAAGCTGCAGCTATTTAGGCCGCCAATAAACTAGTGTCCTCGTCTTCTCATCTTCCACCTCTACAAATTCGAAACGAATATCGCTGTGTAGCATATAATAAGCCGCGCAACACCTGGGTACGCCTGCTGTAATATGAAGTCAACGGAGACACTAGCTGCTCACTACAGCAAACACTAGTGTGCAGAATTACGACCGGACAATCTTGCTCACTTATGTCGAATGCAGTGCTTGCGCGCCGGACTATGCAGTTTTCGTGAGAGCAAAAATAAAAGACTACGACAACGCGCTTGTTTCGAGCCATCGTGGCTTTCCGTCCCCAGATTAAAAGCTGCAGCTATTAAGACAGCCAATAAACTAGTGTCCTCGTCTTCTCATCTTCCACCTCTACAAATTCGAAACGAATATCGCTGTGTAGCATATAATAAGCCGCGCATCACCTGGGTACGCCTGCTGTAATATGAAGTCAACGGAGACATTAGCTGCTCACTACAGCGAACACAAGTGTGCAGAATTACGGCCGGACAATCTTGCTCACTTATGTCGAATGCAGTGCTTGCGCGCCGGACTATGCAGTTTTCGTGAGAGCAAAAATAAAAGACTACGACAACGCGCTTGTTTCGAGCCATCATGGCTTTCCGTCCCCAGATTAAAAGCTGCAGCTATTTAGGCCGCCAATAAACTAGTGTCCTCGTCTTCTCATCTTCCACCTCTACAAATTCGAAACGAATAGCGCTGTGTAGCATATAATAAGCCGCGCAACACCTCGGTACGCCTGCTGTAATATGAAGTCAACGGAGACATTAGCTGCTCACTACAGCAAACACTAATGTGCAGAATTACGGCCGGACAATCTTGCTCACTTATGTCGAATGCAGTGCTTGCGCGCCGGACTATGCAGTTTTCGCGAGTGCAAAAATCAAAGACTACGACAACGCGCTTGTTTCGAGCCATCGTGGCTTTCCGTCCCCAGATTAAAAGCTGCAGCTATTAAGACTGCCAATAAACTAGTGTCCTCGTCTTCTCATCTTCCACCTATACAAATTCGAAACGAATAGCGCTGTGTAGCATATAATAAGCCGCGCAACACCTGGGTACGCCTGCTGTAATATGAAGTCAACGGAGACATTAGCTGCTCACTACAGCAAACACAAGTGTGCAGAATTACGGCCGGACAATCTTGCTCACTTATGTCGAATGCAGTGCTTGCGCGCCGGACTATGCAGTTTTCGTGAGAGCAAAAATAAAAGACTACGACAACGCGCTTGTTTCGAGCCATCGTGGCTTTCCGTCCCCAGATTAAAAGCTGCAGCTATTAAGACTGCCAATAAACTAGTGTCCTCGTCTTCTCATCTTCCACCTATACAAATTCGAAACGAATAGCGCTGTGTAGCATATAATAAGCCGCGCAACACCTGGGTACGCCTGCTGTAATATGAAGTCAACGGAGACATTAGCTGCTCACTACAGCAAACACAAGTGTGCAGAATTACGGCCGGACAATCTTGCTCACTTATGTCGAATGCAGTGCTTGCGCGCCGGACTATGCAGTTTTCGTGAGAGCAAAAATAAAAGACTACGACAACGCGCTTGTTTCGAGCCATCGTGGCTTTCCGTCCCCAGATTAAAAGCTGCAGCTATTAAGACTGCCAATAAACTAGTGTCCTCGTCTTCTCATCTTCCACCTATACAAATTCGAAACGAATAGCGCTGTGTAGCATATAATAAGCCGCGCAACACCTGGGTACGCCTGCTGTAATATGAAGTCAACGGAGACATTAGCTGCTCACTACAGCAAACACAAGTGTGCAGAATTACGGCCGGACAATCTTGCTCACTTATGTCGAATGCAGTGCTTGCGCGCCGGACTATGCAGTTTTCGTGAGAGCAAAAATAAAAGACTACGACAACGCGTTTGTTTCGAGCCATCGTGGCTTTCCGTCCCCAGATTAAAAGCTGCAGCTATTAAGACTGCCAATAAACTAGTGTCCTCGTCTTCTCATCTTCCACCTATACAAATTCGAAACGAATAGCGCTGTGTAGCATATAATAAGCCGCGCAACACTGGGTACGCCTGCTGTAATATGAAGTCAACGGAGACATTAGCTGCTCACTACAGCAAACACAAGTGTGCAGAATTACGGCCGGACAATCTTGCTCACTTATGTCGAATGCAGTGCTTGCGCGCCGGACTATGCAGTTTTCGTGAGAGCAAAAATAAAAGACTACGACAACGCGCTTGTTTCGAGCCATCGTGGCTTTCCGTCCCCAGATTAAAAGCTGCAGCTATTAAGACTGCCAATAAACTAGTGTCCTCGTCTTCTCATCTTCCACCTATACAAATTCGAAACGAATAGCGCTGTGTAGCATATAATAAGCCGCGCAACACCTGGGTACGCCTGCTGTAATATGAAGTCAACGGAGACATTAGCTGCTCACTACAGCAAACACAAGTGTGCAGAATTACGGCCGGACAATCTTGCTCACTTATGTCGAATGCAGTGCTTGCGTGCCGGACTATGCAGTTTTCGTGAGAGCAAAAATAAAAGACTACGACAACGCGCTTGTTTCGAGCCATCGTGGCTTTCCGTCCCCAGATTAAAAGCTGCAGCTATTAAGACTGCCAATAAACTAGTGTCCTCGTCTTCTCATCTTCCACCTATACAAATTCGAAACGAATAGCGCTGTGTAGCATATAATAAGCCGCGCAACACCTGGGTACGCCTGCTGTAATATGAAGTCAACGGAGACATTAGCTGCTCACTACAGCAAACACAAGTGTGCAGAATTACGGCCGGACAATCTTGCTCACTTATGTCGAATGCAGTGCTTGCGCACCGGACTATGCAGTTTTCGTGAGAGCAAAAATAAAAGACAACGACAACGCGCTTGTTTCGAGCCATCGTGGCTTTCCGTCCCCAGATTAAAAGCTGCAGCTATTAAGACTGCCAATAAACTAGTGTCCTCGTCTTCTCATCTTCCACCTATACAAATTCGAAACGAATAGCGCTGTGTAGCATATAATAAGCCGCGCAACACCTGGGTACGCCTGCTGTAATATGAAGTCAACGGAGACATTAGCTGCTCACTACAGCAAACACAAGTGTGCAGAATTACGGCCGGACAATCTTGCTCACTTATGTCGAATGCAGTGCTTGCGCGCCGGACTATGCAGTTTTCGTGAGAGCAAAAATAAAAGACTACGACAACGCGCTTGTTTCGAGCCATCGTGGCTTTCCGTCCCCAGATTAAAAGCTGCAGCTATTAAGACTGCCAATAAACTAGTGTCCTCGTCTTCTCATCTTCCACCTATACAAATTCGAAACGAATAGCGCTGTGTAGCATATAATAAAACGCGCAACACCTGGGTACGCCTGCTGTAATATGAAGTCAACGGAGACATTAGCTGCTCACTACAGCAAACACAAGTGTGCAGAATTACGGCCGGACAATCTTGCTCACTTATGTCGAATGCAGTGCTTGCGCGCCGGACTATGCAGTTTTCGTGAGAGCAAAAATAAAAGACAACGACAACGCGCTTGTTTCGAGCCATCGTGGCTTTCCGTCCCCAGATTAAAAGCTGCAGCTATTAAGACTGCCAATAAACTACTGTCCTCGTCTTCTCATCTTCCACCTATACAAATTCGAAACGAATAGCGCTGTGTAGCATATAATAAGCCGCGCAACACCTGGGTACGCCTGCTGTAATATGAAGTCAACGGAGACATTAGCTGCTCACTACAGCAAACACAAGTGTGCAGAATTACGGCCGGACAATCTTGCTCACTTATGTCGAATGCAGTGCTTGCGCGCCGGACTATGCAGTTTTCGTGAGAGCAAAAATAAAAGACTACGACAACGCGCTTGTTTCGAGCCATCGTGGCTTTCCGTCCCCAGATTAAAAGCTGCAGCTATTAAGACTGCCAATAAACTAGTGTCCTCGTCTTCTCATCTTCCACCTATACAAATTCGAAACGAATAGCGCTGTGTAGCATATAATAAGCCGCGCAACACCTGGGTACGCCTGCTGTAATATGAAGTCAACGGAGACATTAGCTGCTCACTACAGCAAACACAAGTGTGCAGAATTACGGCCGGACAATCTTGCTCACTTATGTCGAATGCAGTGCTTGCGCGCCGGACTATGCAGTTTTCGTGAGAGCAAAAATAAAAGACTTCGACAACGCGCTTGTTTCGAGCCATCGTGGCTTTCCGTCCCCAGATTAAAAGCTGCAGCTATTAAGACTGCCAATAAACTAGTGTCCTCGTCTTCTCATCTTCCACCTATACAAATTCGAAACGAATAGCGCTGTGTAGCCTATAATAAGCCGCGCAACACCTGGGTACGCCTGCTGTAATATGAAGTCAACGGAG